>NW_021604586.1:2418781-2447970 GCF_004785775.1 Grammomys surdaster
TATAGGGTACGGATCATTTGTCTATGTATGTTTCTATGTATCTATGTATCTGTTTCTTTGTATCTATCTATCTATCTATCTATCTATCTATCTAAATGTTGTATATGGGGTGGGGATCATTTGTCTATGTATCTATGTTTCTATCTATCTATCTATCTATCTATCTATCCATCCATCAATCAATCCATCCATCCGAATGTTCTATATGGAGTAGGGATCACTTGTCTATCTTTCTATGTATCCATGTATCTAAGTTTCTATCTATCTGAATGTTGTATATGGGATGGGGATCGTTTGTTTATGTGTCTATGTTTCTATCGATCTATCTCTCTATCTCTCTATCCGTCTTCTATCCACCAGTCTATGCATGGAGCCATTTATTGATCCACTTACTCACTTGTTTCTATTCAACCATTCGCATATCCATTCTCCTACCAACCCATTATATTCATTCACGGAAGCATGAACCTTTCATACAAATCAGGCCTGAGTGACAAAAAAACATATGGACATAGTTATACTGCTTCAGGACTTAAGGTCTAATACAGAAGCCACAGGCCAAGCAGAAAACCGGTGCAGAGAGCTGACCGTGAGTATAGAGACCATGCAGAGTGGCTATGAAACAGAGAGGCGACCTCACTGTGAGCAGGCAGAGAGCATCTACTGAATTCTGACATAGAAGGTAAGGGAGTGACCACTAAGGAAAGGGAAATCTGACAGTCAGAAGCTGAACAGGACACGGAAGTCTGGGAGCTAGGTGCCCACACATGTGTAGATTTGTCATTTGGAAGCACTATCTACATATGGACTGGGATGACCACAGACAATTCTAAGGAGTACTGAGGTTCTAGGCAGATGAAGGTACCCAAAAGCAACCTCAGGAAACCATGAAATAAATGCATGAAATAAATTAAATGCAATAGAAGAATCCCAAATGGACAGGTGAACATGTAAATGAACAAGAAGTAGTTCAACATGTCTTAAGGGACACATCAAAACACTTGCAGATTCAATCAGCATAGGAACTTCCTCTAACTATGCATACTAACACCCTGGACACGGAAGCAGTTCTATGCCTAAGGTGAACCTCAACCTACTTTCTGATTGCCTGTTTCCTGTTGCTGGTGTCTGCAGGAGGCCAGGAAGAGCAAACTGCTTTTTGAGGCCCTGTTCCTGGCTTTCAGCTCTGCACTGCTGTCTGCTCAAATTCCTTTCCCAGAAGCCTCTGGGTCTCTATTGGAGCACAGTAGCTGTTCCTGGAGCCAACACCACCTCCCAGCAAGAGCACTGACTTTGTAGCTTTCCCAGGTGTTGTGAGACCAACATCACCAATAGTGCCAGAGACCCAGAGGTCTCCTCCCTCCGCAGAGATTAAATAGATTGGAAACAAGAACTTGTGGACAACAGGTGTGGCTCACAGAGAGTAAATGTTCTCTTCTGATACCACAGTTGGCATACAAGCACATTTCCTACCTGAGGGGCAGGCTTCAGGAGTGTGGGAGAATGACTCTGAGCCAGGGAGAATGACTGGACCTTGCAGCTCCTGGCAGCTGACTGATGAGGCTCAGTGAGGGTGTTTAGGGGTTACATCTTCCCGCATTAACTTGGCTAGATTAACTGGGTAAGGGAAGCTGGCGTCATGGAGTGAGATTGTCTTTCTCTTACTTTGAAATCAAGAGCTCAGACCGTGAGGGCACAGAGAGATGGTTCTAGGAAGTTCCACAGTCCTAAGACTACTGAATAAAATCCCCAAGGACAAAGAGAGAACTTTTACCTATTGAAGAGTTGGCACACTTTTTTCTCTCTCTCTCAGTTTCTCTTACCTCTCTGTCTCTCTCTCTCTTTGTCTCTATGTGTCTGTCTCTGTCTCTCTCTATGTCCCTGTCTCTCCCTCTCCCTCTCCCTCTCCCTCTCCCTCTCCCTCTCCCTCTCCCTCTCTCTCCTATAACTGAACTAAAGGGAATTGCTTGCCTGGTGAGACTCCCTGACCTCAATTGATCTGGTCAGCCTTCCCTCACAGCCCAGAGACTCTTCCATGCCAACACTTGGTGCTGCTTCACTCAACATCTAGAAGACGGAGGACTCTAAGAGACAGTCACAGATATCTTACAAAGAAACTCAAGCTCAGGATCTGTGGCTGTTTGCAGGAGGCCGATAGCTATGGCATCTCTTTGTCACATGATCACAGCTGCCCATGAGGTCTGTTGGGAAATGTAGTCCAATTGTGTGCCCAACTTCCCCATCCTCAAAACTACAACACTGGTTTCAGAAAGCAGTAGGGGTCTCCTCCACACACTATGTTCATAATTGCTCATTGAGATAGTAAAGGGAAGGAATGAATAGAGATCGTTACAAAAAAAAAATCTACCAATCTCTTTTGATATTATGTCATCAGAAACCCATAGGAACTATTGGATACTTGTTCTACATGAAGGGGCATGATGGGAAGACACACCCATTTTCTGTCATCTCCAATGCCTGATTTGAATCCTAATGCATCAGCTCTGGGAACCAATCCTAGCAATAAAAAAGGCCCCAGCATTTCAGTAGCGCCGCAGTCCTTCTCTGGGAAGCAGATCCAGATGTTTGCTTCTAAAAGTCACTCAGAAAACCAGGCTGTTGGGTGGCTCCAACACTTGGCTTTCCAAGTGGCTCAGGACAGCTTCCTCCTGCCTAGCCAGGACACAAAAATACCATGGAGGTGCATGGACCACACACAGATGTATGAGGTCTCTGCCTGCTTGTGGCCTACATATGCTCTGCCCCTTGGTCACATGGCCACACCTGCCTGTGAGGGCTATTAGGAAATGTAGTCCAGTCTTGTGCTCAGGAAGGAAGGGACAGTGGTTTAGGCAGCAGCTATTGGTGTTCCCTTCCTCTTGTAAACCTCTTGTTTATGGAGGACCTGCTGTGACCCTTTCATTGTCCTAAGACTGAGGATGCAGCTGTTATTAACACATCCATTGTCCTTCTTTCTACAGTTAGAGTCCAGGGAAAGGAAAAGAAGTGATGTTAAAGGCTACCTGTAAAATTAATTACAATTTCAGTGCTTCCTGCAGTGGAGACTACAGGATACCCTGGGAGCTCCTGACTGTCTCTAGGGCAAGGGGAAGCTGGAAAGGCTTCAGGACAGAAGTGACACACAATCTGGGGACATCCGGATGAGACAGACTTAGCCAGGCTGAAGTGTGGCAGGGGCCATTTTAAGACCTAAGACCAGCAAGTGGAAAGACAATGGGAAAAAAAGTTTGAACCTTAGATCTCCATGCTGGTGTTAGACATACATGGATGAGCCACAGAATCTTGTAAAGAGGCAGGAGATGTGTCTTGGCAGAGACTGAAGCAGTGTCTGTGGGCAGAGACTATGGCCGGGTAGCCACTCACAGAAAAGGCAGCCACTGAGCAATCACTTCGGAGTAAAAGGATATCACATAGTGAGCTGTGCCTGGGAAAAGTCTCTTCTACTTCATAAAGCCACTGTAAGGTAGCTGCCTCAGACAGCCAGGACAGAGAAGGGGACCAACTGAGGGGCTGGCAACTAACACTGTGAAAGTTGGAAGATGTGTGACTCTCTCCCTTTTTTTTGGGGGGGGGGGGGTTTCAAGACTGGGTTTCTCTGTGTAGCCTCTGGCTGTCCTGGAACTCACTCTGTAGACGAGGCTGGCCTCGAACTCAGAAATCCACCTGCCTCTGCCTCCCAAGTGCTGGGATTAAAGGCGTGTGCCACCACCGCCCGACGATGTGCAACTCTCTTATTGAGATGAGGCCAAATGGAGCCCGGGTATGCAGACTTGCAACTGACTCATGGAGAGGGGAGGGGAGGAGAGAGAGAACAAGCTTGGGCAGCATAGGTTCCTCTGTTTCCTCTGAGGGTCTGGTCCCTTCTTGACTTCAAGCCTGTTTAATAAAAACTGGCTCTTTAAGACAGGGAGGGGTTCCATGGAAGTCAGATCCCCTTTCAGCCAGCACTTCCATGGTCTCTCATCACTATGCATGAGGCAGCTGTATACCTGATGTCCACAGCAGGCAGTTCTAACAGTGGGGGGAGGCAGGAGATAAATCACTGATAGTAAATTACTAATTAATTACACCCTTCATTTCAATGACGTATACCATCTTACTTAAGATTTGTCTGCTTATAATCTTGCATTCTATTCTACCAATCTGAAATCCAGTAAAGCCTGCTATGGACTCCTAATTGAGGACAATTTCTTTCCTTCCTGTGAGACAACTAAGAATTCAAGGGCTACTATTCTAGTAGCTAGAGAGAAATGAAGGAAAGAGGGTGCTGCTGCTGCTGTTGTTGTTGTTGTTGTTGTGTTTGTTTGAAATCAAGTCTCTCTATGTAGCCCAGGCTATTCTTAAATCAAGCCCCTGACTAGGTTTACAAGTGTACAGTACCACACCCAGCTGTTGGTTTGTTGGTATTGTTTTTTAGTCTAAAAAAGCATGATAGGCAATTTACAATATGTAGGACAAAATTGACATACCCCGTTGAAAAGATATAAAAATCACTTTTGAGAATGCCTTTGCCTGGGCTTGCTTGCAACACTTCTTCTCATCTCGAAATCAGGAAGCCATCATCTTAAGGGGAGGTAGACAAGAACCATAAACACTCAGCTGCCCAATCTGCCACTGGTTAGTAAATCAGCAGGGCAGAGCCCACGTGAGGAGTCATGATTTCTAGTGGTTCATGATGATGTTTATTTAGAGTGGATAGGTCTATAAGATAAAATACAAATGCTTACTTTTAAAAAAAAATGTCCCTTTGTCTCATATGACAAAATGGGCCCCATCATCTGGCTGCCAAGGCTGTGCTGTGTTTCGGCTGATCTCCGGCTGGGCAGGGGGAACGCCTGTGTGTGGAATCCTCCCAGGAATAGAGTCTGTGCTTTTTAAAATGACTGGTTCTGCTTCTTCATTTTGTCTGTGTATACAGCAGACGTGTCCAATCTATTGGTACATATCATAGTGTCAAAACAAAATAAAATGAAACTCGGAATAGATGAAACAGAGTATAGTATGTTCTGGAGTCTGAATAAACATCCCATTTACCACATTACATTATTTGAAAGAAGTTACCACTGCCGAGGGCCAATAACAATGACAATAACAATATAACAACAATAGAAGTGTTCTGAGCACTCGTGTACGAACAGTTCTGCGGTATTGGTCTTTAATCATATATATCTATGAAAACCAATGTATAGGTTGATTTATTTGGTTCTTATTGTACGGTGGGCATAAATCTTCATCAACTCAATCTCCACACTTAGTCTAAGAAATAGGATTATTAGTGCCTTAATTTGATAAGGGAGAGCAAGGCAGGCCAGGAACCTTTTAGGGCTTCCATGGTGTCACGCAGCCAATAGGGGAAAGCAGGGCCTGATCCCATGTTCATGTACAGGAAGTTACATATTGATTAAAGGCATCTGCTGTTCAGATTGAGATTCATTTTCTTCCAGAAATCTGATGATCCGGGAAACTAAGTGGATTTCTAACTAAGAACATTTGTTCTTCTTCTCTTCCTCCTCTTCCTCCTTCTCCTCTTTCTCCTTCCTCCTTCTTCCTCCTTCTCCTCCTCCTCCTCCTCCTCTGTTTCTTCCTTCTGTCTTCTCCTCCTCTTCTTCTTCCTTCTTCTCTCTTCTTCTTCTTCTCTTCTTCTTCCTTCTCTCTTCCTCTCCTCCTCACTTCTCCTCCCTGTCCTTCTACCCCTCCTCCTTCTCCTCTTCCTCCTCCTCCTCCTTCCTCTCCATCTTCTCCTCCTCCTCCACCTCTTCTTCTTATAGGAAAGTTAGAGATGAAAGCTTGAGTCAGTGGAAGGTACAGTACAGCAAGGGCTGGAAGGAATAGCATGTGGTTTTTAATCTTAAAGCCATCCATGGATATCCCAGGATTACCTGAACACCGAAATCAGAAGTTCCAGAGGCTCCCATGCCATCCCGTGCCAGGCTTAGGACCCTGTGAGTAGGATCAAGGTGTTATCTAAATAGTGCCATTTATTCATGTGACTTGTAGGATTCATAATCACCCTTGAGAAGCTCCCTGTTTGAATAATACATCAGGATGCTTCTGGAGAAAACCACCTAATAAAAACTAGCATAGGAACATGGAGGAGCCTATGCCCAAGAAACCCATAGGAAACATGGAGGAAGTATAAGAAAGTGTCTGAGAAAGCTCAACCTCCAGAGAGATCAGCAGTGACCTCTATATGTCTTCTGGGGTTTGTTCTCAACCCTGTAGTCATGGCTCATCCTAGAGCCCACAAACTCATTACTGCCACAACAGCAGCCTGAATCACGTATCCAAGAGCCACACAAGGCTTCTAGATACTTCCTGGATGTGGCCCCAGTGACTCTTACACAGTGCCCTCCACTTCCTCATCAGGAACCAGGATCCCGGTACATAGCTGCCATCTGGGAACTTCCTTCTGTGAATTCACCACCTCTCTCCCATCTTAAGGCCTAGCTTTAGGGAACCAGGACTGAATGAGCTCTTTGTGTTATTAAGCAGTGGCACACTTACATTTCTGACATCTCTAATCTCGGCGCTCAAGGAATAGCAGGGAGAATTTGCATGAAATTACCCCTCATTCTATCTATAGGTCTGGCTGCCAGTGTTCGCAGATTTGGCACGAGGCTGCACGGCTCACAGCTAATGTCTTCCTCTCCTGCCAGGCTTTTCCGAATGGGGTGCATTAAAGTGCCTTGTGACAAAAAGCCGGACGGATCCTGGGATGCGAAGCCCAGGTGATGTTATTTGCATCCAATTAAAGAAGTGGGAATCGGTGGCATAATTCACACGCGAGACTCTAAATGCCTTTTGGCTCATTAAGCCTTTGGATCGACTTTTGTAGGCGGGTGCTGGAGAGAACACAGACAAGGTTTGGGCACAGGTAGAGGCGAGCTTCCAGGTCGAGTCCCCACCAGGCTGCTCTTGGATTGTACATTTCCTTTTTGGGCTCTCCTCTGGGTTCCAAAGGAATTTTCTTTCACAGTATTTCTCGTTTCTGGTTATTCTGGGAGCCAAAGAGCAGAGTGAGACTCAAAGCCGATGTAACTGCTCCTGCCCAGCCCGCAGCTTGGCTTCCTCCAGTTTCTCTGAGAATCGTACCCCCCACCAGACCCTCAAGGTACCCTGAGGGCTTTGGAGGCAGCTGGTGGTCATTCCATTTCTGTGTAGTCGGATTGCTCAGAGAAATTAGACATATCACAAAACTCTAAGTGTTCCTCTGCTTAATTACACAAAGAGCTAATTCTGTCTGAGTCCCTGAGCTGGGAGTTAATGACAGCAATTGCAAGTCCCTCCAGGAGGGTGTTAGCAGGATCAGGAGGGAGCTCCTCCAGGGTGTTATGTGCAATTGCACAGCTTGCCCAAAATCCCTGGGTCATCTCAAGGATGCCCAAGTACATCTGGCTTAGATTCGGTGTGTCAGGAAAGGACATTTCATCTCTCAGGTCAGTGTTCTCCAACTTTTAATGAGAGAGGAGAGCAAGGGAGATTTTCAAAGAACATTCTGGGGCGTATGGATAAGGGATGACTGAGTGGTTCAATGGGCAGACACACCTATTTCTATTAATATCAGAGTGGTCTTGTTTGTTTGTTGTTGTTGGTAGTGGTGGTGGGTTTTTGTCATCAAGGAAACATCACATAATCTCTTTAAATTTTTAATGTTTAAGCTTTAATTCTTTAAGATTAAATTTTTTAATTAAATTTTTAAAAAATTAAATATTTTCTATTTGAAGACTTAGGGCGTTTATTGGTGTTTTGAAACAGTGCCAAGGTCTGGGGTCCTTGTGGCTTCTTCCTGTTCTGCATGTTTCTAGGTTGTCTTTAGATTTGGGTGGTCACTGTATCTGTGTCCTGACTGAAAGCTCCATGCAAAGTTCTGTTCCTCCTGCATAGGCAGCAGCTGCCTTGGGCCTGCTATGGCCGTCAGAGACTATGCCCCCTATAAACCTTTTGCTTTGGGGTGGGATCAGTGCTAAGCTTCTAGCCAATAAAATCTGCCCCTCTCTTCACATGTGCTGTCCAGCTTGGAGCTGTCTCCAGTTTCCTGGCCTCAGCTTCTGACAGGTGATGGTTTCAGCTTTGATGATTTTTTTTGTCCTGGTGTCACCCAGTTCCCACTACCTGGGCTGTCCTGGCTGCCACCCAGCATGGAAGTGGTCATTGTTTGAAGGGTCACTAATAATTCACCATTCATTCTACTCTCATGTGCTTGGGATTCCATGATAAATAAAGATATTGGCCTAACAATAGTCTTTTGATGGGTGGGCAAGAGGAGGAGGTGTCTCAGATCCCTCTTTGAATCTCATAAAAATAAATAAAAACATACTATCCATAGGTACCTTCCACTTAGGTATAATTCTGATGGCTTCTAGATTTCCTGAAAGCTGTTTGTTTATATAGTTCTTATGAGTCTTTAATTCTCTGCTGTGGCTCTAAGCCCTACCAAGACCTCTAGGCACGCCTCACCTACTGACGTTATGATTTGACATTGTCATTTCCAGAGTTCACACTCAAGGACAATTTGTTAATCTCACAAACATCTCATAATGTTTTAAGTACATTTATGAATTCATCATGAGCAATGTCTGTGGCTATTTTGAGGCTCTTGTGGCTTGTGGGACCCAGGTTGTACTGGCCTGCTTCTGGATAGATGTCATGTTGTGCATGTCAGCATAGCTTCAAACTCAAAGCCTAGTAGAGGTTGGAACTCAATTCATATGAATCAAAGTGAATTAAATATACACACTTAGGCTGGGGTTGTAGTTCATTGGTGGACGACTTACTGAGCATATACAAGGCTCTGGGCCCCATCCCTGGCTTTATCAAAATTAAAATAATATAAATAATAAATAAATGCGTGGCTTTGTCCTTAGAAGCTTTTATCTGTTTCCTGTGTTCTTCAGATCACATTCCAAGAAAGAGAGATAGATGTACCTCCCAGGTCAAAATGACAATGAGGCTTGGAATCTTTGCCCAGAGCCTGGCTAGACATAGGCCATGTGACATAACTGCTAATTCATCGACAGGATGTCCACAAGTAAAATACATCATGCTCCTAGGTCCTTTCCTGGGCTCCCATGTGCTTGGAAGGACCCCAGCACTGAACTCCTAAGCTAGGAAATCTCTTTATGGTCCAGATGGGGTGGAATGGCATTCTGACTTTGGATTCGAGTGAGCCCTTGATAGAGTCGTTCACAGATGGCTACTTTAAACGCGACCTTCACAGCATTGGGGCATTTTGGAAGCAGCCAAGCATGTGGCCCATGAAATGAAGGCTGCAGAAGCTTCTAGAAGCATCACCAATGCATCCTCAGCTAAGCCGTTGTGTAGTTCCTTTGGTAATGAGCATCTCTGGGAGCAGCATGGGGGAGTTTCCATAAACCTGTGAGGAAGCAGGGTGTGCAGGCACTGACTGTACACTACAGGGGAGGAGTACAGAGGCAATAATAAGAAGGGGAAAATTATGGGCCAAGAGCTAAGAAGATACTTTGTGTAGAAAAGGAAGGAGAAAAAAAACACAACCCTGTTCCACCCCTCCTGTCCAAATGAAAAAGAATTTAATTGAATGTTCTTTGTAGAGGTGAAAAAAAATACCCTGTGGAGTTCTCAGCGTTTCATTATCCAATTGAGCTTGGTACCTCAAGTTGCAAAGGCCATTCTCCCAAATGAATATTCTTATTTCCGTGTCAGTCTGCCCGTGCTCAGTGAACCCCTGCTAGGCCACATCATTTAAAAGTCAGACCCCTGGAAGGATGTTCGTGCCCAATATAGTAACAGGGCAAACCTTGGTATCACTTATTCCATTGCACATAGCCTCTTCCCTCCTGTCTACTGAGATGCTCAGAATCAACAGGGCTGCTCCCCAAACCCTTACCTAAGGCCTTGAAAGTCCTGTGAGGGACTATAGAAAACTTGGTTGCATCTCAGGGCTATAGAAGACTTGGTGGTATCTCAGGGTAGCCTTTTAGACTAGAAGATGGACCACTCAGTTTCCCCTTGAGTCAAGAATGCAAGGGACAGGTTGAGGCAGCAGTGAGTAGCCTTAAGTCGGAACATTTGCTGTATGGGGTGGCCCAGACTTTGCTGGGTTGCCATACAACTACCTCCTTGCTAGAAGCCCCTTAGATTACCCAGACAGGAAAGGGGAGATAAATGTAACAAAAACAAAACAAAGCAAAACAAAACAAAACAAAACAAAAAACAAAACAAAACCACCTCCTGCCATTCACCAGCTTTGCAACTGCACTTATGTTCTAGAAAATACTTTCTTCTTTCTTATTCTTTTTCCTTACTTCCGAGGCATCTAGGAATGAAGTGAAGATCCTTTCAAACTCTTCCCTCCAGAGGGAAGCTCCTCAGGAAGCTAAAGAACCTTCCAGGAGTTGCTTCCAGGTCTGACCAAGCCATGCCCAGCACATTTGGTTCATTCAGAAAACACTCTTTCAAGTTGTATTGTCTCTGGGGCTTTAATTTCTCTTTGACTGAGTGGAACTGTGCTGTTGTGACATCTTTGCAAACAACGTGTAAACGCAAAGCCCGTTCAGCATCGTGTTTCTGAACTCCAAAGCAGTTATGGTATTTTATCTAAGCCGTAGAATAATTTCAACCAATTTCTCCTGACTCTAGTCTCTTCCAAGTTGATCGTTCTGCCTGCGTCTTTTCTCATAGAGAATGAAAACCCACTCTTCTCAGCCTGCATTGACACAAAAGCAACCTGTTTCCGAAAGATTTAGGACTTAAAAATACTAGCCACAGAATGTTCTATGCTGTCTCCTCTACCGTAGAGTTCTTGCCCTGTTCCACAGAGAAACCAGGGATGGTCTCAGAGTAAAGAAACCTAGCTTCCATCTTTCCTTGGTGGTATGTTGGTGTCCGATTGGAATGTCCATCTGCCTGGCTCACACACTTAGTAGCCAGACAAGATAGCAGCAGGTTGGGTCCTATAGTTACCAAATCCAGGTCTAGGCATAGAATAATTTTTTAAAAACATTTTATTATTATTTACTTTTGTGCTAGTGTGTGTGTGTGTGTGTGTGTGTGTGTGTGTTGTACATGTATAAATGTGGACATAAGTCACTATGTACATGTATTGCTCAAAAGACAGTTTTCAGGAGTTGGTTTTTCTTCTATCATGTGTCTTAGAGGTGGAATCCAGGTTCTCCAAGCTTTCTGACAAGTGCCTTTACCCACTGAGCTGTTTCTCTGAGTCTGACTAACAGTTTTCCAAAAAATGCTCTTGACCTCTGGGATGCAGAATTTGAGAAAGATGCAAAAAGTTTTGCCCTCCTAGTGTGTATCAGCTCATGGTGGCTTTCGATCTGGTGTGCCATGCGTTTTGTCCTGGTTCTCCCAGCCTCCCAGAAAAGGAAACAAATGTGCCTCCTTTCACAGAGGAAGCACAGGTTCCAGGACCGAAGAGTGGCAGGCCCAGTGCAGTTTAGCTAATAGATGGATGCCCTCAATTGTCTGAATGGAAAGAACCATGGTTCATCAGCACTGTAGTCTCTACTGCCCCCTGTGAACCTGTGGAGGGAGTGTGTGGAATCTACTCCATTTCCTGGTTAACTCTCTTTGTTTTTGGTTTTGAGACAGGGTTTTGCTATGTAGCCCAGGCTGGCCTCAAACTTGTAATGATCCTTCTGCCTTCCCCACTCTCTGCCAGGTGCTGAGATTGTAGGTCTAGTCTACCCTGCCCTGCCCTTCTCTGGTCTTTTGATTTTAGGATGGGCACCCTTGAATAACTGTGGTGGTTTGGATATGCTTGGCCCAGGGAGTGGCACAATTAGGGGATATGGCCTTGTTGGAGTCGGTATGTCACTGTTGATGTGGGCTTAAGACCCTCATCCCAGCTGCCTAGAAGTCATTCTTCCCCTAGCAGCCTTCAGATGAAGAGGTAGAACTCTCAGCTCTGCCTTGATGGTAACCTCTGAACCTATAAGCCAGCCCCAATTAAATGTTGTTCTTTATAAGACTTGCCTTGGTCATGGTGTCTGTCCACAGCAGTAAAACTCTAACTAAGACAATAACCCATACATTCATTAGTTCATGGAGCAACCAGATAGATATTTCTGTTCCAGGCTGTATACTCTGGGAGCTATGCTCTCAGTGTGGGGGACTGATAAGTCTTCTTTCTGTGGAAACGTACCTTTCCCTGTGTTGATCCTTCTCTTTCCATACTTTGATCATTAGGTCTACTCAGGCCGCTTGGGCTGATATGAATTCTGAACTTGAGCTTTGGTTGTTTGATAACTGGATGTATTAGAATGGACTCTGCTTTTGGGGCTGAGAGGTCTCCAGAAGCTTTCCTGCTGGGACAAGTATTTACTCACCTAAGAATTTATGATGAGGTTGTAGGTGATCCCAGCAGCAGGCTGGGGAAATGAGGAAAGCTGGGATGTATGGTACCGTCTCCTTACATGAGTAACAGAAGCATGCCAGGTTTCTAACATGGCTGCATGTTAACAGGTCTGCATGTGCTGTGGGCCGTCTACCTTGAGAGGCTCAGTGTGGATCTTTGTCTTTTCACTGAGACTGGGTGGTCATTGGGGACAGGATGTCATCAACCTTTCTTTACACAGAACAAGGATACGGTGGATCTGATTCATCTATGACTACACACTTGGCATGAGTCATTGATCATTGTTTTAAATTTTGGTTTGAAAGCTGGGCAAAATACAGATGAGATAAACACTGACTTCTCTATTGGAATAACATGCCGTAGTTTTCCCCATGAGGCAAGAAACAATGGCGATGCCAGCTGCTGTTGGCTAAGATGTGCCATCCGCTGCTCACTACAACAGTGAAATGAGAGAGCCCAGGCTTTACAGTCTCATCCACACAAAGCCAGCAGGGCAGCAATGGCTAAAAATTGATGTGGATCAAGGAGAGATGTGACCACAGGACAAGCATTGCCACTGTGTGCCATGAAGAGCCCTAGAGAGAACAGGCTCTGCTGCCACTGGGTCTTGATGTAGTTCAAGGGCAGATGTTAATGATGCAACATCTAACACAAGATTCTGGGAAATTCTTGTCACATCACTTTGACAGTGATCTGAATGGACCTGAATGGGTCTATCAGTGTGTCCGAATGACCTTGAGAAATGAGACCTGGCTCACCACCTCACGTCAACAAAGGTGTTCATCTAGAACTCTACCACCAGAGGTACTTACTACCTCCATGTTAAGGTAGAATATTATTTAGACTAAGTTACATAGGGAGATTTAATTCAACATTAAAGATATAAAATCCACTGGTAAATTTGTAAGGGCACAGAGTCACGAGTCTACAGTCTGTATGTGTGTGTATATGTACATTTGTATATATTTGTGTGTGTGTGTATATATATATACATATATATGTATATATATATATATATGTGTGTGTGTGTGTGCGTGTGTGTATATGTACACCCATGTATTTGTGCATATATGCATGTATGTATACATACATGTATAAATATGTTTGTATGTATATGTTTGTGTTTATGTGTTTATGTTTGTGTTTATGAGCATGTATTGAATGTATCTCTGTATGCATTTCCATGTATATGTGCATGCATATGTATGAGTATATTTATGTGTAATGTGTGTATGCCATGTCTAGGTCTATATGCATCTGAACATATGCACACACAAACACACACACTTTTGAACTCCATCCTGGGATTCCTTTGTACCTGATGATAACTGTGGTCTTCTCAGTGTTCTCACTGCTGGCTGGTCTTAGGTCTCTTCTGTCCCTATGAATGACCAGACTGAGACAATAGTTAGCTTTTGCCCAGTAAGGAGACACCTCCTCTCCCCATAACTATTATTGGTGATTACACTGCAGGCCAAGTCTCTTGCAGGTCTGTGTTTTAAGTGGAGCCATGAAAGTGGCTCTTACTGACTGTACTGTGTTCCATTTACTACCACCCCACTGATGGGAACCATCTCCCTGGTTGCGGGTTGCATCCTCCCAGGTTTTCAGCTCTGTGAAAGCAAAGTACACGAAGCAGTTAAGCTTGCTCGCAGGAGTGGTGTGGCCCATGAGCTAATATTAGGGCTCAGGTCTGCCTGATTTCAGATCTCTTTTCACACGAGTTAAAATATTCATGTGCCCATGAAAGCTTTCCCTTTTTCCTGGGGACTCTTGTTAAAATGTGTGGCTCAGCTTTCCATGTGAGGTTTTCTGAAAAGAGCTAAAGATTTCAGCTATCGTGCCCTACCTGCCGCTCCAAAGGGAAGGGAGAGCAGAGGCTGCAGGGGGTCAGTGATGTGAGCTGTAAATGTGGGGGAACCTTCCTCACAGGGACTGTGGGATATCCATGTCCCTCAGGGCCATTTGTAGAAGTTGCTGCTCTGCTGTAGAATGGGATGAGTTTCCCAAATGTCCATGGGTGATGGGGAGTTGTCATCCCTGAGTGCCTGGGCTGGCCTGTGGCTGGAGGCCAGCAGTGGGTTTGGGAAGCTGGCTGGGCTATACTGGGAAACGTGCTTCAGCTAGACAGGGGTCTGTGACTCGATTAGGAGGATTCCAAGTTCCCAGAGAGGACTCTGGCAAGATTCCAGTAGGGTCACCACAGACCAGCCCAACTGGGCCATGGCAAGGGAGCTAAATGAAGAAGCTGTTTATAAAGTCGATATGGAAGTACATTCCTGCAATCGCCCTTCCTGCCTCCTCGCAGTTCCCTGCTGGTGTCCAGGTTAGGAACCAGAGGAATTCTTGGGAGCAAGGGATGGACTGGGTAGGGTATAAAGAACAGTTGCAGGGTTGGCCAGAGTCAAACAACTACGTACATAGATGAGCTAATAGCGCTCAACATTTAAAGATGTGGCTATGTTTCTGTGTCTATTTTAGTTGTGGGTTTCCTCTGGAAGAGAGAGACATTAGCCACCAAGCAAGGCCCCGGGCCAACTTGCCCAGTGGTTTTGTGGCTGGCTAGCATGGCTCTTGAGAGGCAGTTTGGAATCTGACATTCGCAAAAGTGATAAGACGAGACAAGACAAAACAGACAAAGAAACAAAGACCCTGGTTTCCTGGGATCTTCATGAGCTCTTTCTATCTGATTGTCTGTAAAGACTCCCTTCCCATAGGCCCAAAGGTGAGCATGCTTCACTTCAATATCTTGTTCCTTACAGACAGTACTTACAGTTATCTTTCTTGTGCTGTGTTGCTATAGCTGTAGACTCCGAGGAGGATGCATTTAGCTCTCCGTCCTAATAGTGTTTATTTGACCGTGGCATGTTCTGTAGATCTTTGTGTTTGAAAGCATGTAACAGAGAGGGGCTCAGGAAATGCTCCCCCTTCATCCTTCTCTTATTCTTGCTGTTTCTTGTCATCTTCCTTACTGTTGGATGCATCACCCTACCCAGTATTTATGAGACACATTTACATGGTAGGTACTGGGCTAAGTATATGTGCTGGGCTAAGTATATGTGTCCATGTTGGGTACTGAGCTAAGTATACATTTCAGGTACTAGGCTAAGTGTATGTGCTGAGTACCACGACACATTCATGTACTGCTAAGTGAGAATTACTTTGTAAGTAGCCATAACTGTTACATATGCACACGATTTTAATTTTCATATTTCACATGAGAAAATTGAGGTCTAGACAGGTAGAGTGGTCTGCTCAAAGATGTGCAGTTATTTGGGACTTTACGAGATTCCAGGCCTTGGTGTCTACCACCATTGTCCTCACTGAACCACTAAATTTTGTCTTCTTTTTATCGCTGTTCAAACCCAGCGAGTCTACTCAGAACAGCAAATGACAAGTATATATATGACAACATCAATACCAACCTCCTTCCCGGTGTGTATTCATCGTATTGAAAGGAGTGGAGTATCCACCGTCGTGTTTATAAAGGGATGAATCTAGAGAGTCACCAAAGGGAAGTTCAATACTTGGTATTTTGCTGTTGTTCGGTTCAGTTGCTTATACATAATTCATTTGTAAACTGATGCTAATGAAAGTTGGTCTTGAAATATTCTCTGAAGCCCAAATTAGGAACTTGGCACCAAATCCCCACTTGAACTACAAATCATTTACTCTTGCCAAATTAGAGTGTAGCAGTAATTTACCATAAGATGGGCTTTTAACCCTAATATCACGATGCTCTCAGCAGTTTGCTCTGCAAGCTCATTAGCTTCTGGAGGTGGCTTGTGGAGGGGACAGCATCAGGGCAACCACTTCACTGTCCCCAACATCACTAATCCCTCTTTATAATAAGGGAGAAATAAATGCAGGCTCTCTCTGTTGATTCGCTTGGACCCATTTGCCTCCATCAGTAACTTCTGAGTGTCTTCCGATTCAGTGTGTGGTTTTGTGTTTTTATAATTAACAGAGACATCGTTCAAATAGAAAAAAAATGTTTTGTGCTTTTTGAGGAGGGAGAAAAACATTGAGGCTATTGAATTTGCTTCTTCAAATTGAAAGCCACACAAACTACTGATTTTTCATTCCAACCTATGTCTCTGTATCTCTTGATGTTATAGATTTTGGCTTTATGGCAACTATACACCAGGCTTCTAGCTGTCAGACTTGGACAATATATTGGCTCCTAAGTAGAAATAATGAAGCTGCTGTGTTAGCTTGCCACACTGGTGTGAGCAGACTGCATCTATTTTCAAAGTAGATGCTGACCCAGGCCCTGCCCAGTACTCTTAAACCAAATTCCAGATGCACTTAATGAACATAATGGCTGCCATGTTGATTAAAAGATAGGCCCTCTTTGGCTCGCTGTCAATGATTGCATTTTTCCCCATCATATCAAGAATAATTTTCTAAAGATTGCTTTTCATTTATGTCCTTCATTTGGGGCAAACCAAATTTGAAATTATGCCACAAGTTCTTCCTTAGTGAATGAGGAAGTTAGACCTTAATCATGGAGTGAGACCTCTTTGAAAGTCATCTTATGTTCTTCTAGCAGGTCAAGTTCATGTCCCGGGAGGTAGCTCAGTAGGTCAGGCGCCTGCTGTGCAAGCATGAGGGCCTAAGTAAGCTCTATCCTCAGAACACTTATAAGAACAGGATGTGATGGCTTGTGTCACCCCAGCACTGGGGAGGAAGATGTAAATGGATCCCTGAAGCTCTCTGGCCAGCCAATGTGGCCTACTTGGTGAGTTCTAGGCCAATGAGAGAGACCTTATTTCCAAATTCAGGGTGAATGATGCTCAGTCATCCCACATGTACATGAACACATATGTACGCACAGATGAACATGTGTATGCATGTGCATGTATACACACACACACACACACACACACGAATGTATGCACACAAAATTCAAATGGTTTTCCTGGCTATCTTGAGGTAAATGGTAACTATTTAATTCCCAAAGGGCTTCTTCTCAATAAAGACAATCTACAGTGGTCCTTCCTCTTAAATCAGCCTTCTAAAGTCAGAATTCATTTAATCTCGACCAAGAATGGACTTTAGGGGACCTATGGCCCTCCCAATATTTGAAGTAGAATTTCAGATATGGATATAATTCTCCAAAGTGTCATCAACAAACAAAAGGACTCATGACATACCAGCTAAAAACCATTCATCTTAGATGATTCTTTAGAATAATAGGTTTGTGATCAGATATACATGATGGATATATATTTACATATATTTGCACATTGCTTGCCCTTGGCCATGCCAGTCAACGACTGCGAATCTCATTATATAAATGAACTAAAAAAAAAACAAGATTTACCTAAAGCCCAAAGGATTACTGATCCTGGGCTAATTAAAGTTTGTTCTGGGATTTGAGAGTCTCAAACGAGAAGTCCAGAGTTCTAGGGAGTTCGATTATTTTACTGGTTGGTTACTCACTTATTTAAATAAGGTGCATACATTTTCATGCATCTTGTTTTCTTTATTTTGATCCTGGTTGGTATATTTGTTGCCACTAAGCCACAGAAGAAAGGGAAAGGGCTCCCTGAAAGCTCAAAGGTAGCACAGAGTTCCTATTCTGTTATCTTTGTGAAGCCAATATGGAAGTCAGTGCTTAAAATTCTCCCCTTTGCCATCTCAAGCATCTGAGATGCGTAAGAAGTATTGGTATTGGGTATTCTCAAGAAACAGCGTGTGTCCAATCCTGCTTGCCTTCCTATGTAGTAATTTTTCACTCTTCACAGAGCTTTAAGATGATGGCCGTTGTCATCTCTGAGTTTACATAGATTAATTTCTAAATCATTTACCTCCACCCACCCACCAACTTTCCATCTGTTCATGGGAAGCCACCTGGTGAATACATAAACCATGGCTCCCCTTGTAGGCTCTCCTCATCTCCCTGCGTAGAACTTGTTGAAGACCCTCTAGCTCCTAAGGATTCAAATGTGTCCAAGGGAAGCCCTGCATACTCTACTCTACCCTCCAGGGTTCCCTAGGTGTGTGCAACAGCTCAGGAATTTCTCTAGCAACCAGAAACTCTCAAGTTTAGTCATGGTCCAAAGGTGTGACGTTCCAGAGAATGGTCAGGGTCACAAGCAACAAAGCTTCTGCTAAGTATGACTTAAGGTAAGAAGAGGACACAGGCATGTTCCGGGGCCAGTAATGAAGAAAATGGGAATGGTGGTTAGAGATAGGAACTTGGGAATGCTGGATTTGTCTCCTCAACAAATCCGTATGCAACATGTCAAACGATTACAGATTATTATAATGTGCTTGCCATTCTTCTTGTCCCGTCATCTTTACAGAGGGAATAGATAGACTCATCTTGTGGTCTGCATTTGTCCAAGCTATCAGTAGCTTGGGAGCTGTGGCTAAGAGCAGGTGACAGCAACTGGGTCTCAGTGCGTGCCATGTATTTATGAAGTAATGCAGGAAGCCTGGAGGGGTGGGAGGTGAGATGGACAATAGATGAAAGGCTGGCGAATAGATAAGTCATCGTCATGGAAAGGAATTTCCAGTACCACTAGGGACCTCAGGGAGATTGGCAGAGACAGCCTGCACGCTGTGCCACCCAAGGGGCCTGCAGCTGGGTATCCACCTCCTATCTCTTTGAAGGTTGGCTCTAGAAGGCATAACTTTTTAACTCACCATTGTAACAGGTGGAGCACAGGAATGCTCCTCTGGTCTAAGAAGCACACAAGTAGACTCATGGGGGTTCCTGGGAAGGAGACAGGCATTGTGGGAGTAGACAATGATCCAGGATCTATGCGTTCAACCTGTTACCACTGAGTACTAATGAGGACTCTCGCATCCCCCTCCCCAGCTGAGAAGCCCAGTGGGGAAGAAAATCCACTTCAGAGTTTCCTAAAGAAGAGACAGGAAGCCGGTTGAGATGTCTCTTTGTCTCTTGCTATACTCTACCATCCTGATAGGTTCCTAAATCATCCTCCCAACACACACATGCATTTAGAAGGATGCTCCTTAGGTGGGTATGCGCATCCCCACTCAGGATTTGCACACTGGGTTTCATCCTCTCTCCAGCTGCATCTCCTAAAGAATGCACACCAGGAGAGAAGACACAAAGTTGAAGGGAGAGAAGATTGGATGGATATCCTCTTTGTGTCTCAAAGAGTTTATAAATATCTACTATATTTTCAGCATTTTCTCATCTCCCTCCTATCGGTTATTTCCAGTCTTTACTCCGACTCAAGATCATGCCTTCTTTTTCTTTATGATTGTTATACATATACAAACAAAATAATATCGAAATGCAACACACTAAAGAGTCCACTTCGTATTGCTCAGATGTCTTTGATTTTAGGGATAGTTATTTGGTACTGCTCACCGATTAGGGTACTCATCTCCGGAGAAGAAGGCCCCTTTCTCTCTCTGTCATCCTTAAATGATTGTAGATCTTCCTCTAAGTGCGGGGCCTTCTGAGATTTCTCCCATCCATGTTGGTATGTCTGTCACTTGGCATTGCCCTTCCCCGTGTTGTATGAGCAACTACGTGTTGTTGAGATTGAATGGATGCAGCTTTCATGTCGCATCTGGAAGACACAGTCTCTCAGCAGATGTCCTGGTCCTCTGTATTTTACAATCTTTCTGACCCTCCACTGGATGGATGTTTTAACGTTGAGTGTGCAGAGAAAAGTGAAGAGCGTGACCTTTGCCAAGATACCCAGGGACATTCCAACCTTCCCCTCGGGGTTGCCAGAAAAAAAAAAATACTTGAATTTGCAGGACCAGTCCAAGTGCCTTTCCCAACAGTGACAGATGCCTCTCGGTCCCATCACTCCTGCCTAGATTCTTCACCCTCACCCTCTCCCTTGATTTACAATAAAGACCCAGGAAATCTGGGCAACCCAAATCATCCCTTTGGATCCCTGGAATGGATCCGCTGAGTCCTGTTTGACTCTCTCCTTCCCTCACAGCATGTTAGAAGCACAGCCCAGGCCATGTGGTTCAGGCAGGGTGAGATTTACAGCTCTGTGGAAAAGCAGAGATTTCTCTGAAGTACTTGTTTTTGTTGTTCTTGTTGCCTGGCTCTTCTCACTGACCCGATACCCAGACGAAGATGAATACTGTGACTCTCTGCTCAGCTAACACAGCCCTGTAAGACACAAAGAGCCTGTGATTTATGATGCTCCAATGTAGAGGTGTTTTGTTTGTTTGTTTGTTTTACGTTATAGAGGGTGCAGAAGTGATTCGCTTTCTGTAGCAAACACGACTGGAATTTTGAGTTTTGTTCCGTAATGCAGGGTACTCAGGTGTGGTCAAGGACTCTTGCTGTTGAGGTGCAACAGTGAACCTTGCCTCTCAGTCAGCTTGCACAGTCATGAGGAGAAACACCCATGCTGTACAGAGCTCCATGCCTCTGAGATGTCCTGTCCAGTAAGTAGGCATGTTGTATGCATTTTTGATTGTAGATGATATTTTCAACTTATGGAAGTTATTGGTAACCATTCCCAACTGACTAATGGCCCATTATCTATGGTCTATCTTACAGAAGCAGCTCTCTGAACACGGTGAGACGCTTATAGGTAGCTACAACGTGGAGGATTTCAGTCCACATTCATTTGTATTTGACAGTACATGCATTCATTTTGGGCCTTTGTGTGTGTGTGTGTGTATGTGTGTGTGTGTCTATGTGTTCATTTATTTAAAGCTCTGTGTATATGTGTATGTGTAAAGCTATGTATATATGTATACATGTAGAGGCCAGAGAATAACCTCAGGTGTCATTTGTCAGATTCCATGCATTTTGGTGTGTGTCTATGTATGTGTGTGCCTGTGAATTCAAGCTCATGTCATGACGCACGTGTGGAAGTCAATAGGTAACTCTCATATCAGACTTTACTTTCCACCTCATTTGAGAAAGTCTCTTGTTGACTTCTGAGTGTGACTTTCACCACACCCCAGGCTGATACCCACAGTGTCTGTTTGGAATCTCTAAACTACAGAGGCATGAGATTGAAAACAACAGCACATTGACTGGATGTAGCTTTCTCTTGGTTTCCTCTGAAACAGAAATGGAGAGAACAACACAGAGGCTTCTACTGTTACAGTCAATCTTTGAAGTGCAGTGTAGGGTTGAGAAGGGGATCCTATAATTAAACATTATTTTTCCCTACAAAAATGGCCTGCCGCCTGGGATGTCATGAGCAGGCCTGGAGGCTGTTATGCAAGGGAGAAAAGTCAGCATAGAAGGAATACATCCACAAGTTCCCCTTAGGTGAGAATCTGAAGTGGTCAAGTTACTGTAAACAGATGTAGAAAGGCAGCTTAACACTTTGGTTATAAAATGTAACACAATTCTAGAATTTTCTGTGTCACAAGGTGCTTATAATTAACAGCACTTAATGATGTACTTAAAAAATGTGAGTGTAGGATCTGGAGAGATGGCTCCGCAGATAGGAGCACTGGCTGCTCTTCTAGAAGATCCAGGTTCAGTTCCCAGCACCCACATAGTGGTTCACAATGATCTGTAACTCCAGTTCCAGGTAGTAAATTCTTACTGGCTTCTTGAGGCACTACACATATACCTAGTACCCACAGAAATATACTGCAGGCAAAACACTTACATGCATAAATAAAAAAGAATAAGCATAGCATTCATGTACAAGGTTCTTACACACACACACACACACACACATACACACACATACACACAATAGTAACAAGAAAACATTTGGAAATGATGTATCATGTTTATTTCAATGATTGTAGTAATAGTTATCAGGGATATATGTATTCAATATCAAACTCATCAAATTCCAAACAATAAATACATGGTTCTTACTGTCTGCTATATGTTTAAAAAGAAATGAACTTACTTAGACTTCTCATCTAATGATTCTGGATATGCAGTCTACTTGTGCTGTATGAACCTTTCCTCAGTTTCCTTATATTGATCATAGTGAAGATACTGATACAGGATTCATGGAATCAGTTTATGGGTTAGGACCCCTGACCCGGGGCGTAGCACAGAGGGGTAATTAATTCCTATATAACAACATCCATCCTTGCTATACAGCAGAGATTGAAACAGTTCTGAGATTGAACTCTGAATCCCAGAGCAGACAGCCCAAAGCGAAGAAAAGACTGACAATTGAAAAACCACTCGTGTAGTTGAAGGGTCAAAGAGTCATCTGGATGGTAACAGAAATCCTAAAAGATTTATCTCAGTAGCTTGAGGCTCGCAAAGAGTATGCACAAGTTCCTCAGACTTGGTCTCTCACCTTATGTAAAGCATATTCTCCAGTCTCCTTTGAAGCAGAGTTACTCAGGTAACCACTCAGTAGATGTCCAAGGACAGCACATCTCTTCCCTTCCATTATATTGCTTCTAGAGATTCAAGGAGAAGCCATAGAATCCACAGAAAAGCAGATACCATTCACTGTCAAGTGTAAGAACAAGAGGCCGTATAAATTCATTTCCACTTACCATGTCAGTCTCAGAGAAAACCTGCCTCTAAGTTCAACCTCTAGTCCTGTGTATTCTTCTTTCATTAGAGCTATAACTGCTGTTGATCAGGTAGGCTCTGGGACCTAAGAGGGAAAGTGCACGTGCAGAACAGTAGAGTAATTGCGTTACAAAGTTAATTGGGGTTTTAAAGAAAAATAACTCTGTGGGCATTTGTCCTTTTCTTTCATCAAGTAACCCAACCTTACAGCTCTCCAAGGTCAACACTTGGTTTATCTCAGCTAGGCAGAGTGACAAGTTCCAGTTCATGTGTTAGTGGAGCCACAGATGGATAAGGTCCAAAGCTAGCACTGTGTTGTGTGTGTGTGTGACAGGGAGGGGGACCGGATGACAGAAACAAAGTTCAGGAGGTGGGGCAGTGGGAACCGAGGCGAGAGTCAGTGGCAGACAGCTTGGAACTACAGTGAGAGTTGCCCAAATATAATGAGGGCAGGAGAGAATTCAATTGTATGAGTCACAAGGTCAACAAGACCGTGAAAACATATTCTGGGGACCAGGCATGAGAATCTGCTCTGGAACTTTATTCACCGTCCAGCGATTTCTAATGGTAGATGTGTTGACAGGCATCCTTGGAGTTCCCAAGTTCTATTTTAAAGCACGGCTTTGCCATTCTGCCCTGAGCACACAAAACTATGCAGAAGAGAGAACATGGGGGATGCGAGGAAGATGGTACCTGTTGACAAATTCCAGTGTCCAAATAAGTGGGTGGTCTCTAATAACTCCTAACCTCATGCTGTGTCTCCACTCTGATCATCCATCCTACCAGTCAGCAGAAAGTGTAGGCTGGGCCATCCATCACTTCTCTGAAGCACCCCAAGCTTCTATCTAACAGCTACCAACCTTCTATGGCACAGAGTGGTTTGGGGACACAGGCGTCTGCTGAGATGCTAGGGAAGTCTCTGTAGTCTTGTTTCCAAGCTCAGATGTGGCTCAAGTCTAGCATTGTACTCTGCTAACCCTTTCCCACTGTGTGTACCGACAGCCCACTCTGTTGCTTTCTGGCTACACTGCATTTGGCTGTGCAGCACAGGGAGAGAAGGAAGAGGAAGAGGAGCAGGAGGAGGAAGAGGAGGAGGAGCAGGAGGAGGAGGAGGAAGAGGAGGAAGAGGAAGAGAAGGAGGAAGAGGAGGAGGAGGAGGAGGAGGAGGAGAAAGAGGAAGAGGAGAAGGAGGAGGAGGAAAAGAAAGAGGAAGAGGAGAAGGAGGAGGAGAAGGAGAAAGAGGAAGAGGAGGAGGAGGAGGAAAAGAAAGAGGAGGAGGAGAAGGAGAAAGAGGAGGAGGAGGAGAAGGAGGAAGAGGAGGAGGAGGAGGAGAAGAAGGAGGAGGAGGAGGAAGAGGAGGAGGAGGAGGAAGAGGAGGAAGAGGAGGAAGAGGAGGGAGAGGCAGTTCTTTGGACAAACTAATAACATTGTGATTTTCTATGTACTCTATTCCTCCTCATCCCTCCAGCCCAGTGAGTTTTTTCTAGACAATAGCTAGTGTCTCCTGAGTCCTAATCCACTTCCCCATGGACTAAGGCACACAGTTTAGCCCTGGGTTCTTTTAAGGGTTAGGATGTTTAAAACACAAAAATTTGGTTTCTTTTAAAATAATAATTTAGAAACAGATCTCTGAATCTGAGATTTTAAAAGGTTTTGACTAACTGCCTGTTTTGTTTGTTTGTTTTGTTCTTTGATCAACATCATGTCTTTCTTGGGGAGATCTAATCATGGGAAGTGCAGAAGGGGGTAGAGAAAAATTAAGGTCTCATTGTTTCCCAACCAAACCCCCAAACAGTCTGATTATAAGCTCTGTTGAATAATCCTTGCCTCCCCCAGCAGAGCAAGTTCCCAGGCACCCTCAGGCAGGAAAAGATGGGGACTTTGTGTAGTTATCTTGGTATACATGTGGAAATATGATGGTAAAACCAGTTTTGTGCCTCTCTAGTGGCATAGCTTTAGGCCTACAGAGATGCAAGGTTTCCATTATGGCATGGTAGAAATACATAACTAGTGAATGCAGATAGACAATAGAATTTGTGAAGAATGCCGAGTTCTAGTATCCTCCAGTGGATACTGACCTAGTGTGGGTATAGCGATCACCAGGAAGGTAAAACTGAAGGTGTCTCCCTAGAGATGGCTGAGGAGAGGCATGTCTTTTCAAAGAGACCAGTGGAGTTGTATGTCTAAATGACAAACACGTTCCTTTTGCGCTTGGTACTGGACTCCTTTGGTTATTTTTTTTCAAACAAAAGACTTAAATTGCTTTTTTTTACCAACAACAGACATTTTCAGATTTATCCGCACAATGGTCCAAACACTGCATAAAAATTCAGTGATTAGCAAGATTGTTATGTAACCTGTTCCAGAAGTGCCTATATTTGTTTTAATCCTTTCGAACAAACAACCTTTTATGTTTTTTTATTGTTGTTGTTGAAGAAGAGAAGTTGAATGTTTTTGTCATTCTTTTTGTAGAAGAACATAGATGTGTTGATTAAGGCAATGAGATACTTCTCTGTAGTAGGTGTGGGCGGGTCAGGGAGGGAGGGAGAGTGGTTTGAGAGCTAGAAGGGTCCCAAAAACACAGGGAGGATTCTGGGTTCAAGGACAAGGGTGAGAGGTCCGGGATTCTCAGCTGAAGGAGGAAGAGAGGAGGACAGTTGACACACAGAGGAGAAAGAGAGGCACAGCTAAGCAGATGAAAAGAACCCACCCATGTCCTGAATTTCCTTAAGGTCATCTCAAAGATGGAATCTTGGCCACATCTCTGGAGATGCTCCTGGTGAGTTCAGGAGATTGACCCTCCAGGTAAAGGCTTTCTATGTTGCAGAAAGAAAACAGCCCTTTTCTTGTTTATTAGAAAGAATTCAACTCCCCATTTTATTCCATTGACACACACAGACACACAGACACACACACACACACATGAAAGAGAGAAAGAGGGGGTTGGAGGGGGTAACTAATCGTCTCTGTGTGCATAGAGCTGATGAAATACTTATAACCAGATCTGTGATTGCTGAGGATTTTAAACAAACAACTTTTATTTAGACTTCCCCAAACTTTAGACATAGTTTTCAACAACGTGTCTGGTCATTTCCAAATGCTGTCTCCTTTTTCCTTAAAATGATCAAAATGGAATGACTTATTATCCAGGGTCAACTTATTAACTGGAGAAAGAGTATTCACCAATTACAGGATTTCTTGAGTGCAGTTCTTTCTGTGCTCCAGGGCAGGGGCAAGAGGAGGAAACAGGGAACGTGCCATGTAAAAATCCCAGGGCCTGACTCTGCTCTCCACCTAATTAGCTCGGTGACCTTGAGAACCCCCCGGCGGGCCCCCGGCCCATACATTGCTTCATTTACTAGGTGAGGTGAGATGCTGTCACTCCAGCAACCCTTACTGTCTGCTTCTTCTAAGTTTTTAGAACTGCACCATAATTGCATGCGTGAGATGGTTTACACTCACTCTCTTTGAAATTTCAGGCTCATTTGCTGGGATCTCTGGTTCCTTGTATTTCTCCTAAGCAAGATCTAACAGCCTTTGATATCTTTATGTCTGCTTTCTTGGGACTTAGAGATATAATATCATTTGATTGTACCGAGACACTTGGTCAAAAGCTGTCACCGATGCCTTCTGCTTCCCCAGCGCTATCAGAGCCGAATTCTACAACAGACAAGTGGAAGATGAAATATGAAAGATTGACGGGGGGAAAGCTTGTGGAGACAAGCTTTTCTTCTTTTCTTTTCTTTTTTTTTTAAAGCCACCAGAAAACAGGCTCCTTCTCCCTCCTTGAGAGTCTTAATATACTTTTCTGAGATGATCTCAGAACGATGCCAAGGTAAATGCATCTAGTGTTTGCAGAGCATCTGCTGTATCTGGCACGGGTTAGGCACCCTCACAAAAAATGAGGATGTTTGCCCCAGCTTTGCAGTTAAAATAAATCGAGGCATAAGGCAATCAAACATGGGTGAGAGTCATCCAGCGAAGAATGGGGTAACAGAGAATCCCAGCCAGAAATTCAAACCAGGGGGCAACTAGAAATTAATAGGCACAGCTAAAGCTTCTGTCACCTTTTGCAACTGCTCTGTCCCTTCATTTTTACAAGCAGAGGGCATGAGTATCTCACCAAGAGATGCAGATAGAAATACCTTGTTCACTGACTCAGTTGCGTATTTGTGTTATCTTGTTGCCTACAAAGGCAACCTCTTCCTCAGAGCAAGCTTCTTTGTATGTGTCAACATGTTCACACCGAAGAATGAGTTTTGTGAATTCAAGACAGTTAAACATGTCCCTGTAGAAATGTGTGTGTATGGGGGGGGTGCACACATGTAGGCATGTAGACCTGTGCTATATATGTATGTATGTGTAGGTATGTATATTTGTACAATATGGTATATATGTATATCAGTGTATGTGTGAATGCATATACATATATATCTTGTGTGGAAATGTATATGTGGTGTGTGCATGTGTGTATGCGTGTTTACATGTGTGTAGATGCACATGGGTGTACACATGTGAACATGGATATGGAGGCCTGATGTTGGTGTCCAGCAAATCCCCATCAATCACACTCGACTTGACTGACAGGAAAAAGATCTCTTGGTGAACCTGATTCTCACTGATATGGCTGGTATAGCTAGCCAGCTTGCTAGGGGATCTGTCTCTTCCCTGTGAGGGATGGGATTCCAGACAGGCTTCTCTACATGCCTGGCATTAAGATGGATTCCAGGAGTCTTGATACCAGACCTTGTGCTGTGTGGCAAGCCCTTTACCCACTGAGTCATGTGTCTAACCCTTCCGATACTTTGAGAGGGATCTTGCCAAAATGCCCTTCCAACTGACATGGACCACTCCCAGCACTTCATGGGGATGTTGCTTCCTATACCATCACCAGAACTTTAAACACCTGTTCTGTTCTTCTCACATCCCTGTATGTGTGCCTGGCACTGGCCATGAGAGGCTCACAGGCCTCTTGACTTTTCCTCCAGTAAGGTCACAATAAGAGAAAGAAGGGAAGAGCGGCCATCCCTGGGCTCTGCAGAGAGACAGTGACTTTCTTCCTGATGAGGATATTGTGAGGTGACTTGACTTAGAGCTCCTGGAGTGGGGAGGTGGGCCAGATCACACGGTCATTCCAAATCTGCCGAGAGGCAATAAAGGAGGCCGAACCGCTTCTTTAAGCTCGTAAGTGATGACGTTCAAATCTATCAGAATCCTAACCCCGAAATCGGGTCAGGATTTACAGCCATAATATCTATCTTTAGATTTGGCTTTTATGTTTTTACCCTTGATTTATGTAGGTGCCTTCCTTAGCATCCCATATCTCAAGCAACATAAATGTATTATAGTAATGGAATTTAGCAAATATGTTACGGTTACCATCTTTGTTCCCAAGAGGGAATTTGGAAATCTGACAACATTACAGCTTTCATTTTCGAGACCCATTTTCTGAGCCGTTTCACTAACAAGTCTTCTGATTTACCACACCATTAACAAAAATAATTCTTTTTGGACAGCAGTAAAAGGAGTGGGTTAGCACAATTTATAGCTTTCTCCAGATACATATAGTGTGCCCGTTAGGAAAAAAAAGGCAAGTTTTTGATTAACTGATACATCGACTTGCTTTTAAGATACCAGGGTTCACTTTCCATGTGCCTAGACATCAAGGACACCTCCCGCATAGAGGAAGCCCACCATTGCCCAGTGTGTAAGCACACTCACACTTGCCAGTGGTGATTAGCAGCTGCCAAGGTGCCCACGATCACATGAATGAGTAAGATGGAAAACCTTCTCCACTTCAAGATGAGGACACAGTGCCCATTTCCCTGTCTAAGTGAAATGTTATACAAGAATAACTTTTCGAGACTATGCTACAGTGGTCACAGTTCAACCAAAGATGCCTCTGAAGTAAGTGGAAAAAAGATGGTCGAAAGTCCAGGCAGCAGCTCCTTAGTCAAAAGCCACCCATGTCCACTAGTGAAGTCAGGGAGGAAGCATAAGTCAGCAGACAAGAAGTGAGTGACTTTTGCCAGAAGAGAACACATAGACCTATAGGGGAATGCATTAGGAGATTTCCCACAAACCCTAGGAACTGTAGACAATGATCATGATTGTAAGGGGACCTCAGAGTGTTTGGAATTCCCACTAAAATATTCCACAGTGGCCCCGCTTAGTTGATTCAGTGGGCCATGTTCTCCTGGTGTCCTCCATCCCCTCTGACTCCTACAGTCGTTTCTACTCCTCTTCCACATGGTTATCTGGTCTCTGAGGGAAGGCACCTGATGTAGACCTCCAGTTTAGCCTCTCTCTCTCTCTCTCTCTCTCTCTCTCTCTCTCTCTCTCTCTCTC
>NW_021604586.1:2447980-2450595 GCF_004785775.1 Grammomys surdaster
TCTCTCTCTCTCTCTCTCTCTCTCTCTCTCTCTCTCTCTCTCTCTCTACTTAATGTCTAGCTATGGGTCTCTGTTCTGGCTCCCATCTGCTGCCAATGACAACTGGACAAGGTATAAATCTATGAGTACAGCAGAATATCCTTAGGAATCATTTCATATTTTTTCCCAGTTGTGTTTGCGTTTACCTTAAGTCTCTGAACTATCCAGTCTTCCGTTCCTAGCTATCCAAGCAGTGTAGACCAAACATTGGTTGGATACTTCCATAAGCTCTGCGCCACCCACTGCCCCTGCACATCTTATAGGAAGGACGGATTGTAGGTGGAGGGCTTTGTAGCTGGGTTGGTGTCCCACTTTCTCTTTCCAGAGTCTACAGGGTGCCCATCTTGCACCAAAGAGACTAGAATATAGGGGTGAAGCTCCCAATCCGTACCAGCTCAGACGCTCTGTGTTCAGTCCCCAGCCCATGGCACCACACCAGCGATAGCTAAGAGTAGATCTATGCTCCTGCAAACATCCTTATGAACATGCCCAGAGATGTGTTTCCATGGTGACTCCCAAGCTGGTTAACTTGGCAATGAAAATTAACCATAAATTAACCATCACATCAACTGTTCCCCAAGAGCCCTGTGTCAAATATTTATCTCTTTAGCATTTACAGGGTTGTTTTTTTTTTTCTGATGCCTGAAATAACAGACGCTAAGTGACAGGTTTAGTCACTATTGTAACTTTGAAATGCTGATGAACGTAAGTCATATTTAAAGGCTACCTGCAACAAAGGCAGAGATGTAATGTTTGTTTCTGTAATTGAGAAAATAGAGGCATTGCCAATAATAATTGTGATGGGTTGCCTGCACTCACAGTTGAAAGAAGTGCTGTGTTCAGACAAAGATAAATACAAAGAAAGATTTCCCCCCACATAAAGAGTTACTGCACTACAATGTTCAGAAATTGGAAGGAGCAGGGCTGGAGCTGTGGCTCAGAAGGTAAGAATGTTCGCTGTGAGGGCACAGAAAGGCCAGAGTTCGAATCCCTAGCACCCAGGTAAAGGTCACATGTGGTCCTGCATACACCCAGCGATGTGAGGGGAAGAAACAGGAGGACCCCTGGGATTTCATGGCTGCCAGCCTGGCTCCAGATTCAATGAGAGGCCCTGTCTCAAGGGAATAAGATAAAGGGTGATAGAGCAGGACACCTGAAGTCTACACACACACACACACACACACACACACAAACACACTAAATAAATAAAAAGACAAAGTGGGAAGAAACTGTAGGAAACTGAGAAACCAGTCAGTGGATTCAGAATGAAAACAAATAGAGTCTTATCCAGCGAGGTGGTGTAGCCATGTGTACAGTGTTAGAGGTGGTGGTGTAGCCATGTGCACAGTGTTAGAGGTGGTGGTGTAGCCGTGTGTACAGTGTTAGAGGTTGTTAGTTGAGAAGACCTGCAATAATTGGCCGTGTGTAGATACAGGAGTGAAGGAGAGGCCAGCACTGATGCCTAGGCCTGCTGCCTGCACCACCAGATCCAATAAGCATGGGAATTCTAGCTAGGATAGGTTTAGGGAAGATGACCATGAGTTTGTTTGGGACCTGTTTTTCTTTGAGGGACCTCTTAAACAACTATATAAAGACACTAAAAAGACCTAGTTAGAGGCATTTGAGCTAGAGACATAAGTAGGTTGTACCATCAGCCTTGGGTAGAACCAAACTGTATGAGGAAAGGGGTACTCTACAGTACAGCAGCAAACCACATGAGATTGGGCCAGCTTCTGGAGGATGACTTCTCACTGCTTCCGCTGGTATCTTTGTTTCTCAACAGTCCTTGGTCCCACAGGACTCTTCTAGAAACAGGTAGGTGGTCCCACAATGGGGGACTTAGCTCACGGAATGTAACTACCTCTCTAGCTGCTTGGCTGGATCTTGAAGTCCAACTGCGAAACAAAGACAGTAGTAACAATACAGCAAGGAATCAGCACAGGATTTATACATCTGAAGCTCCCACCCTATTTGAAACTGCCCTGAAAGAAACACTAAGTGAGAAGACAGGTAATAAGTCTCGCAGATCCAGTAGCTGGTGAAGGTGGAGCCTAAAGATGAGATTACAGAAAGAACAGCCAGGGAGGGGTGGAATGGCAAGTGAGGTGGGATCAAGTGAGACTGGAGAGGGAGCCACTGGCTCTGTGACACAGAGGATCATTTTAGCAAGGCGATCTTGGTAGAGGAAGTTGGTCAGGAAAGGAGGAAGTGAAGGCAGAGTTACTGGCACATCTTTTAAGGGATTTGGCTGCCAAGAAGCAGGCAGATTTGCACTGGGGAGATGTCAATAAAGTATGTGACACGCTAGCAGAAGGACCTGAGTTAAACTCCCAGAGGCCACATAAAAACAGCCAGGCATGATGGCAAATTCGTCTCAGCTTTGGGAAAGTAAAGACAGGCAGATTGTTGGAGTTGACTGGCCAGCCAGTCTGGCCTACTTGGCAAATTCAAGGCCAGTGAGAAATGCTATCTCCGTAAATAAGGTAGTCAGTACCTGATGGAGGATAGCTTAACTTGTCCTCTGGCCTTCACACACACACACACACACACACACACACACACACACACACACACAC
>NW_021604586.1:2450605-2451529 GCF_004785775.1 Grammomys surdaster
ACACACACACACACACACACACACACACACACACACACACACACACAAATGACAAAAGGTGGCAGATTTGAAATGGTAGAAAGTGGGTACAAAGTCAACAGGTATCTCCTTCCTCTATCTGCCCACATGTCTCCTCCCTTTCTGCCTCTCTGTTGTGTGACAGTATTCCTGAGGAGATGTGACCAAATGTCTATTCACCTCAAATGATAGACCAAAATAACAATCTCACCAATGTCCAGCATGGTAAACCAATGAGTTTTATAAATGACTGGAGACAGTTGCATCACTAATAGCCTTCTGCAGTGTGGGCGACAGCTCACAAAAGCAGAAACCCAGAGTGCAATAAACATGCAAGCAGCTTCCAGGTTGATGGGTGTCCTCTCCCAGTTCGTCTGAGCTTCTTTGTACCAGTCCAGCTCGTCTACGTTTCTTCCAGGTGCCCTATCTTGCCTGTCTTCTGAGTAGGTTTTACTACTTATATAATCTTGGGGAAGGATGGACTTAGTGAACCTGCTCAGTTTCAGGGACTTCCTGAAGCTATTTTGAGTTGTTTACTTTCTGTCTACTTCTCTGGCACAAGGGACTGTTCCACATCTTCTTAGAGCATCCTTTTGTTTTTACTTCCCTCTAAACACCAGGTTCTAAAATATCCTGTTGTTTACTTTCTCTTTACATCCTTTGTCTTAAGAAGTTTCCCTTCAAGATGGAAGGTTTGAACCTCAGAGAAAATTGCTACACACCATTTGCTTCTTTGTGGTGGGAGAGCTTGTGTGTAAGAAGACTCAGTTTGAAACAGGGAAGGCAGAGATACATGAGAGGCAGGGACTCAGTGCCAGTGTGAAGCTCCTGCGAAGATGAGGGTGGACTTCAAATCACAGTGTGTGTGTGTGTGTGTGTGTGTGTGTGTGTGTGTGTGTGTGTGTG
>NW_021604586.1:2451539-2510992 GCF_004785775.1 Grammomys surdaster
TGTGTGTGTGTGTGTGTGTGTGTGTGTGTGTGTGTGTGTGTGTGTGTCGGGGGAGGGAGCAACAGTTAAGGTTTTCTGTTGGGGAGTTGAAGGGGTGAAGGTTTACAGGCATGAATCAGCCACCTTTAAATGGTGCTGTTTGCTATCCTGATCTTAGAATCCTGTGTCTTCAGAAGACATCATACCTGCTTAAATCTTACACTGAAGATGCATTGAAATGCCATGTCCTTTTTTTTTTTTTTGTCTCAGAAACACATGGTGGCACTTCCAGTGCTTTTATGGTCTTCAAGAGCTCCGCATATCCATAAGCCCTGTAGGGAAATATGTTCTGAAGTGCAAGCTGGAAATGGAAGTGTTTTATGGATGCTCTCTGAGTAGGTTTGGAAATTGGAGCTAGGAGTCATTTTCCAGGCAGGAACTATTTGGGCCAAGAGCTCTGAGTAGTCAACACATAAGAGTGTTTTCTGGGATGTAGCTGGGTTGGGGATCAGAGGCATGGTTTCCTCAGGGCTGCTGAGCCCTGTTTGTGACCCCTATATCCAGCTGAGAGCTGCCTGCCTCTCAAGTCCCAAAGACTAAAGCCTTATTGACCGATGTGGGCTTTTCTGCATCAAAGGCTCAGAGTGGTATTAGCTGGCAGCGCTTTTTATGGGCAAAAAAGTGCTTCCGTGTGGATAGTGCTCCAAGTACCTGGGGTTAAGATAAAAGGCTTCAAAAAAAGGTGTCCACTCCTGGGAGCTGCCCCTGGCCACTCACTCTGCTGTGTTGGATATGCTGACACTGGGCTCCTGTACCATCTTTGCCTCCCCCATCCATTACCTTAAGGCCTCAGAGACCTAATTTATAAAGTATTCCCAAGCGAATCGTGGCAGCCTAACTTGTGAGTTTCTGCCACCTCCTTTCAAGCCTTCAGCATCTTTGCCGTGTTATGGAAAGTACATTTGGAAGTCCAGCTAGCACAGATATCAATTCTGACTGGCCATGGGACCTTAACACTAGTCTCTTGCCCTCTCTGAGAATTGTGTACATTATCTATGCAGTCAGAATGCTCTCCCCCACTCTGTAGAACCATTACAGAGACCTATCCATCTCACATATGCCGGAGCACCTGCTCAGACAATGCTGTGTGCTCAGCTCTGAGGTGCTTGCCTCAGGAGCCTGCAGCAGGTGAGTAGGCAAACTGGTGTCTGGCTGTGATACAGCACTAGAATAGATATATACCTCATCTCCACTCAAAGTTCTCATATTTGGTCTTGGACCCTGTAAGCAGGCTCAGCGAGAAACCACAAAACAGGGTCCCTGAATAGAAAGACCTGGCTGTCTTGGACAGTTGAGAACAACAGGCAGCTGCCAAAGCTTATTGGGTTATATATAGGGACTATGAGACTGAGGTCAGGTGGAGGAGGGATGATTGGCTACGGTTGTGGGCGGAAGCTTTGCGTTCAGGTGCCGAGGGCTGTGGTCATGAGCATTCAGTTAGCCATTAGGGGCTTCTGAGAAATGTTCTTGGTTTCTGTTTCCTAGCAAAACCAAGATGAGATTGGGGTTGAGTCATTGCCATTGGCACTGCCACTTTGGGGGAAACAGTATGGCTCTGTAACCTGAAAGACTCCAGCTCCTCACCCAGATCACCCTCCCCCTAAATGTCTTGACATCATCCCCTTGGTGGTAGACATATCTTTGGTTTAGTGAGTTAGTAAACACATCTTTGGTTTAGTGAGTGAATTCTTGGCATGCTGCATAGATAGCTTCAGGGTTAGAGAAACAGAATTTCATCCTTCCCAAACCTGAAGGAGGGAAGCAGGGCAGGTCTCATGGATCCCCAACAGTTAAAAATCAGAGCAACTATGTCCAACGAGGCCTCTATGCAAACACTGAGGGACCGGGAATCCAGATCCCAAACATGCAAACATGGTGGAAGTGTCTCATCCAATGAAAACAAGGAGATGCGATGACTGTTACCGTACACATTTTTCTTCTAGGGACCCCATGTGCCTCTTGATCTCTATGCCCCATGGTTCTTTATAACTATGAAGGGGATACACAGAGTGTTTTGCTGAATGCCATGAGCCTGTTGTGTCAGTTAATGGGAGCTGAAGGAGTTGTGGGAATTGCATCAACACATATTCTAGAACAAACCTGGGCTTAGGAGCCTATCTGAAGGCAAGACTGATGTATAGGACTGACACCTTTCACTTGTGAAACCTCACCCACCCGTAAGTAGACGGCCAGAACTAAACTGTATCATCCTGTGGTCCTGAGCTGGCAGCAGCTGGAGTGTGGCACAGGGTGAGGAGAAAGAAGTTCCATCCCCTGCCAGAACTATCACATTGAGTGGAGTAGAACACGTTAAGTTTCCAGACCTTGAACACTGGCCCAGACAGTTTGCTTAACGAATCTCATATTCCTTCCTCTTCTTGCCCCTCATATTCTGCTGGAAGCACACTGGGACCTAACTGATATGCTGTAGGGGGTGATGAGGCTTTGCACTCTTATCTGATAGTTATGTGGGAAGGAGGAGACCAAGGGGCAGACAGTAGGAGGGACCAAAGACACCAACAATGGTGGCCCGTGAGCACCTCATCATGCTAAGCATAGGATACGGTCATTTATATTGATGGTCAACAAGACAGAATTTAGAATCACCAAAAGGACAAACCGCTGGATATATCTATAGGAACGCTTCTGTGTAAGGGTCATCAGGGTAGGAAGACCCATCCTCAATGTGGGATGGCACCACTGCAAGCGCTGGAGTCCTTAATGAACAGAAGGGAGGAGAGAGAGAGAGAGCATCAGTGGTCGTTGCTCTCAGGTTTCCCCTTCTGTGGCTCCAGCGTGGTCAGCTGCCTCACGTTCTCCCCTCTGCATGACAGGCTGCCCCTCTAAGTGTAAGTGGAAAGAGGTAACTTAAGTCACAGGACCACAGACAACAGACTTGCCTCCTGCTCTGTGCCTCAGTTTCCTCATCTGGATTTTTGAGAGAGGCTGTGATAGGTAAGCAAGCTACACTGCACCCAATGCACATAGCAGTGCCTGGAACTTAGAAAGTGCTCAACAGATGTGCTGACTCCATTTTTAGAAATGAGTCACGTCCCCACCAGTCACAAGCAGAAGCCATTTGGGACCAGTGAAGGTCCGAGATTCTTCACCCAAGCATTTCAGGATAACGATCCATTCGTTGTCTTTTTCCTTCCCAATCCCAAGTGTCCCTTCTGGGTCTCCCGCTGTGAACCAGCGTCCCTAATAACACATTGTCATTTGGCTGGGTATGATTTGTTGACCGCTAGTTACACTGTGAGGTCTCCACAAGCTTTAATTACAGTAATTCGAGGTTTGTTCAAACCATTATATTCCACATAGTTCATGGGTGCTTTTAATTTAATTATATGCAGTTTAACACCACAGATGACTGCTGGGGGGGGAGGGAGATGATGTTGTTTTTGGTACTGGGTCTCCCCCCTCCCCTCTGCCTTTACTCTGAATGCAAGAAACGTGTTGAGGACCTGATAAAGCACATTACTGAGTTTTGTTTCAGTTTAGGATGAAATGTGTTGCAAAGTGTGTTTCCCTGCATAGAAGCTGGAGAAGCCTAGGCGGGGGGCACTGTTCCCCTAAACGGGCTGGCTTTTTTTTTTTTTTTTTTAAGGAAAGGATGAAGGCTGTGTTTATGAATGAAACTTGTTGAAGAAAGAAAGTAAGTAGTGCTTCCCTTGGGGAGAATGTGTGTGAATTCGTGGGAGGTGAGTAGGGACAATCTTGCTAGGGAATAGACATGCAAGCTAATTCACGAATGAGGAGGATGCCATCAGGGCTTCCCGTCCCTCCACATGGCAGAGGATGGACAGGCCTGGTGTGTTAGGAAGTCCACAGAGGTCCCCAGGAGGTGATGGTGGCCAGATGAAGGGGAAGTAAAAGACAGGAAATCTGTGTTCATCCCCAAAGTCCATTTACAAGAATTTATAGTTTTGTAATGGTCACTCGTATCAAGATTGGCCCCCTTCTAGTTAGCTCGGCATCTGTGGCAGATCTGCAGGGAAATATCAAGGTAGTCTCTGCTTGCCTGAATGCCCACAGAGGACAAACTGATGTTGCTGTGAGCAGAGTATCTACCTAGAAAGCAAACCCAAGGATAGGCATAAACGCAGCCCATTGACTGAGGGCAAGGACAACACCCTGGAGTGCGGACAGGTTATCTAAGTCCAGATCTTTAGAAGGGTAGGTGTCAACTGAGCATGCTTGCCAGAACACAGGCAAGTTCTGCTGCACAGAGCCCCCCAAACCCATTCTGCAGTGCCTCGTCTCTGTTTATGGCAAGAGCCTATTCCTTTATCTAACCAGGACTCTGAGAAGATTTCCTCTTACTTGCTATGACCCAGCTCTGCTTCCGGCTGCCCTCTGGGTCCATCCCTCTTGGATTAGCACGTTGACAAGCAGTTCTTTTCAGCTCAGCGTGTTCGCTCTCCTCAGAAATATATTTCTGCTAAATCCATTGACTCTGAACACATAGCCCAAGCAAATCTACACTCTGGGCTCAAGCTGCCTCTAAGGATTAAGGGGTGATGAAGCGAAGAGTAATGGCGTATCCATACCCACACACTGACACACATTTACAGATAAAGGAATGTGTGCACACATGTTGCTCATGCATATAGTTATATGAAATGCATATAGGCACAAGTGTGGATTTACATGCACATTCATGTTTTTACATGTGCGCATGTACCTATAATTATAAATGCATACATGTACATATATACATGCTCACATAAACATTTATAAAGTCACAGATTCACACATGAATATCTAGATTTGCATACCGTTTGCATATGTGCCTCCATAAACATTTATATCCAAAATCATAGATATGTACTATGAATATGTAGATTTATGCTCTATTTGCAAGCACACTCACACAAACGACTAAATATAATACATAAATGTGTTTATCCATAATGTGTGTATGTATGTATGTATGGTTGTGTGTGTGCCTATATGTGCTTTAGAATTTGCCACTTACTTTACAGTAGTCTGCCTTTTCACGCTGTAACACAGCTCTGCACCCCCCTCCATTTTGTTTCCTGTTACATACATGTACCAGGTATTAGGGACTCTAGAAATTGAAATTTCTTGGCAGAGGTCACATGCCTGGCAAATCCCAAAGCTGACATTCAAACCAACACTCAGAGATGAGATAGTTCACTTTACCCCCACCCTGATAGTTACGGATGTTAACAGAGAAGCAGAAACACAACAACACAAATGGACTCCACACACATATAGACCATGAGGTCCTCCCTTACAGGCCGTGTGGGGAAACAATAAGGAGGAAGGTCTCTGCAGTCCTTAAGCAGGGAATAGATTGTAGGAAGAACATGAAGAAGAGGGAATGGCATCCACAGAGGCCGGAAGGAGCTAAAGTTTTGAAGAAAGGAGTGTGTGTAGGGGGTGTGTGTTGTGTATGTGTGTGTGTTGGTGTGTATTGGTATGTATGTATGTGATGTGTGGTGCAGTGTGTGTGGTGTGTTTATGTGGTGTGTTGGTGTGAGTATGTAATGTGTGCTGTGTGCTATGGGTTGGTGTGTATCTATGTGGTTTGTGTGTGTGTGTATGTGTATCTGTGGGAGGTGTATGATTGTGTGTGTGTGTGTGTGGAGTGTGTGTGTGGTATGTGGTATATAGTGTGGGTTGTGTGGGTAGTGTGTGTGGTGTGGGTAGTGTGTATGGTGTATGTGGCATGTTGTGTCTGTGCTGGGTGTGCACGCACACTCCTGTAATGTTATGGGTCTACCTTCTATTGTTTTCCTTTTTTTGTTTTGAGGCAGGGTCTCCCACTGAACCTGGAACTCATCACTAGGTTGCGCTGGCTGTCTAGTGAGTACCAAGGATCATCCTGTCCCTACCGAAGGGCTGGGGTTAGAGACAGGAGCTGCTACACTCAACACACATGGGTGTTAGATCTGAACTCACGTGTGCACAGCAAGCACCTTACCAAGCATTGAGCCATTCTCCCAGTCCAGGACTAGGGATTTTTAAGCCTCCTAATAATGGCATACCCATGTATGCTTCTAAGGTAGCCCTTGGATGTCTTTTGGAGAAGCTCAAAGGCTCCACATGTGTTTGGCTCCGCAACTACAGGAATGAAGCATTTTATGAAAAAGGAAGGAGGGGAGGCACTACACCTGGCTACAGGCATCTCTTAGCAGGTATGCAGATGACCTCAGGCCAGCTTCTGGGAAAGGCTTTCTCTACTGCTTCATTTGCATATGTATACATCTGCATGCAAACACCAGGTCCTGCCCTCTGGTGTCACCACTTCAAAGAAGCAAGAAAACAGGGCTAAAAGCACAGTGAATCATGCTTTCTAAAGCACTGTCAGTTGCAGTGACTGGCCTCTGCCCAGAACCTCCCGAGAGCTGGTAATCACAAGACCCTGCTTTGCCATGAGGTGCCCTGAAAAATGCCCCCGACATTGGATAGAACTGTTCATGCATTATTGCTTGTATTTATTTGGTGCTATGCACTGCAAGGTAGAGAGAGAAAGAGAGAAAAAAAGAAAGAGAGAGTGAGTGAGAGAGAGAGAGAGAGAGAGAGAGAGAATGTGTGTGTGTGTGTACAGGGGAAGATTTGTGTGTGTATGTGTGTACAGGGGAGGGTGTATGTATGTGGGGGTGTATGTGTGTGTTTGTGTGTGGGGAGGGTATGTATATATGTGTGTACAGGGAGTATGTGTGTGAGTGCACACGCACCCACAGGATAGGGTATGTGTTTAAATGTGTATGTGTGTGTTTACATGGGGAAGGGGGTGTCCACTCAGCCTGGGTTGTTTCCATTGTCTAGTGCTCTTTTATCGCTCAAACTCATTTTCTCATTGCTAGGTGAGTAATCCTGTAATTACAAAAACCAATCAATTAATTGATCTAAATTAATTGGATGACATAGTATATCCTGCTAAGCATGAAGGTGGAGTTCATGTAAGTTTCCAGGCTGACGAGGAGAAATGACACACTGAGACTTGGCAGCCTCTGGCCGGTGGGTGACAGATCGTAGTCTCAAACACAGATTCCCCAGATCAGCTGAGGCTCCAGTGGCTGGAAAGGATTTTCAAGTTCCTCTTGCCCCACAGCCCTGTGCCTTTCCTCCTCCCCTCTGTCCTAGCCTTCTACTCTCTTTGGCTTCTCTCCCCATCTCTAGTCAAGCTGGGCTTCACTGATGTCTGACAGGATATTACAATGCTTAGATGATTGGTAGCAGCTACCCAGGACATGCTGCTCAAGAGAGAAGAGAATTCCAGAAGGAGAGTAGAAGTTTCTTACCCTCCCTCCTCCTACCCTCCCTTCTACCCTCCCTCTCACCCACCCTACTTTCCTCTCCTCTCCTCTCCTCTCCTCTCCTGTCTTCCTTCTCCTGCTCCTTCTCTCTTTCTTACTTGCTCCTTGTCTTTCCCTTTTCTCTCCCCATCCCCCCATCAAGTCCCCACTGTTTCCTAGATCCCCAGGCCGGTAGAACTGACCTGGCTGGCAAATCACTTGCAAACAAGTGAGCAACTCACCTGTTCCTTTGGGAGATGTAAATGGACTTGCAAAAGGAGGGGTGGGGGTGGGGGCTGGAGTAGGTGATGATGTGTGTTGTTGAAATTACTTAAATCTCTGCCCGGGGTTTCTACCCCATCTTTGGTTATTGAGTTCCTGGATGAAAAACAGACATCGCCTTTATATTTATGATAAGCCCTAAACAGCACAATAGCTGGGCAGCTGCCTGCCCTTCATGCTGTTAGAATCTACTCTCCTATCGATAACCCTGAGTTATAACTTACTATTTACTATGTCCTATCTGGGCTGCTCTTGACTTCAACTGGCCAGCCCTCAGGGCCATGTTTTTATGGCTCACAAACCCATGGTGGCTTCTCCTTCCTCTTCCTGCCTTCTTCTCCCCTTGTTCCTCCTGACCCCAATCCCCTGTGAAACCTAAAACCCACCTATGTCTCTTTTGCCCAACTACTGGTTGATGGCATCTTTATTTACGAAATCAGAAATAACTTGGGGCCAGAGTCACATGGCATCTTAGGTGTGGACTCTCTTTGGGGCAACCAGTCTTGGGGGTCCAAAATTAGCCTTTGAATACAAGCAGCATTAGGCTAACCCACTATAGATGTGTCCTGCCCAAACAGTGTTGGTGTTGACACAGTAAGTGTTTCTGGGACTGCAGAAGCTGACTGAGAGAAGGCAGAGACACCGGGAGGGATCCTTGTCACTTGTGGCAGAACGTTACTACCTAGTCCTTGTCACTCAGCTCCCTCATCTCCAAAGCAGGGACAGAGGTATCTGCTGTGTTGAGAAGGGGTGGATTAAATGAGATACGATTTTCGATTTTCTTTCCGCCACACTTCTTAAAATGGATAAAACCCACAGAAGGTTTGGCGGAGTCTGTAGCGCATATAAAGCTGTGATCACAGGGGCCAGCACGCATTGGGCACTTGGTATAGGTGCTCGTCTGTCACCATACTTAAATGAGAGCTCACTCGTCTCCTAGGTCATTGTCCTAAGCACTGTGTGAGCCACATTTATTTCTCACAGCCCTGGGAGATGAGTGCTGTGTGCCTTGTCTACAGATAGTGAAACTGAGGCACAGAGAGCCAAAGCGATGTCCTTAAACTCGTTACAATAGCCATTTAAGGTCAAGGCAGGATCTGAAGTGCTCTGGAGCTGCACTGCAGCTATGCTTGGGTCCCAAGCTATAGAGTTAATTGTTTCCTCATGCAGTCGGTTTATCTAACAGACATCTATGTTATCTGTGTGTGGGCTGAATGTTCATGTAGGTACATGTGTGTATGTGCGGGTACATGTATATGTGTGTATGTGTGTGAAGGCCAGAGGTCAGTCAACCTTGGGTTATACAGCTTCCTCAAGAGCCATGTACCTTGTCATTGACCTAGGATATTTCCATTAGGCTGTGCTGGCCAAGCAGTGAGCTTCAGGGATCCTCCTGCCTCTGCCTCCCTGCATTGGGATTACAAGCACAGTGACATACAGGATTTGTTTTCCATGAATTCTGGTGATTGAATTCAGTTCCTCATGCTTTCAAGGCAAGGACTTTACCTACCAGCTTCTCTCCCCAGCCCATCAAGCATTTACTGATCTGCTACTATGTGACAGGTCTGTGATAGGCATTGAGAATACAGGGACAAAGGGGTCACGGAAGACCCATCCCCTGAGAAACTTATGGCACCATGTCAGACTAACTATCTATCCGCCCTATGGACTTGGGTCTGAAATTTTTCCCTGATGTACTCTGAACTTGCTGAATGTGGCCCTGATTATAAAGGCTTTGTGTCATTATTGGACCAGGGCAACCCATGTTAAACCACAAGCATGTAAGATACCCTTGCATCTATGAAGATATTTCCCCTGCATCTGGTGAGGTCCTTTGCAGCCAGCCAGCAGTGGGACTTGCCTCTCCCAGGGAAGGGTGAGCCTTGTGACTCTGAGATCACGGTCTCCTTATTAATGAAGCTATCAGTTGCATCTGAAGCAGTCACCATTGGCAAGACAGCTAGGGCCACTGTCAGGAAGGGATGGGCTCCTGGGGAAGGTGGCACGCTGATGACTCTTTAATCCTTGAACTTTGACAGCAACAATATTAGTTGAAGGTCTGTAACACATTTATGGTTCTCATTTGACATTTTTCCCCCATATCATTTTTTTTTCTGGTTTTACTTTTAAATTCCCCGTGGGATCATTGACATGAAATTCTGAGGGGAAATTTGGAACATTAGTGACTGTTTAAAGCAAATGAGGCAGTGTCCTTTCCAAGAGGAAATCATCTTTATGATATTGGCATAAGACAGTTTTTTGAAAATTTAGACTAATGAGGCCACAGCCTGAGAGAGACAACTAGGGTTCCCAGGCTTTCAGCCTATACAGCCGCTGCATCTAGCCTGAGGGAACCCCCATTTGGACCAGCAAAGCTGGTTCTCGGTGATCTCCCTGCCTGATTTTTCCCATCCGTTTTCCTGGATTGGCTCATGGATACCCAAGCGTGAGGTAGATTCTAGGCTTACAATAGCCATCCTATCTGGGAGCAGGCTGCCCAGTCTGCAAGAAAGCTAAGTGTGGAGAACTTGGATCTGTCTACCATGCAGGTGTGAACAAGAACCTGAGAGGAGGAGAACAGTGGTCTATGACCTTGAATTGGGAGGCAGAGGCAGGCGGATTTCTGAGTTTGAGGCCAGCCTGGCCTACAGAGTGAGTTCCGGGACAGCCAGAAGAGATACACAGAGAAATCCTGTCTCAAACAAAACAAAACAAAACAAAACAAAACAAAAGACTCAGAACCTGTGTGGAGGTTGATGGCCAGGGAAAGCTTCCTTTTAAAAAAAAAAAAAAGGCTTACACTGAGTGTGGTGACACACACCTATAGTCCTAGCATTTGGGAGACTGAGGCAGGAGGATTGCACCAAGTTTCGAGTCCAGAGTACTAACCATCATACAACTGGTCAAACACTCCCAAGTTCAAAATTCAAACCCAGCTTGGGCTACCAGCGTGAGACATTGTATCGAAAAACAAAAACAGAAAACCAAACAAACACTATGGAACTTACTTGGTTCGCAAGTGAGATGCAGGGTGTAGAGGGACGTGGAGGCAGATGGGAGTTGGCCTTTTTAGGAAGGAAGACTATCAAGGGTGCCGTTGGCTCCAAGGGACAAGTCCCTAAGATCACCTGTGTCACAGCTGAGCAGTGTGCTGGTGCGACAAGGGAGTGGCACTTCCCGCTAGCTTCACTCCATCCACAGAGCCAGAGTCTGTGTGAATGGAGGCCCTACTGTGTGCAGACACTGCTGCTAGGCCATGCCTGAATTCAGTCATTTGATCTTCCAAAGGCATTAGCTTTGGACATCAGAAAAAAGCAACAGTAACACTATCAAGAGGTCATGTATCCACGTGCATCTGTAGGTGGGGGATTCCTTACAAGAGTATTTGTAACAATACCTAGACCCTCCCCTACCCCAATCTTTTTGTCTTCTATCTTCCCAGCTCTAGGAATATGAGACCACCAAACCTAGTTTGTGTAGTCCTGGAGATTAAACCCAGGGCTTCATTATGCTAGGCAACAGATACCCCTGCCACGCATTTCCCCAGAAGATATAGGGGTTGATTGCCTAGGCTCGGCACAATGAATCAAACTCAGGACTTCTTAGGAAGGTGGCATCATCTGGACACCTTTTCATTCATATGCCCTATGTCTGGACAGGGACAGCCAAGCAGACAGCAGAGCTGTGCTCTCCAGACATCTTTTCTGTCAGGATCTCCAGCGTGGAAGCTTCCAGGAGGCTGTGTTTTTCCCAGGTTGCTTTGTGCTCCAACCTCTGTGCTCGGCTCACAGGTTTCGCTGACAAGTTAAATTCTGAAAATTTTGCAGAATTCCCCTTTGTTGTTGTAGTGAGAAATATTGGAAGATTGTTCAGTAATCATATGTCTCACCTTAGCTCGCCAGAGCCTTGATGAACACTCTACCGTTCAGATGCCCTCCAAGACTGTTGCCACAACCGAACCTTGTTAAGAAAACTCCATGGGGCATTTTAAAATAAGACCTTCCTTTTTTAAGTTGGTGGACATTCATTCACACACCACATATGTGTATCATACCATGTGTACATCACGCACACAGTGGTAGGTGTTCTATGTATATCTTCACCTGTGTGTATTACACACTCTGACCATATTCACCATATGCCCTCTTCTTTACTTTCTACTTCCACTCTTGATAATTGCCTTCCTACTATACCCACTCCATTCTCTCTCTCCCTCTCTCTCTCTCTTACACACACACATACACACACACACACACACACAGAGAGAGAGAGAGAGAGAGAGAGAGAGAGAGAGAGAGAGAGAGAGAGAGAGAGAGAGAGAGAGTCAGTCCTGGACCCACAGATGAGTGAGCTATCTCCCAGCAAAAGCTCCTTTTGTGCTTGGGTAGACTATGCACAACTCCACTGTGCACAGGCACCGCCATTTCCCATCCAGTGGTCTGTCCATGGACACCTAGGCATGTGATGTCCCTTGGTTATTTTGAACAGTGCTACAGCAAATCCAGCTGTGAGGGAACATGTCTGTTGTCCTTTGGTTCCTTTTGATGTATTTGAGTGTGTGCTATAGCTGGAACACAGGACAGTGATATTTTTACTTCTCGGAGGCACCTCCACAATGTTTTCCCCCTTCTGCTGGTCACAAAAACAAAATGAAAGAGAACTTTCTCGTTAGCTGGAAAGTGTTCTGAATTCAATTTTGAATGTACTCACTGGTGGGGACTCGGTTAGCTTTGGCCTATTTCTCTCAAATCTACCCAATTTTAACAAATATTTTTGAGATGCATTGTCTGCTAAGGGAAAAGTGATTTGGCTTCTGAATTACTTTGCTATAAATAGCCACAAAAAGTCAAACGCAAACCTGAAATCAGACGGCCGCTTTTGCATGAAGCCAGACTATTTTAGGACTGCAGAGCCTCCTGTGTCACCAGAGGCTTAAATTGTACAAGTCGAAATTCCGATTTTAATAATGAACAGTGGCGGGGGATATAAAATGGTCACGTGGTTTTTGATTTTCTACATGCAGCCTCAAATTCAATCCCCCTACTGAAAGCGCTGATAAAATTTTAAGCATTTTCTGTAATTTTAAATTGTTTATGTTTGCGCACGCAGGAGCAGAACCCATCCTTTTTTTTTTTTTTTTGAAACAGGAATGTGTATTCTGTTTGTATGCATAAAGGGTCCTTTCAATAAGTTAATTTTCTTTAGTTGTCATGGGGATAAAGGCCCAGTTGCTTCTAGACTAGAGCCCTTCTGGCAGGAGGTAAGGCAGAGCACCCTGGTCATTTCCAATTGCGTTGCACAGTGGGAAGCACCTGTAACGTCCAGAGCATAGCAGTTTATTCCCTGGGCTTGGCTGGTTTCTATGCGGCCTGGTGGATTTGCTGGTGAGACAGTTTGACAGGTGCTAGCGTTGATGTCTGCAGGGCTGAACAAGTGGCATTCCCAGACACTGACCTCGGGAAGAGTAGAGATGGCTTTGTGTGTGTGTGTGTGTGTCTGTGTGTCTGTGTGTGTTTGTGTATGTCTATGTCAGTGTGTCTGTGTTTGGTGTGTGTGTGTCAGCAGCTAAAGAAGCTGAGATGGTTGGTTCCCAGGAGACTTAGGGGAGGTAGACAGGGTGCACAGTGAAGCTAATTACAGAAAAATGCCACATGACTAGCTTTTCGGAGCACTTACCAAGCCCCGAACATGTTCTGTTTACCGTCGACCCAGTGATAAGGTAGAAGTTATTTCTATCCTTGAACACATTTGGTTCATAGCTCACAGAGGCAGCACAGCATCAGCCTTGCCCCACTGCAGCTCATTTCTTTAAAAAAAAAATTACATAGTGCTAATTTAATAAAATATGGATATTGAGCTTTGAAGAGGTGCTGAGAAGAATTCAGATTTATAATTTACCATCCAGAGTGACCCCATTCTGAGGTTTGTTCGTCTTTACTGTTAGAAGTCATAACGCACTGTTTTATCATAAGAGGGTTTTGTAGGCAGGAGCTGTACTCTCTGTCTGTCTTGTCTGTCTATCTGCTGGGTTTCACTTAGGTTTTGAGACAGGCTCTCACTAAACTCATAACTTGCTGATTCAACCAGACTAGCTGGCCATCATTTCCCCGGAAATCTACCTGTCTCCTCATTACCAGGTACCCCACACCATTCTTGGCTTTCTGTGGTTGCTGGTGATCCAAACTTGGGTCCCTGTGCTTGTATGTCAAGCACTAACCCACTGAGTAATCTCTCCAACATCAATACGTGTCATCTTTAAGACTCTAAAGAGTCAAGCAGAGTGCTGGACAGCCCAAAGAGCGAGTGAGATGGTACCATGGTACTTATCGAGACCTGCCAGCCAATGGTGGACAAGGACTTCATGGTGAATGGCAAGATGGAAGCCTTGGGTTTTGCTGGCTAGGGTGGTAGAGGACTAGGTCTTGCCCTTTGAGGGTGCCTGCTGTAGAGCAGAGGAGATCTGTAGACATAGCTACGCTACTCTCCTTCTGGACAGGATCTCATCTGTTTTGTCTCTGCACTGAGAGTTACCACTGTGTCAGGAGTCTCTGGTGGGGGTGGATATTATCTGAACACTGGTTCTGAAAGATCCTTAGCATTGGAACAGTGTTGATGTGAACAGGTCCTACATTGGCTGGGTTAGTTGAACAGAGTAATAAAGGTAAAGAAACGTAAGATTTGGTGACGTATGATGATCATGTGGTATGTGGGCAGGAGCTGCATCCTGACAGAAAGCAGACACTCTGCGTTGTAAAGTGAGATGGAAGATGGAACCATCCTGCTGGTCCTGCTTTTATCACTGAATACCCTGCACTCTTGGAACATCTTGGTTCTGGGCAGAGAGATGTTGGAAGAGAGTCGGGATGATACATTGTCTAGATAGCTGTTGCCAGGGATGTAGGTGTTTCCTGTGTTGGTTACACAGACTTCCGCTAGAACAAGTCACAGTCCCATCACAAAACCATTTGTACACTTCACACAAGGAGAAAGGGCAGAGGAAGAGAGAAAACTACTCCATACCTCTCTCTCCGTGCAAGCTCTGGCTGGATCTGCTTCCACCTAAAGGTACATGAGCCCGAACTTTCTGCTCCGGACACTGGGTGGGGCTCTTGAGGCTAAAATGATAGGTAAGGAGAAGCCACAGAACTTAGGATGGATAGCAGAACAATATCCAGACATCAGAATGGTCAGTAGGGAACACAGACAGGGAGGGGAAAACAGCCTTTGCCATAGTGCATTTGAACCATCTCCACAGGCCCAGTTCAACTGTCTTTATATTCCCACCCCCCCACACACACACCACTACTACCATGCTCCCTCATCCCAGCATGGCTCTAGATTAAGGGAGCATAGAAGCTTGCTTACCTCATTAGACTGGGATGGTGGGAGCTGGCTCTCTCTGTATTTAATCAGCTCTATACTCTCTGCTTTTAGAACTTCCAAGGCTAAGGAGCCAGAATGCTATTGACATTCACTCCGTTTCTGTGATCACATTTGCTCAAGAGAGAATGATTTGATCTCGGCCCACACAGGACAAGGAGGGACAAAGCAGTTGGAATCTAGGAAAGAAAAAAAAACAAACCAAGAAAATTATTGAGAGGACGGAGTTCCCGATTGGATGTCTTTCCTACAAGATGAGTTAATGAGATTCCATGCTTTCTTATAGAGCTGTACTCGGTTTGTCTTACATTGTTTGGTTTGTAAAAGGATTTGGCTTTGTGTTACAGAACTAATTGCTCGCTAGATACAACATGGATATCAAAATACATTATAAATATTAATTAATCCCCACCTAATTCTCTGGCAAGCACAAATAACCAGTGGCATATTTATTGAATTTGTTAGCAACAATAGGGTTCTCGGAGACTTGTCCCTTTCTGTGGTATCTTTCTCATTCTCCCCCACGTGTTAAAATGCTTCCCTTCCTCGGAGGGTCTTCCATACACTACTCCATAGTGACCATTAAGGGGATCATTGAGGATGATAACAAAATTAATGGGCATTCATTTACTGACTGTTCACCCTTTGCCAGGCCTTGGAGTGAAGAAAATGTTATAACCACCCAACCCAACCCACCCCCAAGGAGGGAAAAGAGTTGCTATGAGCTGGAGCGGGGTGGGGGGAAGGGTTGCTTTTAAAGTTCAAGATCAAGGCTACTCAGCTGCATCTTCTGATGTGCATACTGAGGGGACCCAGATGTTCGTTGACAAGTTCATTCGTGTATTTTCCAAGGCATTTTTCTGAACTCCAGCCTCCGAATGACACCATGCTAGAGTCCGCAAAAAATCTCACGGTGTTGGGTCCTGAATGCTGATCATGGCCACCAGCATGCTTTCTGCTCCCTGGGAGCAGCTAGCTGTATTCTTTGCGCAAGGCCTCGGGCTTGATAAACAAACACTTCTTGTTTTTATAAACATTGAGAATAGCATATATGCGTAGAATTTATTTTGGTAATATTCATCCCCATTGCTCTCCCTAAATTCTCCTATATTTATTCCCCACCACTCCTGAACTTCAAGTCCTGTGCTGTCCTCCTTATAACCGATTGGGTCCAATTAGTGCTGGCTGCCAGTATACTCCTGGGTGTGGGACTCTTCCCTGGATCATGGTTGACCTACAGGAGGCAACATCATTAAAGAAAACAGACTGTCCTCACAGTGCCCCAGCTGTGGAAATTGTGAAAATTCATGGGCCCCTCCCGCTCTATGTTGGACCTTTGCCTGAGTTGATCTTATGTGGGTCATTCAGGCAACTATAGCTGTTGTGAGTTCATGAGTGTAGTAGTCATGTCATGAACAGAAGTTACTCTTTCACCTCAGTCTTCTTTGACCTCTGGCTCTTACAATCTTTCTGTTTCTTCTTCCATGATGGTCCCTGAGCCTTGTGGGAATTGGTATGGCACTTTTAATGGTCAAGCATTGGCTATTTCTTAAACAGAAAAAAAAAACAGTGTGTATATGTGTATGTAATAGGTATGTATATGCGTTATGTATGTTTTGTGCATATGCAATGTGCATATACGTGTACGTGTATACAAATATGTGTATTCAATTTGTTTGCTTACAAATGGTAAAAGGGAAAAGTTAAGAGACAAAAGAACATATTCTCAGCTTTCAAAGCTCTCCGTATATATAGGTCAATACATGTGTATTTATGTTTGCGACTGTCCAGTCTCTTTGTACCTTGGCTCTCTGTGAAGGCAACAATGTGTTGTTTTCTTTGAGTATCATTGTCTTACTTAGGATTTTACTGCTGTGGACAGACACCATGACTAAGGCAACTCTTTTAAGGACAACATTTAATTGGGGCTGGCTTACAGGTTCACAAGTTCAGTCCATTAACATCAAGGCAGGAACATGGCAGCATCCAGGTAGGCATAGTGCAGGAAGAGCTGAGAGTTTTACATTTTCATCTGAAGGCTGCTAGCAGAATACTGGCTTTCAAACAGCTAAATTGAGGGTCTCAAGCCCACACACACAGTGACACACCTACTCCAACAGGGCCACATCTCCTAATAGTGTCACTCCCTGGACCGAGCATATACAAGCCATCACAATCATGTTTTTCTACTAAGCACATTTGTTGAATGAACCAGTGAATAACTCCAGGCACAGAGAAAGACTCGTAGAAACTGTGTTCCCTGCACATAGGGGCATCTATGGAAACAATCTCACTCAGTGTGGTATGGTGTAGAAATTATTTAATCTCAATGGGGGTCTACTACCCTGCCTTTGATCATTCAATTCCCAGAGAAGAGACACACACTTTTATTATTCTAATAAGTCTTAATCAGCACTAGAGCTGGGCAGATATATATCCTCTAAGCTATTCGAATCGATTTCGCCATTAATAATCCTGAATTATAATTTGCCATGTTCTGTCTGGGCTGCTCTTAACTTCAATCGGCCAGCCCTCTTGGCTATGTTTTTATGACTCACCTAACTCATATGGCTTCCTTATCCCCTCCTTCTCTCCTCCTTCTCCCTCTCCTCATGATTCTTCTCCAATGCTAAGTCCAGGAACCCCCAAGTCCCACCTACCTCTATTCTGTCCAGCTGTAGGCTGTAGCATCCTTATTCACCAATCAGGGATAACTTGGGGGGGGAGGGGGCAAAGTCACTTAGCTACACTTAGGTCTACGTGCATATCCCCTGGTCCTTGGTGGCAACCAGACTTTGGGGGCCAGTATTTAGCATTATAATACATAGCAAAAGAAGACCAAACCTCAGCAGTGGTAGGCTGACTCTTCTCTGAACCCCAGGCTTTTCTGGTGACAGGATGTAGAAGGAGCTAGCACCAGCAACACTGTTTCACTCAGATCCTTCATAGAGAATGGTCTCTGGTGCTGCCATCAGCAGGGTTTATAGAAGATGCTTAGACGATCTTCCTGGGAATTGTTGTGGAGCCACGTTTTGTGACCTGGTTCCTGTTTGTTCTCCACTACCATCCAGGGCTCTGTCTTTCAACCTCTAGTCGGTGGACCTAAGAACATGTCGGAAAGACAGATTCTCTGGCCCCAGCCTACATTCACATTCAGAATACGAATAGGAGGCTGCGTGAGGCCAGGAGCCCAGGTGATGATTGGTACATAGACCAAGGCTTCCTCCAGGGGCTTTGCAGTCAAGGCTTGTGATGTGCAGAGTTTCAAAATTTTAGAAATAGCAACTGAAATCACACATTCATCCCGAGCTAGGTCGACACTAAGTTTCTTTGAGATAGAATTCTACCAATTCAGCTTTGTGGTTTATCTAAAAGGCTACCATTTGACAATTATATAGGTCTTTGATTTTTTTTTTTTAAGTAGCAGAGGTGGGAAGGTCCTGGAAAATGGTGTAATTATGAATAACTGCAGTTTTTCTGCAATAACAAAATCTTTCAAGGAGTGAAAAGTATATCAGAAGGACTCAAGGGGACCAAGAACTCAAAGGTCTCCTGAAAAAACAGACGCTAAGACAAGGACCATGACTGAGGACCACACTGTCCAGAGCAAAGCTAACCCTGCAGCAAATATTAGACAGAACAGCCACAGCATTCAAGGCTTTTTGTTTAGAAAACAGAAGGAGGGAAAAAAAAAGCCCACATTCTCAGATAGAAATATTCCTGTTGATTGCCATGACACGTCATTGAGCTACCACTGCCAAGGTAACCTTCCTTACGATTAAATGAAGTTTTCACCTTCTGTCCAAGTCCCCCAGTCCTTTGGTGCCTTGTTTTGTTATTTTCAATAGCATCGAAGGGCAAAGAAGACTCAGGGCTGCAGGATGACTTTTCAAGATGTGGGTACATACAGGAACCTCTCTGCTCATGGCCCCCCCCAGTCAACAGTGAAATTATATCAGGGATGGCCTTTCCAAGGGCTAAAACTCATTATCACTCGAAATGTAATAGCTAGAAAAGATCAACACTTGGAAGCCAAAGCAAAATCTCACATATGATAAATTAATTAGAATAGAAGTTACACAAATCCTAGACCTTCTCGGCGACCCTCGTCTTATAATTACCTCTCCCTTTAAAGTGGACCAGAATCTTTTATGTATGAAGATGTTACCGTTGACCCTAAGTGCATTAAGAGTCAAGGAGACATTTTTCACACACTGAAAATAAGATTTGATTGAGTGCTTGCGAGTGGCCGAGTGAAATCTCATTAAACCACTGTTTATTTTAATTCTATATAAGTGACAGAATGTTATCCATTAATTATAAGCCTGAGACCAGTTTGAAAATACATGTTTCAAAATCTACAGCTTTCTTTTCTTACTCTAGTGAACGCATGGCAATATCCACGTAGAGAAAAAAGACATTTGCGACCACTGAAACATAGTCATTTTCATCCCTTTCTCCCTCCTCTTCCTTCTACTTTGCAATGCTTATCAACACGATTGAAAAAAAAAAAGACCAGAAAATGTAGTCTATTAAGTGTACTTATAGCTATGAGAGCCGCACACCATCCACAGTTATAATTACATTATGAATTGTGTGCAGTCCCCACCGTGAAAAATACACCTTATTCTCTCTTAAGTATTCCTACCGCAAAGAAAACAAGACAAGACACAACACGGGAACAATCCTGAAATTGTGTCTGTGTCATTTCCATATCACCGTAGCTCATGCATCTGCATCTGCTGACATTGTACAAATAGCTTTATGTTCTGAAATAAATGGATAGGAAGAAAATGAACCTCAGCAGTTCTACTGAGGACCAACCGCTGCAGTCCTATACAGACCTGCCTGCAGCATGGATGACAGGCAGATTCCAATTCAGACAACTCCAACTGTGTGGCTGCAGATGCTGGGGAGGCGAGGTTGGAGAGGATGCTGATGTTGGACTAGCAAAGATCATACATGACCAAGACGTGTCACAAATCCCCTTCCTCACCTTTTGATTCCTCAAATAGATAGGTTTATTGAGACAACAGTCTCAGATGGTAGTCAGAGGGAGAACTGATATCAGGGACCAGTCCCCTGGCCCCAAACTTCCCCTATGTAATAAATATCAAAACATAGATAGTTATATGTCACACCCTTCCCGTGCACCAAGCAGAGTAGTGTTCATGGTCTATAATGTATACAGCACCACTGCAAAACCATAAATACTGTCCTTTACGTGGGTGCCACCAAACTTCAGACCCCAGAAAAGAAGTTGCCTCTTTGGAAGATTATAGATGAGATATAGTTGGAATAAGAATTCAATGGGAGGTTTGCTGGACAACAAAGTCTAAATCTAACCTAAGAAGCCAGTGGTCTCTTGCTGGGTTGCTCTGATCCCCGTGGACTTGTTTGGCCAGCACATTGCTAGTTTGGAGAAAATGTTCCCAGTGTCTTTCTTCTGACTCTCCATAAGCCGCTCGTGGAGTCTGTGCTGCTTATGTAGGCACTGGAGATAGCCAGACTCCACCCTGTCCCTCTTTGTTCTTATCTGTGTCTGGAGAAGAGGTCGATATTAACTAGTGCCTACCCCAAGGTGACATCTGTCTCCAACCCATTGCGTAGAAGCCTCAGGGGTACCTGAGCCAGGTTCTCAGAGGAAGTCTCAGAATGATGCAAGCCCACCATGCAGCAGCTGTTTTAGAGAGAGAATGGGCAGTCATGGTGAAGGCCTCTTCAGGGTTGATAAGATTACAGTGTGAAAAGATCCTACATGGGAACCCCCCAGGGGACGCATAATAATGTGATTGGCATTTTGTATTTAACAAAACACCTTCCTGGAAAAAAAATGTATTACTTGCTCCATGGGTGGGGAATTGTTTCTGAACCCAATCAGGATTAGTCGCTGGCCCATGACTATCTCAGTTTTAATAAATAATAATTCTCTCAGCTCGGTGTTAGCCAGCTTGCCTGAATTCAGAAGATAGGATGCAATTGTTTTCTATTTCCTGTGTTCATCAGTCTCTGCATTAGAAGATTAACTCTTGCTACTCCGCTTGCTTGGCCACTGCTTGTTGTTGGGCCCTGGGATGACTGTGTCTTCTCATTTGATTGGCTGAACATAGCTTTCATATGAATTTAAAAGTCAGGTCCTTGTTCATGCTAAGCACTGGGGGCTGTATTAAACAACCAAGCTACATCCAGTCCTTCATCGCTTTGACAACAGAAGCAGCAAAAAAATGATTCTTAAAATCACCGGAGCTCCATTAAAGACTATTGCGTGTTTCTTTTCTTTCTCCATTTAGCCAGAAACCAGCTGAGGCCAAGCATGCTGCTAGGGATAGCTGACATAGTCACATGGTCATAAGGGAAGAGGAGGCAAGAGGCCATTAGAAGCATGAGCTTGGAATTCACATACATCTTGTCATTTGTCCTATCTGCCCTCTGAACAGTTGAGCAGCTCTGGGCCTGAGTCTTCATTTCCTTAGTTGTCACCCACCTGAGAAAAGTTTCCTCACACAGGGCCTGGAATGTCGCTCAACCAATAGAGTGCTTAGCAGCATGGATGGAGAATTTGAGTTCTATCCCTAGTACCCTGACCCCCAGCCTCACCTCCACACAGATGGCCATGGTGGCACAGGCCTGTCATCATAGCACCTCAGACTGTGCAAGGTCATTCTTGGCTATGTAATGACTCTGAGGCTGGTCTGGGCCATGTGAGATGCTATCTCAGACAAACAGAAAGAAAAAGTGGTCATCCAGTTGACTCTGGAGAAACAATCCTTTTGTCTACATTGAATGATTTGAGCAGCATTCTGTGTCCTAGAGCAGGGTCTGCAAGCAGATCCACAGCCCAGGTCCTTCTGGTCACTGTCGTTCATCACATAAGCTAAGAATAGGCTTAGATGGTTGCGTTTCAAGTACTTTCTAAGGGGCTACAAAATTTCCACAAATTTTTCCTCATCAAGAAAATGTTTATGGATGCCTTTCTGGATAAGTAACCAAAGTTCTACATATCAGAAAAGTTAAAAAAAAATAAACTTTCTGGTAGTCACATACAAAGATATAAAAAAGAAACGGGTGATGGTAATTATAACACACATCCTTGAGCCCAGTGTCTCTATAATGCAATGTAGTTTCAACCTGCTGTAAATGGAAGTTAGGAATGGAGCTGGGGTGACTGATGGCCCTTAGGTTAAGAGCACTTATTGAGAATTCCCATTTAGTTCCTAGCATCTATGTTAGGTGGCTTACAAAAGTTTGTAGGTCTAGCTCCAGGGCACCCAAATCCTCCTTTTGGGCCCCTTAGGGATTTATATACACATATGTGTTCACAGATGCATACATGCACATCAGTAACAATTAAAAGATAGGGATGAAATATCTTGAGCTATTTCCATGTCAACTCTTTGTATTGTGATGTGCATTAGGTACTCACCCACCAGCACTGTCAAGTGGGACTCATTACGTCTTCAGTGTCCCACAGACACATGTGACTTCAGGCTGCCGTACTGGATGGCAGCAGCTTTGTGGAATTTTGAGCGATTCGTGGTCCTTTTGAATATTCACCAAGAAAGAGCTCTACAAAAATCCCGTTTCATCTTTTCAAGGTCACACCATACCTGGACTTAAACTCACCACCGAACCCAAATTTAGAGGCAGGTATTTCGTTCGAAGCCGCAGATGAGGTCATCACCACCCTTGAGTTTAGCTTGATGTGCTCCCTATGATCATGAACCCTGCACTGTTCCCCATGAGTGCAGAGATGACGACGGCCACCCCGCTGATCTTACCTGCCTTCCATTTCTGCTGCTGTGCATTAAGCCCTGCACATGACAATTGATGTGTACAGCCCCAGCCGCCTACATGTCTAAGGACAGTCTCTGTCTACCACCTGGGCTCTGTCCTTCATTTCTGTCCTCAGATGGAAGTTTTTGCAGCCTCACACACAGGAGGAGGCCGGAATCCATCCTGTAGGGGTAAGCATGCCACACACTGAGGGCTTTTAATTCTTGCCCAGGGTTTCATCGGGTCCCATCAGTCTATGACAATAAAATGAATACATGTCTTGGTCTCCCTAGGAAATCTTCCCTACATGCACTGCAGGAGATCACAGCTTCGGGCCCTTAAGACTCCTTGTGGAGGCAAACATCATTTGCTGCAGTTGCCCAGGGCATCAGCTTTTCCATAATTAGCTCCCAGCATGTGTCATGTGTCCTCAGTAAAATGGTTGAAGGGCTCTTGTCCTCGGTGAATAGATTGACTAGTATGGGCTTTGCTTCCAAAAGATGCTTCTTCTGCAGGGATTTATGACTTGGATGACCGGTAGTGAGGGACTCTCCTCATGTGGTAGAGTCTGAGGACTTGAGTCCTTCCTCTCTGGACTCCAGAGCCAGAATTTCTGAGTCCCAGGACCAGCATTTCCAGAAACATCTGTAAACGTTACTTTCTTCACTGCTGAGGTAAAATATACAACCAAGCAACTTGAGGAGAGAAAGGTTTATTGGGGCTCAAAGGGTGAGAGTATAGTCCACCGTGGTGGCAGGAAGGTGAGGCAGCTAGCCGTGTGGCATCCACAGTCAGGAAGCATGGAGATGCATGTTCCTATTTGAGAGCTTTCTCCTTTTGATGCAGTTCTGGGCTTCGCTCTCTAGAATGCTGTCCGTCACATTAATGAACTCAGTGAAGACAGTCCCTCAGAATCATGCCCAGAGCTTTTTCCCCAAGATGATTCTAGGTCCTGTCAAGTTGGCAGTCAATACCATCACAGCCCCCCAGGGAATATGGAAGGGTGGATTCTCAGAGACCAAACTTTTTGAGTCATTGATCTCAAATACAGTTACACTATACTGTCTTGGGATTCCCACTGAATCTGTCTTCATATAGATGAACTTGCCGGTGTGCAAACCTTCCTTGAGAAGCTATTCAGTCAAGGTTTCCCCAACTTAAATTTTCTACATTGTTTTGAAAGCTACGATTGCTTTCTCTTTAGTCATTACTAGCTTCTATTTCAGTAGGATTATTATGTTGCGCAACTACATCCAGAGAGGAAGTTTTCCAGCAGCACAAATAGAAAGTCAATATTGCTGGCTATAAATAGGGGGTGAGCATTAAAATAAGGCACAACCGTGATTTCAAAAGAAATGTTTCTGAGGATACCACCTGAAATTATCTCACAGAGCAGAGTATTGAATGTAGCCCACTCTGAGGAACATCAATGAGAAAGGAAGCCAAGTCTAACGAAATCTTTATTCTCAAAGGAATACAAATGCATTCAGGGTAATAGACATTATATCAGCTGGGATAGTCTGCTGCCTCTGAATGCACACACCATTATAAGGCGTCAAATGCCTGTCGCTGCGTTCTGCTGCAATATCCCTAGCCTGGCTTAGGAGGGCCCTCCCTCCTCATCCTTCTTTGTAACAGGATGAGGAGAATTCAGCTCAGCCAATAACGACATCCTCATTTGCATTTTCATAACCCAGCCTTCCGGTTCCCCAGGTGTGACTTTCATTTTTAGAACGGAGTTATTCAGTGACTGGATATGCGGTCCCTTTCTTTAAAGGGACATCTATCACCCTCGAAGAACCTGTTGCCAAGTCTTCATTGTCTTTCTCCTAACACAAGCTCAAATTCACTATCAAGATTAAGAGGCGGAGCCTGGAAGAGCTCTACTGAAGCATCTCGTGATAAAAATGGATTAAAGTCTTAAAATAGATGACGGATGGGAGGTGGGGGTCGAGCAGATAAACAAAGGTTCCCTGAGTTTCTTTCAAGAACTGTGAGCGTTATGGGTGAGCCCAGAGGAGGAGGAGCAGGATTGTGAATTAGGTCATCTGAACTGTCAATCACGAGAGCCCAGGTGACCTTGAGTGGGGATACAGACGCTGCTGAATCACCGGTGTCTTGTGTGAGGGTGAGGTAAGGGGGTCTGTAGAGATGGCCTATGAAGGTGGTGTGGACAAGTATCCAACTCCTCTCCTCAGCTCAGCTAGAGTACATTTTAAATATCCTGCTAGGGACTGGGCCACCCAACACTGACAGGATTCCTGAGGTGAGGGACTTGAGGCACTCCAGACCACTGACTACCCTAGGACTCTCTCCATCTTCCTCCCTGTTCCTTCTCAAAGCTTTCATTCCAGTCTCAGCACCTTACACATGGTGACAGCTTTGGTGGCCACTCAGCAAAAACATTGTCTACCATGATCTCTCTCTCTCTCTCTCTCTCTCTCTCTCTCTCTCTCTCAATCTCTCTCTCGGACCCCACTTGCCCTTGAGAAAAGTCTGTCAAACTGACGTTTGGCTTCCTAGAGAGAGTCTAGTGGGAAGGCCCTTCGTGTTAATGCATTTTGCACTGTGTAATTTTTGAAGATGAGCCCTTCTCCTCTAGCTTTTACTGTGGGAAAGAGATGCTATTTTCCCCTATGAAGAATCAGACTTACTTTGAAAGTGGTGGGATTAGCTGAAGCTTTGAAATATTGTGTGAATCTAGTTCGGGTTGGAAATATCCAGACGACTGAGTCATGAAATTTCAGGTAATTGAACCTCTGGCGGGAAGCAGACACGATAATAATAAGTTTCAAAAGTTCTTTGTAAACTATTCCAGCTCAGGCCTTTTTAATTTTGTCAGCTCAGAACCTGCCTGAAGTTTGCTTGTCGGGGAAGAGACCAGATTGCAGGCAGAGCACCTTGTCGTCTGATAAAAGGAGTGTTCATGACTTAGTGGCTTATATTCAGATATCCAGCGTTTGTTTGTTTTTAGTGGGAGATGGGGTTAAGAAGATGAAGGAGAATTTGACACTGGTATGAACCGAGGGCTGGTTTCATCACCATAACACATCTGTGCCCTTGAACAGGTCGGTTAATCAGGAAGGGCTTTAGGCTTTGATAAGAGTAATGGCTATCAGGGAAGTGGATACAGGATTCCTAGGAGCTGGAAGAAATTCAGTGTGGATGGAGAAGGCTTAGGTAGAGGGTGGTTGTGGGCTTACTGTAACATGAAAAGTTCTCAGAATCCCATTGAAGGCAGACTCTTGACGTGAGTGTGTATAGGTACCCATGCTTGTGCAGGCCAGGGGACAACCATGCTACTATTCCTCAGATATTGTCCACCATGTTTTTGAGTCAGTGTCTCTCACTGGTCCAGAGCTCACCAAGTAGGCTTAGGCTGATTGGCCAATGAACTCCAAGGATCTGCCTGCCTCTAGCTCCCCAGTGCTGGAGTTTACAAGTGTGTGCTACCACCCATGTGTGTGTGTGTGTGTGTGTGTGTGCGCGTTGTGTTTGGAATATAGAACTCAAGTCTTCCTGCTTGCAAGGCAAGCACTTTAATGAGGGAGCCTGCTCCCCAGCCCTCAGGGAACACGCTTATCCTAGGAGTATTAAGAGACAACAGTGAAAACCCAGATACCCACAGAAGCTAGGAAGGGTCATAAGTGGATAGACAGAGTTGGGTGCAAGAAAAATCTATGCAGAGTCACAGATACATACCTCAGCTCTCTTTTATGTGGAGCCTAAGGCAAGCCGGGGTCACACCCAAAGCACCTGGCTCTTGTTTCTGGGGACACATGGACTGTGATCACCTGATGATGGGGCTCTTTCCACCAGGAATCGCACGGTGACTCTTGCTCTCTGTTTCTAACTTCAGCGCTGCCTAAATTTCAATCACTTTAAAGGAAACACTTGATATTTCAATGTTATCGGGTTGCTGACAAAATAAAGGCCACCTAGCAGATATTGTGGTCCTTGGGGTCCCTCTGGCCACTAGTCTGTAACTTCTCTCTTAGTGGGGGTAGGACCTTGGAGCACAGTCCGTAGCTCATATTGAACTGGAAGAGGACAGCATGGCTGTGTCTACCATGTTTAGAACACCAGGAAGGCACTGCAGACAAACTTTCAAGGTCAAATTGATTATCCTCAGCTTAGCACAGCGGCAGCTCCCTAATTATGTCAGAAGGCAGGATTATCTCTGATCATTTGAGCTAAGACTCTAGGTAATACATCAAAAGCAATATTTAAATAACACGCGGTCCCGAATCAAGAATTCATGGCATTTCTCTGACTCGAAATGCCTGACTGCAGCATCTCGTTTTCCCCATTAGTAGATGGGTTTTCCAGGCTGTTTTAAACTCATATTAGTGTAATCCAGTTTTCTATTACAGGATCTCACTGTGGGGTAGCAGGCAGCTTTGTGGTTCTGACTTAAAGACCCTCCAAAAGCTGCCTTAGACAGTTCAGAATTAGTAAGTTCCTGCACACCTAGTTCTATTGAAGAAGCTTGTTTAGGCAGCCAATGGTATCCATCTCTTCCCAAACCTGTTGTACTTGCTGGTTTTGTGTGTCAACGTGACACAAGCTAGAGTCTTCAGAGAGGAAGGAGTCTCGGTGGAGGAAATGCTTCCATGAGATCCAGCTGTAGGGCATTTTCTCAATTAGTCATCAGTGGGGGAGGGCCCAGCCCACTATGGGTGGTGCCATCCCTGGGCTGGTGGTCCTGGGTTCTATAAGAAAGCAGGCTGAGCAAGCCATGGGAAGCAAGCCAGTGAGCAGCACCCCTCCATGGCCTCTACATCAGCTCCTGCCTCTAGGATCCTGCCCTGTTTGAGTTCCTGTCTTGACTTCCTCCAATGATGGACTATGATCTGGAAGTATAAGTCAAGTAAACCCTTTCCTCCCCAACTTGCTTTTTGGTCGTGGTGTTTCTTCACAGCAATAGAAACCCCAACTAAGACACCAGGGTTCAGTGGCTTTACATCAGTAGCTTGAAATCGGCCACAGTGATAGACTTTACACCATGGAAATGGGCAGGCACACAAGCAGAGGCATTTCTTTCTTGGAGAGTTGATTTAAACAATTACCAGGATTCCCCTGGGCAGCTCTGTGCTGGAGACTTCATCTACTGCTCTCTAGAGTGCTGAGTCTGATTTACATTTTAGTTAAATATTATATTGAAATCTGGGTTGCCGTTTTCCAAATATGAATCAGGAAAAAGATGCAGATATCTAATTAATGCATGAATTTAAGTGTGCTGTGGTATTAGAGCTTGAACCTAGGGCTTCACACATGCTAAGCAGTCACTCTATCACTTTGCTCTCTCTTTCTCTCTCTCCCCTCATTCACTCTTCTTTCCTTCTTTTCTTCCTTCCTTCCTTCATTTCTTTCTTTCTTTCTTTCTCTCTTTTTCTCTTTCTCTCTTTCTTTCTTTGTTCCTGAGAGAGAATTTTGCTAAGATTCTCAAGCTGGCCTTGAAATTATAAACTTAATGGCTCAGCCTCCTGCACAGGTGCAATGACAGGCTAGCACACGCCTTTAATCCCAACACTTGGGAGGCAGAGGCAGACAAATCTGTGTGCCAGTCTGGTCTACAGATCAAGTTCCAGGCCACCAGACCTGGCTTCAGGAAATGTATCGCTTCTTATCTTTGCAAATGGAAAGGATCAGACAGGATGTCAGATCTGTCAACCCATGGGCAGGTTGTTATTAATCATCTTTCAGAGGCAAAGTCATATGGAATTGGAAATGCATTACTTCTTATCTTTGTAAAAAAAAAACTGCTTACTTTAAACAAAGTTGATAGAGAACCCCAGGAATTGTTTAGTAATCGTTCCATTTTAAGATGTCTGATTCCTTCTGGTTGGTACCCAGTCATTTCTCTGAAGAGGCTGTGCCTGGTCCTTTCTAGTAGGTATCTTTTTTTAAAAAACAGAAGGACTCATGAGTGAAATAAGTCATATTGGTGTGGCTTCTATACCTATCTTCTTCTCTCCATTTTATTTAAATATTTACACCTTATTTAATATTTAAATCTATTTTACATTTTATTTAATGTTTATTTAGTATTAAATGTAAATATTTAAAATTTTTAACATTTAAATTAATTTAATTTTTAAATTAATATAAATTTAAATTAAATTTAAAAATTCTTCATAACCACCTTCTTCCCACACCCTGGCACCTCTCCCACAGTAACAGAAGTAACTATGTAAGTGTCAGCCGTTCCTATTACAACACATGTTCCTCAGAGTTGTGGACCATGTCTTACTGATTTCTATTTAGCACTGATACAGAGCAGGAATCCAGTGAATGTTATATCGATGAATGAATCTGTCAGAATTGGAACAATTGGCATGTAACAGGATGCAGTTACATCCAAAGAAAGAAATGGAGACTTTTCCCTCCATCTTGGAGGGAAGAGTTGTGACTTGCTGGAACTAAATAGATCTCTTTGCCTTCAGTGCCATTTTTGGCCTGGTCTCTTTCTTTCTTTTCCGGAACTTTCTTGAGTGAGAACTTTCTGCGAGAGAAATAAAACAACAATTTAACAAGACAGACATTTAGTTCAATAGATGAATTTTCCTTGTGTGGAGAAAATAAATCACCGAAAGGACTTTGCCTCTGAAAGATAATTAATAAAAACCTGCCCATGTGTTGACAGATCTGACATCTTCTCTAACGTCTGGCAGAGAAGAAAGTGTGACGCGTCACACAGTTAGAATAAAATGTTCCACTTCACAGCAAGGCCAAGGAGGAACGATAATTATTTTTAAGCTAGGAAAGGTCAGAGTCTAGTTGTTAAATTGACACAACACTGGGTCTGAGTTTGTGGCTTTTCACAACATCGAGGTCTGCTGTAGATTCCCCTGACCTCATCAGTAAACAGTGTCGGGAGAGGGAGGGATTGGAAGGACTTCTTCTTAATTGTCTTGTTGTGATGAAATAGCTGACAAACCGACTTAAGAGAGAGAGGGTGTGTTTTGCCTCACAGCGTACAAGTCCTCATGGTGGAGGAACCCCTGAAACATCTAGTCACATGACATCACCCACAATCAAGGAGCAGAGAAGAGGGGAGGAGAGAGATGGGGAGGGGAGAGAGGAGAAATGGGGAATAGGAAGGGGGAGAGAGAGAGAGACAGACAGACAGACAGAGAGACAGAGACAGAAAGATAAAGTTTGTATGCTTGGCACAGGCATACCCAAAGGTTCATCTCTTGGTGATTATAGATATTGTTGAGTTGCCGATACGTACCATCATGGACAGTTCAAACCTGTACAGACCTCTTTATCGAACTTTGCCTTTCCTCACATAAGCATTTCATGAATAGTAGGCTAACCTACAGCCACTGCTATGCATCTTCACATCCTAATTCGTAGAATGTACGGGTACCATCAGCATGACCCGGGGAAGTAAGATCAATCACAGCAATCTTTATCGGGAAGCCAGGTAGCACTGTGACGCAGAAAGCCAATGTGTTGACAGAGAGAGAAAGAAAGAAAACCAGAAATGATGGAGACGTTCTCCTGATGGCTTCAAAGAGAGAAGAGGGAAGCCTTGAACCGTGGATGTCAGTGGCTGATCTGGGAAGGAGTAGGAAACAGGTTGTCCCGCATGACGGAAGCCTGTGGACACACTGCAGACCTTGTGACTGGATGACAATGAGGTGGTTTCTAATCAGTGTTGCCACAGCATAGATATACATTTTAAGTCCGACATGAGGATTAGATATAGGGATTTCTCTGGGAGGTGATCCAGGAGTCAGAGGTGAAAGGGCAGGAGGGGAAGGTAGGAGAGGGGAAGAAAATCAGAGTAACACGGATTCCTGGTTCCTACTGAGCACTACTGGCGTCAGGCAGGCTTCCATCCATGGGAACCTTGGATCTTAACCCAGAATTCTCTCTCTGGAGAAAGGCAAGAGTCCTTCCCCATGAGTGGAGGACTAGCTCTAGAGAGTGACGCACCTTATCCAACTTCTGCTTGCCCTTGAATTTTAGCTATGCCCCTTCCCAAGAGCAGAAGGCAGAGGGGAGAGATTCTGAAATGTTCCCCTGAACTCATTAACTGTCAGTTAAACTTTGTGTTTACTGGGGAATCACCCAAGACCTCACCAGGGGACCCTGGGGATGCAGGTTTTATTTGACAAATGGTACAATTGATTTAGTGCCCCAAATTCCAGGATAGACACAGAAGCCGCCAAGCACTAACACCAGGCAGGTACAGTTCCTAGTTTTTTCTTCAAATGTACTAAGGCATATTCTTTTGTGGATGCTTATTTCCCTGTTGGGTTTTCCTTTGGAGGTTGCTTGATTAATCCTGGAGCCTTAAACAGAAAGAGTTAATTCTCTTTAGACAAAAAACTGATTTGACCGAATTGCTTCTGGCTGGTTTTGAGGCAGACAAGCCTCATCAATTCAATCCCATTTTGAGACAACAAAACACCTTCAAATAATCTTGAAAACAACCCGTAGCTTGTTATTCCCACTGGCTCGGTCCCCATCTCTTGAACTGGCAGTGTGGTATTTACATCTACCAAACCTCTGACACGGAACGTTCTTCCTCCTAGTTTGCCACTTGAAAAATTTCCAATCATTTTTTTTTCCCCAACACGGCCTTATCGGTGTTGTGGTCCAAGTCTCTTTCTGTCACCTAAGAAGTGCGTTATTTCTTCTCCTTCATTTCTGTCCCTCCTTGTATGTGCTACAAGAGAATAAAATAATACAAGTGAACGGCCGTTGTCTCATGGAGCGTGATCAGGAAGCTGTCTTCTGTCCTGAACCTTTTTATCAGAGGACCTCAAGAACTAAATAGCTAGATTCATTAGTTTACCATGCAAGAGGAGAAACTGAGGCACAGAGAGAGGTGTTGAATATACAGCAACTAAGTGGCAAGACTGGGACTAGCTCAAATACCTTTACCTTCAACTACCTGTTAATTCCCTACAAAGTGAAACCGTTTATTACATTATATTAATTATGTATGTCTTTCCTTTTCTCCCAGATGATACGTTTACTAAAGGCTTGGTCTCTTTCTCAGTCTCTAGCATCTGACCCAGGAAACTTGCACATAATAATTTAAAAAAAAAATTTGACTAAGGACTAAATATAAAACAAGAGTAGAGAAATTACATAGCATGCAGGGTCCTTAGTCTCAATCCTAAATAAATAAATAAATAAATAAATAAATAAATAAATAAATTCAAAGAGTCTGGTACTGTATCTTTGTGCAACCACATAGAACTGGGCATTGCAGCCCTCAGGAGGTAGAGGCAGGGGGATCATAAGTTTAGGTCACTCTTGACTCCATAGTGAGTTTGAGGTTGAGCTGGGCTGCAAGAGACCCTGTCTCATGAGGAAAAAAAATAGCCCAGAGGTATCACATGAGACAGTGAACTCACTCACAAGAGCAGATCACCCTGCCCTTTAGCGCTCAGGAGCGAGGCACTTAGGATAATCATTGCTGGTGTTGGGTAGCAACCCCTCTGGAGGCCTTCTGGGGAGAATCCTCTCCTGTTGCTTTCCTTCCAGTCTCATGTGCTTCCCAACGTCAAGATGGCTCCAGTTCCTCTTACACGTCATCCCTCTGCCTTCACTTCCGTAATCACGTCTACTGATTTAACTCTTGTGTTTTCAAAGATCCTTGAGTTTGTTCTGATGCTTCCTCATCTACCCAGATAAGCACTTTACTTTTAAAGCCAGTTGCTTTTCAACCTGGACTCCTCCTGGTGTAACCCAACATATTCTCCGGGCATAGGTACCAGGATGATGACATTTTAGGCGGTCGCTAGTGTTTCCCTATTACCCGCATATTGTTTCATCGGCTTCTGGGTACCACAAGTACTACCTTACATCTCCCAAAGACAGTATGGACAGACAATCCTGTGAAGTCATTTCTTAAAAGCCACAGAAATGGCCACATGGCCAGAATGCAGACTTATTAGTTCAGCCCCTGGCCTCATTCTTTTTCCAAACTTAAACAGTCAACTCCCGTTGACTTAAAACTTAAAAAAAAAATCTGTCCAGTTACATTCAATTAGAAATGAGGTCCAGGTGTCGGTTTCAAATTGTGCGCGTAAATAGCCACAGAACCCACCAGGGAAAAGAAGCACACTCTGGCTCATCTCCACAGGAACCCCAGCGTCATCTCTAAATATCTGTTGCCTTAACAGCCAGGAAGATGGCAGCTCCTAGTATTCCTGCAGCTTTAAAACACCAAGAACGTTTTTTGGGGAAGTTAGACTCCAGCAGAGTGTCAATAATGGAAGCTTAGGTGTCCGGGCGCGTGTGAGTGTGTGTATGAGCGTCTTGGGAATGCTGTCTTCTTAGGCTGTCAGTGGATAGTGAGCTTTTTAAAAATCCTTCCCAGACTCTGGGCTTTTGGTGTTTGGCAGGATAAAGACTCAATCAAAATACAGCGCTTTACTTTTTTTTTTTTTTTTTGCATCCTTCAAATAGAGATAGCAGGCTCTCTTTCCCCACTAGGCTAAGCCCCTCCAAACTGGTTGCAGGAAAGCCAGTCTGATGAGAACAAACCAGAGGTCTTTTGTGGCAAGGAGAAAGCACCAGGCTAATAGCAAACACTGGGTTAGTCACTACTAGAAAAACAGTGCTGAGAGACATAAACAGCTTTGTCTGGAACGATAACATCGGAGAACTGGCTTTAAGGGAAGATGAGATCCGAGGCTGTTCACGGCCTGTGAGATTATTGTTTGTGGCAGTCAGTTTCTTGTATTTATGCTGCTTAGGAGGCAATGTGATAAACTGATTCCGTCGCACTGGCTACTGGAACATGTCTGCAGAACCTGGGACATGAAAGGTCTCTGTCCAGACTCTGTGCCTGCGCACTGTGCAGCCAGCCAGGCCGGCTCTGGTTAGATACCCATGGACCTCAGAGAACTAGCCCATGGTGATATGGCTGCTGTTTGCTAGCCACCTCCGATGGATGCCTGTGTCCTGCCTGTGAACTTGACTCAGTTTCCTTTCTATTGGACCATGCTGATGATATGGACTTCTTCCTCTGTTTTTTTATGGATAGACAAAGAGATCCTATGGGGGCACTTCAGTGGTGACAATCCTTCCATGCTCCTTGTGGGAGCCATGATTTCTGGCCAGAAATCTTAAAATGTAGCCAACAGCTCAAGGCGCGTGCACCTTTATGATATGTGTCTGCAGGCTCACAGCATGGAGGGTCCTTGACTCCAGAGTCAGTGTCTTAAGTCTAGAGCTCAATTGGGCAACTCAGATGCTTGGATGTCCGGGAGAGAACCAGGGAGCCAGAGGATAGGAGCCAGGCATAGTGACATGGTACTATAGGGACAGCCCTGAGAAGTCCTCTCTGTGTGACATAAGGATTATCCTTTATAACACACACTCTATTCAGTCTTCGCTAGTCACATCTGCAGACCCCATATGCTGCCGGTTGACAGCTACCTAAGCTTCTTGTTTTGCTAGGACAGAATATAATATAGAGGAGAAGCATGCATTTTGGCTCATATTTTTGAGGATATAGTCCATTAACAGCGGGGAATCCATGGCCTCAGGAGTGTATGGTGTCTGATCATGTTGTATCTGGAGTCAGGAAGCCCAGAGAGGTGAACATTGGTTCTCAATTTGCTTTCTCTTCTTTCCCTTCTTTGATGGGGGACCCCAGCCAGTGGAAGAGCCCCCACCTATATTTAGGGGGTTTCTCCTACCTCAGTCTAATCTAGATTATCCCTCATAGATGGGTCCAGATATTTTCCATAGTGATTTTAAATCTCATCCAATTAACAGTTAAGATGGACCATCACACATACAGCAAGGACAGAGGAGGGGGGCAGGCGGACAGACAGACAGACGGACGGACAGACAGAAAGACGGAGACGCAGAGAGAATGAATTTCTTTCTCTGGAAGGAAGCTTCAGAGCTGACTAGGCTCCCCAAACAGTACCTGCCAGGATAAACATACCCACCCCTTTCTAAAGAGAGAATGTTAATATTTGTGCTGTCTGGAAAAAGGAAGCCAAAAGGAAAGCCGGGTATGAAGTGGATGATCTGATGACCTCGTGACCTGATGAGCTAATAACCTGATGACCTCATGACCTTACTCTTGGTGCTGGTAGATGAGTTCAGGGCAGGGACTCTTGAAGGGAGGACAGAGGTCTGAGCCAATGCCACCTGAAGGGATACTTGAATACAAAAGTAGCAACAAGTGGTATTTTAATGGCATCTGTCCCTGACTGCTCTGGGCACAGCAGTGAATTATCAATGCATTCATTTAAATATGATATGCAAGGGTAACAATGGAGACGTGTGAGCAATTGGTGCGTTATCTCTCCTCTCTGCGAAAATCTCCTCACTTAGTCTTCAGAATAACAGCAACAGACCCTCATTCGTCCTATTCTCCATCTGGGCAAACTGAGGCACAGGTGGCTCGCCCAGTGGACTCCGGAGATAGAACTGGATTTGTACTGAGTGGTGTAGCACAAACAAACCCATGGTTATTGTCTTTCTAGGACATGAATCTGCTTCCAGAGCAGGCTGATGGTAATTTTCAAATAATGGACATCCTTTGGTGATTATAAAACTCGATGGTTGCCATGCTCACAGCGATGCATCTGCACCTATTGTTTATGCGCAGCGGGCACTAATGCATAAATGAGCACGTGAACCACATCAGAAGACCGTTATTGCCGTGGTCGTAAAGATATATTTGGAGTGCTTGCAGGTTCTGCTTGGCAAAGCTCCAGAGGGTGTGGGGAAACGGTCTGTCCAGGTAGGATCTTCTTGCCAGTGACTTTGATTCATGTTGGAGAAAGGCTGAGCTAGCTTGGGAGGAAGGCCAGGTGTTAATTCTTGCAACATTAAGTGATGGCGGTCCACGACCTGCCCCACACTTAATCAGCCTGCAGTTGGAGGCTGGGGGTCCATGACAAGGTCACCCGCAGATATACAGGTTCGGGTTCTGAGAAGTCAGGCAGTCACTAGAACATTCTTTCATCTCTGAGCGGTGAGAAATTCAGCTTTGGGAGGTGGCATTAATCTGGATTCTTTGGTAAGTTCACTTTTGTGATTTCAAGGTATACCACAGCACTAATAGAGAGACATGAAATGATTCCTTTGAAAGCAGAGTGTATTGGATTAAAGAAGTCCTGGGGTGGGGAGGGGTCTCAGCAGGTGAGGCATATTCTGCTCAAGAGTGGAGACCTCAGTTCAGATCCCAGGATGCACAGAAAACACGGATGGGTGCTGCAGTCAGCTGTAATCCCAGCATCCAGAAGGCAGGCATGGGGTCCCGGGAGCAAACTCGCTAGTGAGACTAGTTATTGTAAGCTCTGGACCCAAGTGAGACTCAGCTTCATCGCTTGAGAGAAAATGAAGAAGATACTTAACATCAACCCCTGGCCCTCACAGGCACAGAGGACACACATGTGTGCATACACAGGCAACACACATGTGTCCATACACACGCAAACATGCATGCATGCACACACAGACCCCACATATACATGGTGACAAAAGGAAAAGTGTCCCTTCCTCCCCATTTACTCAACCTCATTTTAGGTGCAAGTTCAAGGTGGAACATTCCTTCTCAGGGGATGGATTTGCTTGAGGTCCCTAGATGAGGTTAGACCCTCCTCTGCCTAGCTTTGAAATATTCCCAAAGGATGTCATGCCTTCCTTTCAACTTAGATTTTCATTTTAGTTTGTTGATTATTTAAGTGAGGGTTTGCTGATGCCTTTCTCCTTTTCTGGACCATACTACTTTGATAGTTAACATCCATCGACCACCTTGCCTGGGCAGTGCTTGCCTGACTACATTCTATGAATCATCCTACTGGATCCACACACATCTCACTTCTCACGTTTCCTAGATGAGAAAACAGAGGCACGGGGCATCTCCACATCCTTCCAATATCACCAGCAAAAGGCCAACCAAATTTGAAGAAGGAAAATGGCCCCTGTGACCACACTCTGAAATGCTAGACTGTAACGGTTCCCTACAAATCCCTGGCTGGCCTGGTTAGTGTTTGTTAATTTGGCACAAACTAGAGTTGTCTGGGAGAAGAACCCCTCAGCTGGGGAATTGCCTTCATCGGATTGTCCTGTGGGCATGTCTGTGAGGTATTTTCTTGATTAATGCTTGATGTGGGGGTACCCAGCCCAATTGACAGTGCTACCCATGGACAGGTGGTCCTGAGCTCTTTGAGAAAGCTGCATTCCTTCATGGTCTCTGCTTCAGTTCCTGCTCTCAGTTCCTGTGTTGACTCCCCTAAATGAGGGACTGTGACCCATAAGTCAAAGAAACCATTTCTTCCTCCATATTTCTTTTGGTTACTTAGTGTCTTGTCACAGCAACAGAAACAACAACAAAACTAATACACTGGGCCATGTGCAACGGAGTCTAATGAATCCAGGACTTACAAATAGGAATACCTGATGTGACACTTTGACCTTGCTAAGTCATCCCCTATGCATATAGGGTCTCTTATTTTATTTCACAAGCCCTGCCGGCTGGTTTTATGTCCACTTGACATAAGCTAGGGTCACTGGAATGGAGTGAGCCTCAACTGAGAAAATACCTCCATAGGGTTGGGTTGTAAACAAGCCTGGAGGGCATTTTCTTAGTGATTGATGGGAGAGGGCCCAGCCCATTGTGAATGTGGCCATCCTTGGAAGTGGTTCTGGGTTCTATAAAAAGGCAAACTGAGAGAGCCATGGGGAGCAAGCCAGTAAGCAGCACCCTCCATGGCCTCTGCATCAGCTCCTGCCTCCAGGTTCTGGCCCTGTTTGAGTTGCAGTCTTGACTTCCTTTGATGATGAACAGTGACGTGGAAGTGTAAGCCAAATAAACCCTTTCCTCCTCAAGTTGTTTTTTTGGTCATGGTGTTTCATTGCAGCAGTAGAAACCCTGAGTAGGACGTAGGACACAAGCTATTTAATTTTTGACTGGTAGATACACTGACCCCCAAAATCCACAGTGACGAAATCGGCCTCCCACTGCTCCAGCTCTTCCTGGGAGTCAGCCCCTGGAAAGGTTGATTTTTCTTTTAGAATTCTAGAAGTATATTGAACAGACACTGTCAAGGAACCAGAGGAGGATCTGAGCGTAGAAAACTCAGAGACTCAGGCAGGAATTACTGTTCCTTGACTTAACTAGAGTCTCCCCACCTCCTGGATGATTAGCTCAGTGTCCCCAGGGAAATTGTGCCTTCCTCAATATGTCTGGGGTGACTGGTTGACTGGTCTGGGATTTGAGGGCAGAATTAGCCAATTAGAAGGTTAACGTATAATCTCAGGCAGAAGGTGCGACCTTTGCCCATTTCTGTTTAACTGAATTAGCATGAGCGGGTTATAGATTTTCTGCTCGCAACAATACCGGCAAATTATTCTGAGCTCCAACTCTGCATTCTGCAGATGTGCCACTTAGGATGTCAGCTTGATGATGGCTTCAGAAGGCATCAAACAAAAGCCTGGTCTCTGGACACAGGGACACTTAGAGGCAGATCTGTACACACACTGAACTACAGTGTCCTCCCGCCTACTCTGAGCTGAGAAAGATGATGTCAGACAGGGTGGTGACTTCTCCACCCTAGCTCCTCTGAAGTGGCTCTGTCTGACCACACCACCAACCTCCTGAGATTGATTCTTGCTCCTTTTCCTTGGGGTTCAGTGATTCCCAGAAGGCTGGCATTCAAAGTGCCCACCCCCCACCCACACACACTCCTTAGTGACTGGCCTTTTGTATATTGTTTGGAGGTAGCTGGTGGGAAAGAAAATTCCTTTATTTTTCCGATGCTGATGTACTCTGGTTAAGAATTCAAGGTCTGGTTTCAGCAGAGTTCAGTTTCTTTAAGAACAAGTGCTGAGTCGAAGTTTTGAGTGCAGATCTTTGGGAGATTAGGGGCTGGTCCCAGATAAAGAGAGATGGGGTTGGGGACATCGACCAAAGAGAGAAAGTGATGAGTGAAAAGTGAATTATCAAGCCAGATACCCACCACCAGTGGCACACAACTAGAGTGAATCCAGGTGGGCGGCAGATCACACACACCTTGCAGCCGTCTTGAAGGACAGGGGGCTGGGCTGTGTGAACTAATTCCCCTCCTCTACCATCATGGGCTGGCTGTCCCTGAGGATATTACGTTCTAAGGACTCAGTGCTCGTAATTTCAGCTCAGATGAGAGAAGCCTTTTATACTTTGTGGAGAGCTAAGCTTAGAAAAATGGAAGCCAAACAAAATCTCTACAGCAGTGGTCCTCAACCTTCCTAATGCTGTGAACTTTTAGCACAGTTCCTCGGGTTGTGGTGACACGGTGACATGCTCCCCCCACCATAAAATCACTCTGTTGCTACATCATAACTGTAATTTTGCTACCGTTATAAATTGTCATGTATATGTCTGATATATAGGATATCTATTATACTACTCCCCCACATCCAAAAGGGGTTGTGACCCACAGGTTGAGAACTGCTGCTGTGTAGCCCAGCAGGACGGTCTAAGGGTCAGGAATGAGCAAGGAGCTTGCCAGGAGATAGATCAGAGGACGATTACATTTATATTCAGATCCTGACTCAGCCCATCCCTGTGTAGATCTCAAGCGTAGCTACTTACTTCCTACAAATTTAGCTGACCATGCATCATGAGGCTGCCAGGGAGACTAACCCAGATCATGTTCTGACTGAGCTTAACATGGTACTTGCCGTCTGGTAAGGGCTCAAACATGGCAGCTTTGCTTTGAAGCCAAAGATTCAGGCCAGTGTGAGAGGCAGACAGTTGGTCTGGACAGATGAGCACCCCAGTCAGGCCTCTCTTCCTGGAGATGATAGTCTCTGCTTATAGATACTAAGTCTAGTTTTATCTAAGTTAGACCTTGCCCCAGAGAGCATCATGTACTTTCATATCCCAAAACATGGAAGTGACTTCTGGGGAAGTTATGGACAAATGAGTATCAACCTCACATGGGTCACTCACAGATTCCACCCAAGTCTGGCTTGGGGAGCCAGTGAGAATACTTGGGGCTACTTACAGAAGCATGTGGCAAACAAGAAGAGCTTCTCCCTTCTAAACGATGGTAATCACTTGCTACCCTCTCAGTTGAGAGACCTCATGGACCCTGAGGCTCCTAGTGTGTTATTGGATGAAGCATGTAACTCTTTCTGCCATCCCCCCCACACACATACAGACACACACACACACACATATACAGACACACACACATACACACAGAGACACACACACACACACATTCAAGTTGGCGGGCCCCATCTTATAAGAGTCTCTTGGGGAGAATCATTTTAGCTGTTCTGTTTTCAAAATGGCAATGGCCGTGCCACATTTGGGAAGAAGTGCTTTACAACCGTATAGCCCGGGCTTCATTTTTGTTTGTTGTGAATAATGGAAATCAAGAGATCCCAAGGACAAGAGTGAGGCCTTGGAAAGAATCGTGCATTTTATATTCTGGGGTAGCCAAGTTTGCAAAAGTGAAAAGAAACTGGTGAAATTAATTACAACAGCACCCACTTATATTTAGCACCATATATAAAACACTTGTCAGTTCAATGCATAGTTGCTATAAAATTAATTTTGTCATAGTTTATATTCTCTGTGTGGCTTATTAAACACCATGACCCAAAGCAACTTGGAGAGGAAAAGATTTATCTGTCTTACATATCCGGATCACAGTCCCATCACTGAGAGAAGCCAAGACAGGAACTCAAACAGGGGAGGAGCCATAGAAGAACGTTGCTTACTAGCTTGGTCCTCGCAGCTTGCTAAGCTAGGATCGCCTGCCCAATGGTGGCACAGCCCACAGTGGGTAGGACCCTCCCACTTACATATCCATCATCAGTCAAGACAGTCTCTCACAGACTTATCCACAGGCTGTCCTGATGGAGACAATTCCTCAGCTGAGGTTCCTTCTAGCTGAGTGACTCTGTTGTATGTCAAGTTGATGGTAACTTACCCAACAATGTCTCAGTTTGGGGTCAGCTACATTATAGGTGTCCAGTGGTCACCTGTGGCTTGTGACTACCACAGTGGGGCAGGGTCAAGATCCAACAGGCCTCGAAATACTTCTAGAAGTTACTCCAGTGGGCAAGGTCTGCTTCCCTTTTCCTCCTCCTTGGAGATGGCATTGTTCCTCTGCACGTATGAACATGAAACTTGCTCTAACTCAGGCGTCACCGGCAATTGACAGTTTCCGTAATGAAATTTCACACATGGCGACCATAGTGAGATCTTTAGCAGGTGTAAAGCTCTTACAACAGTATTTCCTTAACTTCAACTTAATGGAAGTTGCAGCAGCTGTCTCTGGTTTTGCATCTTCCAAAAAAAAAAAAAAACATTGCCAAAACTGAGCTGTTGGCAGTCATGAGAGGCGCAGCAACTTGCCTCTTCCTTCGGGGAAATGAAGTTAAAACCTCAGCTCATTTCTAAACGTTGTAGATTTCGTGAGAAGGAAGAAAGAAGTTAGTGAGGCAAACATGTTAGCTGCTGTTAAAATATTGATCGCTTCCTTTCCTCAGGTGCTCCTGGTAACATCTGCAGATGATTTGAACTGCACCCCTGGATTCCAGCAGAAAGTCTTACACATCCACCAGCCTGTGGAATTCATCGAGGACCAGCCTGTCCTAAACTGTAAGCTCTTCCAGGAATACCTTGGGCTCACCCATGTGGACTTCTCTGCTGTCTTTAACGTTATCTCAGGATGTTGGACAGCCTCATATTTTCTGATCACATTCCTTATGTCACTGCTTGGCCCTGGGTGGATGCTTTCAAATGACAGACTTGCTGGCTTGAAGATTATCAATACATGATGTGCATCTCTTGTCAATATTTTATCTCCAATGAGCCCTTCTGTCTCACATCTAGAAAAGGGGAATGTCAACCTCCAGGGTGATTCTGTACTATGTGGAGGGATGAAATTCATCGTCACAGGGCAGACCCAAGAGTAAAATCACCACCTTCTCATAGATTGCTGCTCTGCCTGTCCTTTCTCATGTGTAGCTTTATACCAAAGTAATGGTGAAGGTCGATTATTGGTGGCTGGGAATTTGTAGATGTAGGAATCAAAAACTCTTGTTCTTAAAGCTGATAAGATGGTTTTGAAAAAGATTCAAATCTTTTCCACTGCTTCTGTGGATTAAATTCAATTTCCCCTAATTCCCATTGATTTCCTGAAAATGTGCATCTCTCAGATTGGGTTATGATCTTCCTCTGTACTTATCACCAATATTATACTACCCTACCTTTAAGAGATCAAAAGCATGGAGGTAGATGGCTAGCAAGTACAGGTTTTACATAATAGAGTCTGAAATCGGTGGTAAGGCCTGACCAAATGTATTACATGCTTTTTGAGCGCCATTCACTTTTACCATCTTTGGATATTTATTTTATTTTTAATCACACAGCTGTATTTGTGTGCACGGAGGTGTGCACATGAGCTCAGGTGCCTGAAAAGGCCAGAAAAACACATTTGATCCCCCCGAGTGGAACTGATTATGGTAGTGGGATTCCCTGTATGAATGCTGGAGACCAAACACTGACCCTCTGAGAGGGCAGTAGGTGCTATCTATTGCTAGGCCATCTCTCCAGACTCCCAACTTCTTTGATATTTGAGGATAGAGGATATGCAAGTGGTCACTCAATTTGATCAGATGCTCAAGGGCACCGGTAAAGAGCATGATTGCGTATGTATTGGCATACATGGATTCAGGGTAGACTTTTGTGCTAGGCCTAGCCCTTAATTTCTGTAATACATGGCTGATACGTGTAAAGAAAAACAAAACAAAACACCAGCTTTACTGGTCAGGATGCTCTGGGAGGTGGGTACCTGTTACAAGAGTCGAAAGGACCACAACCATGAAGTTGGGATAATGAGCATCAGGCTCTCCAAGATGGAGCCCTGGAACACCCTGACACAGTTACACCAATGAGGACATGGCAGGAATTAGGGTCTAATGATAAGACACAGAAGAAGTGGATCCCAGTGTATAGCTTCCTAGTAACTGCATTTCTGAGGGGGGACTCTGGGTCCAGGACATCAGGAAAACTCATTTGTTCTTTGATGTCTGTGCTGATTAAGAATCACTATATTTCATGTAGACCTTGATTGATGACGAACATTCTGGCTCTCTTCTTCCCTCATCTTCGTGTCTGTCTGTCTGTCTGTCTGTCTGTCTGTCTCTTGCGTTCTTTTTTCTTTGTACCAAGAGATTATCCCAAATGGCATCGATGTTAACATGTTGGGAAATGCAAAGCTACCCTCAATATGGAAATTAATAGAGCTACTATGCAAAGCAGGCCCATAAGTGTGATTGCTTCTATAATCTTCATGACACCAAACAGCTTTCAATTCACCACCAAGAAGCTGGGAACAATCGTAGTTTAGGGAGGGTCTTTTTAATTTAAACCGCAACATACTGTACGTTCCAATACCAGAGGGGCGCGCGCGCGCGTTTGTCTTAATCCCCTAAGTAATTAACTTGGTTATGGCCCTTGCGCCTATGTAAGCTGCTAAATGCTTAATGAGACTAGGCTTACCATCCATGACAACACACTCAGGGAAATCCAGCGATAGAGGAGTCAATCACAATTTCAAATTTTATGTCTGAGTGTGAGATGTTGGGTCAGCAAAAACTGATCAGCCCTTTGGATGAAACGTCTGCTCCTAAGACAAAGCACAAAGAGCGGTGCTGGTTAGCTACTTGCAAACTCATCTCAAGGCGACAAGGAATAGAGTTTGTTCTTAGTCTAGTCTGTGCTTGAGGTTAACTGTGGCTAGGTGGAGAAGAAAGTCTGTGGAGACTAGGCAATGCCTGTTAAAAACTGTTTAGGAAAACCGGAGTCTCCAAGAGGAACGATGGCCGGTTTATTCCACCCAAAGAGGAAGGCAAACCTTAGACTATTAGAAGGAAATACCCATATAATATTTTGCCAGTGTTTTTCCAGCCACTTCCACTCTCTCTTCTTACTCTTTATCAGTTCTTTCCTGTACAATTTAAAAGATTTATTTTTAATTGGTTGTGAGTGTTTTGTTTGTACGGAGCTATGTCCACCTGGGTGCAGGCACCCCCTCAAGTCAGAAAAGGGTATCAGACCCTCTGGAGCAGTGGTTCTCGACCTTCCTTTAATACAGTTCCTCATGGGTGGTGACCCCCACCGTAAGGTTGTTTTTGTTACTACTTCCTAACTATAACTTTGCCACTGTTATGAACCATGATGTCAATATATGTGGATGTTTTTGAGGGTCTTAGACAATTTCTGGGAAAGGGTCATTTGACCCCTGAAGGGGTGGCGACCCACAGGTTGAGAACCCCCACAGAGGGAAGCTACAGGCATTCGTGAGCCACTCGGCATGGGTGCTTGGAAACAAACTCAGGTATTTTTGGGGGAGCAGAATCTTCTCTTAACTCCTGCCCCCCCATCCTCTCTCTATCCCTTGTATGCATCTCAGAAGATTTAACACGAATCCCATTTGTCTCCAAAAAAGTGTGAAGAGCCAACTTTGAGAGGTGTGCTCGTTGGCAGGAACTAACTCTTGGATGATAAGTGTAAAGTAAAAGCTGAACAGAGGCAGAAAGTTAGGTGGAAAAAAAACCTTGGATACATGAATTTACATTTTAAAGATAAGTGAAACAGTTTGCCATGTAGAAATAGAAGCAGATGCTGTCTGGGTACTGGAGGTTATAAGAAGGTAGGTGAGTGATGCAATCCTGGGCCTGCTCATGACATCGACTGATGTGTTTATAAAAGGATAAAGAGATAAAAAGAGTATGTTCTGTGGAGGTGTGGAGAGGTATGGGGGAAGGGGATGTCTCAGTGGGCCCATGCCGAGGCATCTCTTCCCCCTGAGGGACCAGTCACATGACAGTATAGTATAGAATAGAGTTTATTCAGGTCATGGGGAGGGGAGCCAGGAGGGTAGTAGAGGCAGAGAGAGAGAGAGAGAGAGAGAGAGAGAGAGAGAGAGAGAGAGAGAGGAGTAGAGGCCGGCCATAAGCCATCTCCATCTCCATGTAGATGGAGGAAGGAAAGGGGGAAAGGAACAGAGGGATCAAGAGAGCAAGAGAGAGAGGAGGGGGCAAGCAGCCCCTTTTATAGTGGGCCAGGCCTACCTGGCTGTTGCCAGGTAACTGTGGGGGTGGAGTTTAGACAGAATGCTAACATTGAAGGTTTGTATGTTTGCTGTGTTTGTAATAGTTAGGAAATCTGGTTATAGGGCCAGCATGGTTCCTCAGTAGGTAGAGCATCCGTTGCTAAGCCTGAGGACCTGGGATCAATCCCCAAGATCCATATAGGAGAAGGAGAGAGCTGCCTCCTATAAATTGTCTTCTGGCTTTCACACATGTGCCATGCTGTGTATACACACACACACACACACACACACACACACACACACACACAGAGAGAGAGAGAGAGAGAGAGAGAGAGAGAGGCAGAGGCAGACAGAGACAGAGACAGAGAGACAGAGAGACAGAGACAGAGATGGAAAGAGAGAAACACAGAGAGAGGAGTTAGATAATTAAAAAAAAAAATGAAGAAGTTTGGTTACAAGTCCTTGTGAGTTTTTACATTCCAAAGGCAGAGTACAGCACACAGCACAATCCATTTGTTGATCGCATGCCAGAGGATTTTACGAAGTTGTCTGGAAGTGTGGGACTTTACCTGTGGGTCAAGCTCATCTGCTCATCCCCCAGGATTGCATTCAACCACGTTCACTCAGCTTTCTGGGGTTCCAGGGGTGTTTATCATGGGCCAGGATTCCTGCTTTCTTGGTTCTGACAGCGCCAGTTCCTTTTATCCCTTTTCATCTTCTTCCTCGCTTCCCACAGTTTTCTGCTTTAACTGTTACTAACGGTCACCCCGCTCTTTATTTCCCTAATAGTTTGTTCACTGTTCACTCCACCACATGCTCCCTTCAGTTGTTCTGAAGCCCTTCATTTCCTTCACATCCAAATAACTCTTTATTCTCCTCTCCTTACTGCTAACTAGACCTGCTTTCTTCTTTAAAGGGCCATTTTCCAACAAGCTGTTGGGATCAAAACGTGACATCCACTCTCTCTTGTCATGTACCCAGCAGTGCTCCTTCTCTGAGTCTTTCCGGGTGCAATGCAAAGCCCCCGAGTCATCATGACGTGGCCAAAACTTTTTTGGTTTCATCTCAGTCTTGAAAGAGGGGTTATTCCCAGCATCCAATGAGAAGTATAAGGAAAGGAAAAATACGGTTAGAAAGTAGCTCACTGGGGTGGCTGCCTGGGTACCTAACCAGGATGGGAACACCAAATTATCAAGTGCAACATCCTGCCTTGTTCACAGGCAGCTCAGACAGACCTTTCAGATACCACAGGGATCTGTGGTCATTGAGTTTCCTAGGGGAAACTATGTTTGTGATTTCCCCAGCCTCTGCCCAGCATCCAGCATCCAGAATGAGCATACTATTGGTCACCCAACCACTACAAGGACTGTATTCTTCAGATTTCCATGCTTTATTTTGTATGCCTCCTGGTGCATACACACACAAACCAAACACAAAGATGCACAGAGAAGGATTCCCACACCAAGGTGTACGTGTAGTCACACTGTTAATCAAGATCCTGCATCCCCAGCAGAAAAGGCTATGCTAAGGCTGAGGCATTGAGCAACCCAGTGACCTCACACCATGAATTTTTATTTCTAACCCTATCACATAGTTACAGGTCAGGGTGATTATCTGGGTGACTCTCCTTCCAGCCTGAAAGCCAGACTGGAGGTCAAGAAGGAGGGTGCAGAAGTATGTTACCCAAGAATTTTAACTCTCTCAGATTGAAAGTGATGGGTGCCATTTCCACTCCGATAGATCAGCAGACTTGGGCATGTAGCCAGCTTAGCTGCAAGGGAGGCTGGCAGCCATCAGTATGCAGATGCTAACAAGATCAGATTATTCCATTTTTTTTTTAAATAAAAAGCAAACAAAAGAACTCCTGCCACAGGGTAGGCAAGTTTCTCAAGGGAAACTAGAGTCCCTGGAGAAGATTTGGTGCATTTAAGAAGTAAAAACAAGCACATGCACCTTTCCTTCTTAGCAGAAAGCACTTTCTCTCTTCCTCACCCCTTCTTGGAAATATCCAAGGCAAAGTCCTCCCTTCTTGAGGGCTGAGATGGAGATGGGCTCTGAGGATATGTTCCCGTTACGATGACATAGATTTAAGTTTCCACAGACTATGCATTAATGCCCCATGCAGTCACACACCAGTTGTGTCATAGTGAGGGAGCTCTTTGAGCGCTCCAAGTATGAATGTGCTCATTTCTATAGAAAAGACAAACATAGCCACTGCCAGAACTGGCCCTGCAATGGTGGGGGAGTTAACCTAGAGCATTGCTGTGTGTTGGCAGGAGCCGCTGTCAACACCACTGTCACAGTTACTGTTGTTTCGTCACTCACAGGCTTCAGATAGTTTTAAGGACCCTCTAAACTAGGAATCTATGAGGAGAGAGAAAACATGGCTACCCTGAAAATCAGAAGGGATGGGGCACCATCTGTGGCAGGGGTCTTAGGGCACTGAATCTTCATAATGGAGTGAAACTCTTTCTTCTTCAACTTACACTGATAACACCATATTTAATTTTTTGTTAATCCTAGATGTGGCCAAACATTAATGAAGGAGAGGTAGAAAAGACATTGCCATCATTTGTTCCTATGCAGAATTTTCATTTAAAAGGTCAGTTTGTCATCAATATAGAGAACACAGAGTAAAGGAAGGGAACTAAGTGTTAAAGAAAAGACATTCAGTCTTTGGACAAATTATGCTTTGATAAATACTTTGAATACTTTCAGGAACCGTGTTTTAAGAGAAACTGGTGTTCTTCCATGTTGTGAGTATATCCCTTTTTGATCTTAGCTTTTTTGATGTTCCTCTGAAGTTCAATGTATTAGTTTTTCTTGGAAGGCAGGGATAACACTTAGAGATTTTTTTTATGAAGTGCCATACACCAGTGTGAGAGTGTGGTGAGCCAAGCAAGTCCTGAGTGACTGTGTGGCTTTTGACATGGCCATGCCCATGTCAAGGACCCCAATGCCTCAGCCCTATGGGAGTAGCAAAGCCCTCCCCAGATGAGGCTCAAAGCAATGGCAAAGCTTTCCTCCAGTCCAAGTATGAATATTGACAGTGATGACTCCAGTCTGAGACCATTCCTCTACAGAGAACTCCTACTGAGATTAGCTAACTTGCCTCCTCCAGTTAATACAATAAACCAGCCTCCTCACTCGACTTCAGACACACACACACACACACACACACACACGGGGATATATATATCCATATCATGCTACCTTCTTTCCAGGTACCAAGTTGGTACCTCCATCTGAGTGAGCATAGAAGTCACACACTTTTCTATGCATGGATGTTCCCATCTTTTGCTCATTCCCTTATTACCCCAGCTAGGTCAAACCCTGAAGCCATGCAGAATGTGACACTGAGGGAAGATAGACCACTTCTGACAATGTGACAGGTTGTGTACTTTACAGATGGATGTGGAGACACAGGACACTAGCCATGCTGACCAGGACACTCTTTCTAGTCTTGAGATCTGACTTTGTCTGTATCGTACCACGCTCTCAAGAGTCCTTTAGAATCTGGCCAACAGCCTTATTCTTGTGTGACCATTTTCACACGAGATGAGAGCCCCTGATGCTGAACGAGGCCAAGCAGTTGACTCAAGCTGGTATCTCTCATAATTGCTGGAGTCAAGATCTTAGTTTAAAACTCTGAGGCACAGGCCTTCCTCTGCTTCCTATGTAGCATCCCACTGTTTAATGTTGATGGTGAAACTTAAGGAATTTTGCCATTTAATTTCCCCATTGTTTCATCCACCTAGGTGGAAGAAAGAGCTTCCTCAGCAGGTTTTTAAAACATTCACAGCTAAATTCAATCTTCCTCTATGATATAGAAAAAGCAACTCTCTTATTCCACGACTTTGGATTGAGGCCAGGACATGTTTCCTGTGGCCCCTCTGCTCTTGGCTTCCCACTGTCTCCATATGTACCCTTCACCCAGATGCTGCCGGGTCATGCCACAGTGCCACTGGCCTTGGTCAGCTGCCAGGTCATCCAGAGAGTCAGTGGTGTGGCATTAATCACATTTCTATTTAACTCACACGAGCCATGGCTTTTTCAGCGTGTTTTTAATTGACTATAAATCAAATAGGGAACTTGAAAAATGAAGGCAATTAATGAAAGAGTGAATGGAGAGGTGCTTTGAGTCCTAACTTGGGGAGCACACAGTCAGTGAATTAAATGTCCAAACAAAGGCCCTCTTGACCCTGCTGTAAAATTTTCAGTGGGGCAGTGACAAATAGAGGAGCCTTCTGATAGAGGAGGCCAGTGGGAGGTGCCTCCCTGCTGAGATCTCACTGGGATAGGCTTTTGTCTGTCTATATTCTCCCATTCTGGATGGTAGAGACCTCTAGGCAACTCCCAAGCTTTCTATGTATGGCCATCCTCCATATCCTAAGTCACAATTACTGAGAGACTGGCTGACCAGTGCAATGACTTAAGGGTACCAGGTCTGCAGCTCAGGATGAACTGAGAAAGGTCAAAGATTCAAGTGGCGTCTTTGTTTTAAACTATCACAATATGCCACTATCACAAGGGAAACTATCACAAGGGAAATGACTCTGGTGGCACTCACATCTGCCTATCTTCCTACCATTGAGTGTATTTTGGGAAGTGATAAGGAGTTCTCCACGTGAATAGTATTTCTGTTTCAACAAGAGCTCCGCAAGAATGGCACCGTCTGTCTTCACTCCCCTCCCCCTTCCTATTTATAGAGAGCTTGTAATCAGCCAATTAATGTTTATCAAGATCCTCATAGATGCATTATTATTAACTACATCATAAATAGATCTTAATTAAATGACTGTCGACGGAGGAATGAACTCACATTGACACACAAGGAAGAGCTGTGGAGAAAGGCTTCTCAATTCTTCTAGTGGACATGGTTCTTTAGCTTTACTATGAAGAACAGAAAATACACAAAGGCACAGAGGAAGAGGCCATGTCAGGTGAGGGACACTGAAACAGGTGGGACTCTCCCATCCTGATGTTTCTTAGCAGCAGAAAGAATAAAATATGTAGGCCAAAGGTATTTCACTGTTAAGTCTTCAACTAACTGTCCCTTGGGTGTGCCCTGTTTGGCACCCCAGTGTGATCTGAAGTATTGAATTAAAGAATTTGTCATCCCATTGAGAATTTAATTTTTAAAATTTCTGATTTCTAAGTTTCTAATCATAGATTCCCTCCCCTAATTTCCACCTCCTCAGGCAGGCTACATGGGTGGGTTTACATATTCAAGGTCAGGATCAACAGGATGGCTCAGTGAGTAAAGATGCTTGCTGGCAAACCAACAGACTTGAATTTGATCCAAGAACCCATGTGGTGGGAGGAGAGAACCACCCCCACTCCCACCTGTTGTACTCTGACCACATTCACCATGTCTCATGTGCCTCGCCCCAACCCAGAGACCTGTGAGAGGAGGGAGAGGGGGTGGAGGAAGATGGAGGGAGAGGAAGAACTAGGGAGATAATATAAAATTCTTAAAAGAAATCTAAGGCCAGCCCATTATTTGACATTGGAAAATAGAAAAGAGGAAAAAGAAAAAAAGAAACAGATTTAAAAAAAAAACAACAACAGAACAGAACCTCCCCATGCTCCACTTTCCTTTTGAGAAAAGAATATGGTACTGGAAGGCACCACAACAGGTTGCTCAGAAGATTAACTGTTAATCTGTGTGAAGGACTTTGAATAGCAGCTGGTCTATAGTAAAGCCTGGAATATTGGCTTCCAGAAACTGTGCTGGAACAATGGTAGCTAGGGCCTTCCCTGTGGCCCTGCCATCTCTTTGGTCTTCCTCATTTTCACTGCTTGCCCCTTCCAGGCCTCTCATTTCCCCTGTGCGAAGTCACTACTGCCCTCCAAGCACACCTGGGAACCAAGCAGGGCGTCCTAGGGATGGCATTGCTAAGATGGAGGGCGGCCATCATTCCTGGTCGAGAAAACGGCAGCATTAGAGGAAAGGGCTTGGTTAGTAACGCCCCTCATCAGTTATCAAGGATGTGCACATCAAAACTAAAAGAGACCTCCTCATATCACAGAGAAATAGGGAAAGGGTGCATATTGACATGAATATGGGGGTGTCTGAACCCTTAGGCTGTTGGTGGGAAAGAAAATTGCAGCCCCTTTGGTAAACAGTTATTAGATAAACAAGCAGTTACCACGGAGCTCAGCACTTGTACTCCTGTGGATATACTCAGTAATTGGCCAAAGACTTCATAATCTATTGCTAAGACTTTGAATTGTCAGTACAGGTGGTGTTCCAGCAGGGAAGAGCTGAGCAAGGCTGGAGCTCTGGGAGTTCAGAACAGGGGGCAGATGGGAAGGAAGAGGGGTGGGGCTCACACTGGTCTGGAGCCATTTCAGAAGCTGAAAGATGGAATGATTAAGACAAGGTGTATCAGAACAGGATTTGATGGGGGTGGGGGACTTGATAATGAGATTGAGAAACAGCTGTGTGTGGAATAAGGGCAGGAGCAGAGCGAGAGAGAGAGAGAGAGAGAGAGAGAGAGAGAGAGAGAGAGAGAGACAGAGAGACAGAGAGACAGAGAGACAGAGACAGAGAGACAGAGATCCCACGAAGGACAGTTGGAATCACTGCAGCCAACTTCTGAGTTGAAACGTTGACTTCTTGACTCTTTGTACTTCTGGCCGTCATTTATGTAACAAGGCATGTTAATGAGGGCTGTTTGGTTGTAATTGGTAGTATCTCACCTCCATGCAGGTCCATCAAAACCATGTCAAGTTACTGGTTTCATTTCTGTTGCCATGACAGTCACCCTGACAGAAAGCAGCTTAGGATAGGAAAGTGATTGTTAGATGGAGAGTCCCAAGAGCATGTTCTTGGGGGAAGGTCACACAAAGGCCTCAAGGAGCAAGTCACGTCACTCTAGAGTAAAAAGCAAGAGAATAAATGTGCTTCCACATGCTCTCAGTTAACGCTTTCTCTTCCATAATACTCAGGACCCCTTGCATAGGGAATGGTGCTGCCCACAGTGGTCTGAGTCTCACTGTATTAATTAACAATTAGGACAGTTCCCCACAGACATGCCCCTAGAGGCTAATCTGATCCAGATAATTCCTCATAAAGACTATCTTTCTAGGTGACTTTAAGTGGTGTCAAGTTAACATTTTAAAATAACTAGTACAATTACCGTCTCCCACAATGAAAATGTCCAGTGAGAAAACCTGGGTTTAGGTGATTTAGTGGCCCTCTATTCCTCAATTGTTTTCTGAAGTGTCTGTTACAATCTCTGCTCTCAGACGTGTCCAAGATGACTACTGTGTCCTCTTCTGTCTCTTCCTTTAGTTCGACCACCTAGAGCCTTTCTTTCCCAGTCATCCCAGCAAGCATGGCATGACTAACTGAATGGGCCAATCTGGGACATTCCCTATCACTGAACTAGACGTGGTGTCCAAGAAGATTGAGTGTTCTTGTTGGCCTTGGAAAATGGTGATTCTGAACTTCTGAAGAAGAAGTTATGTTGGACTAGTACAAGCAAGGGAGTCCCCCGACATACCAGGTGCCAGGCCTTGTCCCTAAGACTGCCTTTCAGGACTCATGTCCTACGACTGCAGGCTGTACACCACACACAAGAAGTTTTAGAAGCTGGCACACATGGAAATGGAAATGTCTTAGGTGGCCTGGGATGAGGACAGCCATCTTGTCATGCCAGGCTTCTTGCTGGCGATTCTGGTGAGCAGATTGCTTAATTAGGAACAACAGAGTCTAAGTGCCGCCATCTGGCCTAGCTCTTCAACCTGTTGAGTATCTTCATTTACACGGTCCTGCAACTGTCATAAATCTCTTTTGTTTCCGCTTTTCTTCAAGGGCTTAGGAATACAGGAACATACGGATTTACAGGAGTATCTCCTAATTGAAGGCATTAGAGCCACGTGGATCAGGATGTTTAACGAGCGAGGCAGCCAGATGTAAATTGGGAAAGATTAAGCATGGCTTTAAATAGTCTGAGAAGGCCGAGGATCTTATTATCCTGTAATGGAACAAATTCACACACATCCTAATAACTGCTTAGCGCCCTTGGTCTGTCCCTTTCACCTTCATTTTTATGGAGATTTCCCATTGGCTATAGAGTACCAAGGGAAGGCATCACAAATACTTGCCAGTCCAAGTGTTCTCAAGCATTCTTTTCCTTGACCAAGTTCTTGGTCTCTTGTATCCGGCCACCTAAGACATTTGTGTATTCACGTGTGCACGTGTGCATGGTTCTAACTTCCCATGCATGGAGAATGGCCTGCAGTCATATAGCATGTGAATCCTGGGACAGGAGTCTTAGTGAGGGGGGAAGAAGAGTGTCTGCACGTGAATACAGAACACAGATCAGTGACAGGGAGACTTTCCTTAGGATGCTGCCCACCTTCCTTGTTGAAACAGTACCTGTCTGGGACTGGTGAGATGGCTCAGCAGTTAAGAGCACTGACTGGTCTTCAGGAAGTCATGAGTTCAAATCCCAGCAACCATAATGAGATCTGACAGCCTCATATGGGTGTCTGAAGATAGCTACCGTGTACTTTGGGCTGTATCGGGGGCCGGAGCTGGGGAGAAGGGAAGGGGGAAAAAAAGAAAAGAAAACGAACCAGTACCTGTCACTGGTCTGAACCAGTTCGGTAAATCTGGCTGCTGGGGAGCTCCTGAGATCCCTCAACCTCCCAGTACAGGATTGTCAACTTGGTCAACCCTTCCCAATGTTTTTCATGGGTTCTGTGGAAAAGCACTTTCCTGTCTGAGCAATATCCCAAGCTCTCATCTGTGGCTTCTGTGTAGACACTGTCATATTCTGAGGTATATACACTTCTTTCCTTGACCCCACACTTCCCCTATTCTTGGTCTCTGGATTGGAGGTTAAGACTGTTTAAGAAGTGTTTTCTCCTGATCATCAGTCAAGATGTATTTTGGAATTGTAAGCGGTCACATCACAGGGTACTTCTGATGGATATTGTACCATCCCACCAGAGGTCTGTGGAGCAGTACTCCGTCATGAGACAGATTGCTGCTTCCTTAGTAGGACATGCAAATATTTACCCTGATCCAGTTCCAATGAAGACCACAGATAGTATCACACCATTTGGGCTTCACTGCTCTGTGAGTTATGATACACTTGAGGTAGGCTGAGCCTCCTGGATTTGGGAAACCACAGACTGCTACTATTTAAGAGAGCATCCTTGCAAGAAGATGTTCATCTGGTCCCCCCTCTGCCAGCTGCTTCTGGGGCAGCAGAGGGCAGTGGCTCATTCTTCCCCTGCACCATTTCCCTACTGGCTTGCAACTTGGTACACTGCATCTTGGCAGGCCATTCCTGCAAAGGGGCCAACTGCCACACCAGCTGATTTCTTTCCTATCCAAAGCCAGAACAATTGTCAGCTATCCAGATCCCTGTGAACCCACAAATGTCAGCTGATTCAGGAGACCTCCCAGAGGGCCTATTTTTTAACTTAAACTGGTTTTATTTTCCATATGCATATATGAGATCCTACGGAGGGAAAGGGGATTCCAAACGAGGAAGCATTGGTTCTGAATAACAGGAGGGACGTGATTAACGCTTGGAAAACAGTGGAGAATGTGAGTCACCATGTGGTGAGCACTGTGTTTTGTTTCAGTGGAAGGATGTTCTGTGAATTAGAATGGAGCGTGAGAACAAGAGGAGGTAAATCCTGCTAGAGACACATTATGCAGCCCATTCCACAAGCTTATGAAGGTGGTGGAGCTGAGGGCAGACCTGAACTAGGACAACTAGGCCTGTAAATATCAGTGAGTGCTCAAGGGATACATACATGGCCAATATCTTGAGTGACAGGAAAGCTTGGACCAGAACCACAACCTAGTCCACAGTCAGGGGAGGAAGAGAAGCCATGGCTTCTGCATGAGGGCATGGAATCTTATGCTGGCAACTCTGGTCATCCTTCTAGAGCTTTCTTCCTATGGACAAAATCAAGGCAGTATTTAGTAAACCCAACTAATTCTCTCTATATATCTGAAGACAGATGTTTAGTTAAGTGGGATGGTGGGGAGGAAATTATGTAGGTCACAAATCCACCTAAGCAAAGAAGCCTCAGGATAGGACAGAACTGGAGCCTCAAAGGTTTTTAAGCACTAAGAACTCAGAGTTAGGCTAGTGCAGACAGATACCTCTACAAACAAGCATAAATAAATAGAAATGTAATTATTTCAAAAACATCAAAATGAATGTTTATATACATATGTATATATGTGAATATATATGTGTGCATATATATGCACACATATATATTCATATGTCAGTGACTTTAATAAAGTTACAAAGCAAACAGTAAAGATAGGTATGGTCATGCACATTTGTCATCCTGGGACTCAGGATGCTGAGGAAGGAGGATCTCAAGTTTGAGACAAATCTATACAGCAAGGCCAGACCCAGTCTTAAAGACAAATCAAGAGGTGAGGGCAGGAAGATCCGACATACATTGAAGGATTCAGATATGCTTGGCAACAGTTTAATAATAAAGGAAGGCAGATTAAAGCTTATCAGTATTTACATTACAATTCATAACAGTAGCAAAATTACAGTTCTGAAGTAACAACAACATTATTTTATGGTTGGCGGTCACCACAACACAAGGAATTGTCCTAGAGGGTGGCAGCATTAAGATAGTTGAGAACCACTGGGTTAAAGCAAGAGTGTCAAGCCGTGTCCAAAACCGGTTAATATCCTATTACCATCAGAATTGTATTTTGAATGCACATGCTTTTCTCCTCTACTCCAAATTAGCATGTAATTTTGCCAAGTCTGCAACCTCCAATGAATTGTCAGCAATGAGGGAACAGCTCATGTTTTCCTAGAAAGTTCAGTAATCCTTGGATAGATATGATAGCGCCCCAAATGTGACATTGACAGGACACAGCACCCACCATCCTGTCATACTTTTTCATAGTGACATGATACAATGTTACAATAAAATTAAACAGGAGCCAGAGTATCATAAATACAAGCTCTCAAAATGAGACTTGGTACATCTAGGACTGTATCTTGTTGCTTTGATTTCTGTTTCTGTCTTGGGTTCTTAAGCATTTGGGTGTGGTCTGTGGACCACATATTCATCTTGCGAAACCTGACAGGAATAGCTTAGCCGCAAATCCTTGTTATCATCCCATGTTTCTTCTCAGACTCCTGGGAGAGAAGCAGGAGGCCATGCTCTCTGATCTAGAATTCTGTCTCATAAGTAGAAGCTGTGTCTCTACAGGGGGGGACTCAGAAAAAGCAAGAATCAGAGGCATGTATATATCCCTGAATTTTGAGAACTGATTCCCCCAACCCAATATCAAGGGATAAAGGGATAGATCTGGGTGGTCTATCCAGAAAGGACAGGTAGCTGCTGCATGCAGCGTCATCCATGCTTCCACTCTGGTTAGCAAAGTAGTGCGAAGATATCCCCAAATGGTTCATGAGATGGAATACCCTTCCAGAGTTCCCTCATCACCTTCACCTGTTCCTGTTCTCAAAAGGACATGAAATAAATAGATATTCCCTGGTATTGTTGGAGGGTTCAGCACCATTGACTGAAGGTCAGAAACCGGCCAGCTTTGAATTAAGCATGACCAACTGACTTAAAAACTGCAGGGTGTGAATATCCAGGTACATCCCGTGACCAAGTTACTGCTTGATGAATGAGCCATTTGTTTCAAGGAGAAGACTGTTGACTCAGATAAATTGATCGCCTTGAATTTGCTGAAGTTGATAGGAGAGATATTGCTGGCTGAGAGTCTAATGTTCTTGGGTAGATTCTCGAAGACAAAGTGGCTAAGTCAGCTTGCTCCTGGTGGTCTCCATTGTTGGTGCTACTCACTGCGTTGTGTTGATTTCCTGGATCTCAAGTTTGTACAAGTGTCTATTTGTTTTATGTTTTCATTTCCTAAATGCCTTTTGTTGTAGTACTGTCCTACAGAATGGGAACAGGGTACAACAGAAGAGTTATGATATTAAACAAGTTTGATAGCTTGTAGATTGATTGGTTGATTGACTGATTGATTGATTGGTTGGTTGATTTTCTATCTATAGACTCTTTTCTGACCTTTCCAATGTGAAGATGCATAGTAAATGTTCTATAAGTCATGTAGACGTTCTACTTAATCCAAAATTATATTTTCTCCCCTCCAAAATTTCAGAGCTGGCCTTATAGCCATCCTTACACACACACACACACACACACACACACACACACACACTTCCTGTAGTCTGGGCATGTACAATCAAATCATTTTTCTCCTTTCACCCAAGGCCTGTAATCAACTTAAGTTATCAGGGATCAAACCTTAGTTCTAGAGAGGAGAGGAAAGTATGTGTATGGTCATGTTTTTCCTACTCTTTTTCTAGGATTCTCTTGAGCTAACAGATCATAAGACAGAGTATAGTTGTTTTAGTAACTTTACTTGTAGCGGTAACTTAACACCCAAAGAGAAGCAACTTAAGGCAGGGTTTATTGGGGCTTATTGTCTGAAGGGATACATTATGACAAGAAAGACCAGGCTGCAGAAAGGAGATGCAGATGGTTGGTCACACAGTCAGGAAGCAGAGAACAAAGAGCAAGTAGCAAAACTATAAAACTGCAAGGCCTGCCTAGGTGATTCCTTTTCTCCACCAAGGCTCTAACATAAAGATCCCGCTTTTTCTAAAACCCAGTGAACTGCTACCTCTTCCCCTTCCTCCAGTCTGTCACCCAGGCTCCAAAGCTTTGAGTGTGAGCTGCCCTCCTCTCTCTGAAATCCTGCCTCTTCCAAAGGCTGAGACATGTCTGTGCTAAGCAAGCCCTCTCCTCTCAGTAAACCCTGGCTTTCTAGACTTTGGTAACACTGAAGTCTTGACTCTAAATCTTGAACCTTTCACAATTCCTTGCCATTCCTGATTCAGCATCTAAATCCTTCATGGGCAGCAGATGTTTCTGGCACAAGATGGGAGAGAGCAGCCAACTAGGCAAGCAGAAAGGAAAGGCACATAGGCATGTGGGTATCATTTCCTCTGTCATCCAGGGACTAACTGGGCTTCTTAGATGAACTTACAAGGATTGAGGAAAAGTAAGGGTATACCCCAGACCCCACAAGTAGGTTGGAAAATCTGATCTCTGCCTATTGTAGCAGTTTCCCTGGATCTGTGTGGCTTTGGGTAGAATCCAAGACACAGATGTTGGCCAGCGTCAGAAGCACGGGATGCCAGGGAAGAAGAGAGAATCACAAACTATCTTGTGCTTATTGGTGAATGGAAATTAGAATTCTAGATATGTTTATCTTTCATGACTCCAAAGTCCAAGACCCTGGAAGCAGCACTCTTACAGAGCTCTTGCTGTCCCTTGAATATTTGGCATTAAGGAACCAAAGCTGGTTTTCTTGGATATTTCAAAAGGTAGAAACTGGGCTCATAGGTGTAAGTCACAGAAGCCACTGAGCTTCTCTGAGCCTCGGGGGTTTCTTTTTCCTGAGATCTCCTCTGTCTGACTCTACCCTTCTCCTCAGAACCATTACCTTAGCTCTGCCCAGGGTCTAACGTCTACACTTCCAGTGAGGCCCTCCTCCTGGTGAGTCAACTCCACAGGCTTCAGAATATTCCAGAAGAAGGAATGAGAATCGACTGGAGTTTGTTGGGTTGGACACCTGCCTTTTAGCACCCAGCTCTGGCCTGGTGAATCCAGGCAAACACCTGGACACTGGATTTGAGATGGTGCTTAAATTATTCTTATTATTTTGTTAACTTGTCATGCAGAATATTAGACTTCACTGTGACTTTTTCATACACACTGATCATGTAGCTCACTCCCTTTCAGGTCCTCCATTATCCTTCTCCTCCATGTATTACCTTGAGCCTTCATCATTTCTGAGTTTCAATTTTTAGTTTTTTAATTAATATTTTATTAATTTATCAATAAAATTTATTTGTAAAATGTATTAATTTATTGATAAAATTTATTAATTTGTTATTAATTTTATTTGACCTATATTAAGTTTTGAGACAAGATCTCACTTTTTAACCCAGGCTGTCCCAGGTCTTGCTGTTTAGGCTATGTGATGCTGCACCCAGTTATGCCTTCTAAGTATTGGGGTTACAAGTATGCACTTTGAAAATCTGACTGGGCTTTAATTAGTTTTCATTATCTATATAAGGTGTATTTGTTGGCATTTTTATTTGTGTGTACGTGTGCTCATGTGCATGTGTGTGTGTATGTGTGTGTGTGTGTGTGTGTGCCTGCCTAAGTTTATATGTACCATATGCATACAGGTTCCTGCAGAGGTTAGATAAGGACATCAGATCTGGAACTGGAGAGACAGGTTGTGAGTTCCCTGATAGAAATGCTGGGAATTGAACCCAGGTCTTCTGCAAGACCAGGACACTAATGCTACACCAGGAGTTGATGTGTGGCCTCTACTTACTAAATAATGATTATGCTATATGCCTATGTGACATGATGCTGGACCTGAACCTCCCCTTGGCCTCTATGGGCAAAAGATACTCCTGATGCTATGTGAATTCTCACAGCAGGTGTCTTCCCCTTTGCAATGGACGTGCTGGCTTCTGAAGCACAGCAGCAGTTTGACTCCTCCCCAGTGAGGAACCAGTGACTGCTCCCTCTCCCTACACATACACACACACACACACACACACACACACACACACACACACAC
>NW_021604586.1:2511002-2517116 GCF_004785775.1 Grammomys surdaster
ACACACACACACACACACACACACACACACACACACACACACTTCCAGCTCGGAAAGGCACCTGGGTAAGGAAGCCAAGCATGTTTTAGCTTACTTGTGTTTGTGGTTACATTTATATAGTACCAGACTGGGTTGTCTGCTTAGTGTACCAATGATACTAAAGTGGGCACTTAACATTTTGTCTTTCTTCTGGTTTTGGGCTGTGCGTGTGGGAAGGGCATTTGAATGGGAGACCTTACTCTGTTGTTATGGTGATGGATTTAAGGAAGTAAAGAGTATCAAATTATTTAGTGTGGGGAGCTTTTCCAGGCAAAAATCCTGGACTCTGGATTTGATACGGTGCTTTAATTATTGCTTTTTTTTAATTTAGCATACAAATTATTAGATTTCACTTTGGTTATGGATAAGGCTAATTTCATATCGGAAGGCCAGGTGCTGTTCTAATGGCCTAAATCAATAACCATCAGGGCCCCCACTTGGTCAGCATGCTATATTAACTGCAGTGAAAGGTATCCTATAATAATAAATCAAAACTTTCCTATCCTATGTTGATATGGTGGCATGCTTTATTAGTAGATCAACCCAATATCAGTAGGAAGGGCAATTCTACTTGTGTGAGATCAAGCAGAGATCATCGTGTGGAAGCCTTGGATGATACTCCTGCCTTGAGTGATATAGCTCAAACTCAGGACGTCAGTACAACGAACTGAACTGTGTCTATACACAGGACTTGGGCAAGGCAATGAGCTTAAGTCAGTGTGAGCATTTCAAGACTTGCCCCGATGCCTAGTGTCTCCCGAGTACTTTCTGTGTTTGCATTGACCCTCAAGAGGAAGGTGGAATTGGCCTTACGGTTTCTAAGATATGTTCCCAGGATTCTGTTTTTTCTCCATTCTGCTGCAGTATGTTTGGAAAAGGCATGCTGTCAAGGATGATTGGAAAGTCCATATGACTGTTGTGTCTGTGGAGTTGTCACTATATGCTCAAGTGTGTCAAGGGTCAAGATCTCCCCAAAGCCAGCCTAGAGGTGGAGAGGGGTACTTTGTGTGTTTATTGGAGACCATTCTGAGGCTGTCAGCTGCTGTAGAGAGGGTGTCTTAGGGCTTCTAGTCTTTCCATAAAGAACTATCACCAAAAGTAACTTGGGGAGGAGAGGATTTATTTCAGTTTGCAATTATTCAACACAGTCTATCACTAAGAGAACTCAGGGCAGGAATTCCAACATGGCAGAGAGAGACACGGAAGCTAAAACTTACGTGTAGGCCATGGAGGAGTGCTGCCTGTTGGCTTGCTCCTCATGGCTTGCTCAGCTTGCTTTCCTAGCCATCCAAGACATCATCCCCAGGAATGGCACTAACCCCCCATCAGCTGGGCCCACCCACATCAGACCTTAACCAAAAACATAACACTACGGATTGTCCTAAAGGGCAATCTTATGGAGGCAATGAAGGCATTTTCTCAATTGAGAAATGACTCTAGCCTGTGTCAAGTGGTGGGCAGAGGGGGTGCCTAACTCACCATTCTGTATGTGGTAGCAGAGGATTGTTTAGTTTGTGTCTCTGGAGCCCCTATCCCTTCTGAATTCTGCATATCAGAACTCTCACCTCCTCTGATCCTGGAATCAGCAAGACCATGACTGCATTTATTTTTATTCTTTAAAAACATTTTTCTTTAAATTTTTGTTCATTTTTGTTTTATGCATGTGTTTTACCTTTGTGTGCGTGCATGTTGGCAATGCACATATCACATGCATGCATGACACCTTCTGAAGTTGGAGTTAAAGAAAGTTGTGAACTACCACATGGTGCTGAAACGCGGTCTGGGTCCTCCACAAGAGCAGACAGTGCTCCTGACTGGTGTGCCATCTCTCCAGACCCTCTCCTTTATATATTTTGTTAAGTTCTTTAATTTATTTATTATGATATTGCTCACACTCGCCCCTATCACTCGCATTTCCTACTGACTTCCGCTTTGACTTAGTCATCTTCCTCCCCTTCAAATCACTTCCCTACCATTTTCACTGTCTATTTATTTATACATAAGTATGTATATGTCTGTATTAATATCCAGATCCTATATATAAGCACAGACATGTAACATGTTTCCTCATCCTCTTGTTTCCCCTTCTTTAAGTCCCCGTGAAGTCATGTGAAGACATATCATGGTCCTCATTCTTCTTCATGTTCTTTGCATGTGATTCTATTTACGTAATGTCCTGCTGTATGTGAAGTAAAGATTCTACTTAAAAGAGTGTACTATGTTGGCCTGGCTTATTTTAGTAGACACAGAAGTCTCCAATTCTGTCCTTCTTCCTGCAAATGATATCATATCATTCTTCTTTGGAGCTGAATTAAACTTCATTGCACACGTGTGTGTGTGTGTGTGTGTGTGTGTGTGTGTGTTTGCGCATATATATGAATGCATGTATTTGATATGTTTTATCTTCTGATTGGTTGGCTGGTGGGCATCTGGGCCAGTTCCATACTTAGTTGCCATGAGAAGTACTGCAGTCAGGGTGATGTACAAGCATCCCTTTGCTATGTTGACTTCAGTGCCTCTGCCTGCTGTCCCCTTCTGTGCAGTAGTTACTGTGCTGCTTTGGTGTTAATCTATAGTCCGTCTAATCCCTATCTTTCAAGGGAGTCCACCTCTCAAGTGTCTTCTCCTCAGCCCCTCTTACATGAGGGAGTGTGTGAGTGTATCTGCTCATGTGTTCTCCGCGTTAACTTGCCCTCCAAAGAGTCTCCATCTCCACATACCATCTTGAGTAAAGCCTTGGAAGGGTTTCGAGACAGATATGGTTTGCTAAGCCAACACAGAAATATTTTCTAAGCAAAAGGTCACCATTCTAATACTGTTTGTCTTTGAAGGGAGATCAGACTGTTCTAAGAAAAAATAGATCCATGCAAAGCTGAGTTCATAAGATGCTCATGTCGGATGCATCCTCCCATGCTATTGACATTGAAGGCAGATTCCATCTCCCGAAGTTGAGCTTGAGAATGAACCCGTCTCTGATGGAATGCCCTCAGGAATGTCATCAGGTGTGATGACTCATTTTGAAAGTTGTAAACAAAGCTGCTACATATTTTGGGAAATAGTTACTAATGGTTTCCTCTTCTCACACACCCTTTCCCTGGCTCTGGTGTTGTCCGTTCAGTGTGAAGAAGAGTAAGCCATTAGTGAGGACAGAGGAGAAAAGAAGTCTGACTTAATGTCTCACAGTGACAAGAAACACTGCTTCTCAGTAGATGTGCTGTTCAAACATCTTTCATGTTATGCTCTGTAAATACAGGCTGCCTCCTGATCTTTCAAAATGACAACAAATTCATATAGTTTTTGTGTCTCATATTCAGAGCATGGTGGGTAACCAAAATTTCAGGTACAAATCATGGTAGGATGTATGGGTTCAGGTGTGCCCATTTGCTAAAGTGTTTACAGCATGCATATATGTTTCTGAAAAGATTCGTGATCAAATGTTAATTTTAATAAGTGGGTAACATCATATATAATAAATAATAAGTGGATAAATACTATATTTATATTTTAAAACTTGTGCTAGAAAACACTTCTCTGTCAAACTTGCAACATTAGCCTTGGGCTTCTTAAAAGTTATTTAGCTCGGTATCTTAGTTTGATATCTTAGTACCTTTTTGTTTACTTAATGTGTTTGTGTGTGTATGTGTGCCTGAATGTATATAGGGCATGCATGTGGAATCCAGAGGCCAACTTTCGGGAATTGATTCATTTGGGTCATGTTAATCCATGAGAGAGAACTCAGGTCATCACGTTTGGCATCAAGCCCCATTGTTCACTGAGCCATTTTGCCACCCTTCTTATCTTATTTTTTCAATAACCTAATGAGCATATCAAAGTTAGTAATTATGTTCTCAACCAAATGTTTATTTTTATGGTAAAAGAAAGCCACAGAGAATTTTCTATAGGTAGCCCCCATCTTGGAGTTCTGCTCATGGTTCCCACATCTCTAAAGTTTTCCCAGGTATCTCTTCTTGAGTATAACCCTTTCTTGAGAGGCTGCCTGTCCTCCCTGACCAGGCTGGGCCCATGCAGGCTCTGAATACTAAATAAGTCATCTAAGGAAAGTTAGCTCACTCGCCCGCATGCTGGTCCTCCGGTAAGATGGGCAGCTTCTATTCTCCTTGCCTAGTAAATATTACATGAAGTAATTTGCTCAAGGAAAGAGCACAGAGAGAGTAAACACTCAGTGCTCAATGTATGTCTACTTGTATTGCCATAGGCGCTGGGATCATGGTTATCAATTATCACTTGCTGGGTTTGAGGTCAAGAGGCAGTAAGTGGGGAAGAATTAAGAATGGCTCTTTTCGTCACTGCCACACCGCCCTACACCAGACTCAGGAATAGCTGAGGCACCTGGGAACTAAGTAATTGCTTAGCTACAGAAAGAAAGCCCCTCCCTCAAATCTGTAGATTCCCCCTCTCCCCTTCCTAACTTCATTCCACAGTAGCATCTTGTCCGAGACATGCTCTGCTAGCATCAGAAGCACGGGTTTGTTGTTTCATATTAAAACCACTCAAGAAAAAGAAACGGCAGAGCTTGTGACATAGCTCAGTGGCTGAAGTGTTTACCATGCAGTCATGAAGATCTGAGTTTAATCCCAGAACCCCTGTGAAAATAAAATGGAGTGTAGTGTAGTGGTACTTACTTATAACCCAGTGCTAGGTAGTTTGGGACAGATGGAGCCCTGAAGATCACTGAACAGCCATTCTAGCCTACTGGGTGATCACCAAGCTACTGAGAGATCCTGTCTCAAATAACAAGGTTTAGAGTTCATCAGGAATAGTGCCCAAAGTTGTCCTCTGGCATATGTGTACATGCATGTGAGTACACACAGACACACATATACACAACACTCTCACACACACACACACACATACACACACAGAGATGGCTGTGATTTACTAATGTAACTAACAATTTTGCTGTCTGGGCATTAGTACTCATCTTGATTTTTAGGAGACACGTGTTTTGTCAGAGAATAACTGATGTCTGTGAACACTGCCTGTGGAACGTCTCTGCATATGAGCAATTTTCCAGACAGACATTCTGGATTGGAGTTTGGCATTCTCCCTCACCAGAGTCAGTCACATCATGTACATCAAAAAGATACAGATGACTGAAAAGCAGTATGTCAAAATATTAGTAGAAGTTATTTCTAGGTGACTGAGTGAAGGCAATATTTGCTTTGTTCTTTGACTTGCTTTTATCTTTTTTTGTTGTATATATATATATAAAAGCTGTATTATTTTAATTTTATGGGAAATGATGTTACAGTGTTTGGACCCCATGTCAAACAGAAAGCTATGGAGGAACACACTGAGTTCAGCCAGCCTGCTTTACCTGGCCTGAACACACAACACATACACAAACACAAAAGAGATTTTTATATATATATATATATATATATATTTTTCACATCAGAGCCTTTCTGAAATAAATAGCAGGAATTTTTACAGCATGTGAATTGTGATTCAATTTGCACTTCTTGCTTCGAGTCTCTGCGTGGTGTGAAAGACAGTACACGCGCCTTACAGAGACATTATCATAATAATAACCACCAATCTTCACTGTGGATCTGACTGGAGGGCAGGCAAGGTTCCCACTACTGTATCACATGAGAAACCCTCCCAGCCTGTTTCCAACAGCCAGTGTAGAGACCATGTATCAGAGTCACTGCAGCCACACAGGTCCGTGGCAGATGACCTGGTGTAGGGTCACCCTCACCTCTGTTCAGCCTGGCCACCAGCCAAGCAGATCCAGGCACACAGTGTGGAAGGCTAGGATGACTCTGGGAGGGCTGTGACCTATTATAAACTTATGTCATCTGCGCAAGGTTGGGGGCGGGGCAGAAGTTGTGCTCCTATCCCTCATACAGGCTGGGGAAATATGTACAGGAATTTAGGGGCTATTTTTGCTTGCTTTGGTTTCTTACATCCCTGAAGATTGTGAAAACAAAAACAAAAACAAAAAACCACAAAATGGTATACAACTGCTTTTTAACTTTAAAAAATCCTAACCATTTGTATTGTAAGTAGGGTTTTCTCTCTCTCTCTCTCTCTCTCTCTCTCTCTCTCTCT
>NW_021604586.1:2522116-2574661 GCF_004785775.1 Grammomys surdaster
CTCTTTCTCTCTCCCTCTCTCTTTCTCAAATACTTCTCTGCTTTGTCTGATTTTTGGCTGAAAGTCCTTTGAGGACTGCTATGGCCAAGTTATTTTTCCTCCAGTCATCAACTTACAAGGTAAAGACAAAGCTGAGAGGAAAGAGGAAAATTCCAAACCCCTGTTTCCTAGCCAACTACAGCTTTAATCCAAAGCTCTTTGCTGGCCTCTTCTGCAGATTCCTGGGTGGTGTTCAGGAGGCTGCCTCAGGCCTTGGCTGGATGCTGGGATCTATCCACTGGGACTCCTTGCTGCAGTGGAGGACAGGTCTATGCTGTGGAGGTCTTAGAGCTAAGCATTGCTGCAGAAAGGGGATAATTCGTTCCTGCCCACCCCACCCCACCCCCAGCTAAGTTACTTTTGTAAGAGGTGGATACAAATCCATAATATTTTGGCCGCTATTTTTGCTTTGCATTTTAGTTAATTTTAATTTATAAAACTCATTATTGTGGTCTAATTACAAAGGCAAATATTAGAAATTGTAGACAATTTGCTGTTCCTGAAAAGGCACAAAGAAAGAAGAGAATCAGTTAAAAATTTTAGAAAAGCAGTTTAGTGATCCTTCCTGTTGTGATACTCACCCATGTATACTTCCATCCCTTCTTTCTTTCTGTTCTCTCTGCCCTCCCCCTCTCCTGCCTTCCTCTTCTCCTCTCCTCCTTCTCTTTTGCCCTCTCCCTCCTGCCTTCCCCCTCTCCTGCCCTCCCCTTCCCCTTTCCTCCCTCCCTGCTTCCTTCCTCCTTCTCCTCCCTTTTCCTTCCTCTATCCTTTCCTCCCTCTCTTTCCAGTATCCTTTCCTCTAATATAATTTCCTACCTTTCCTCTCTATCTATGCCTTCTCATCAACGATGCTGGGAAAACACTCAGGCCAGAGACTGCAATGGTTAAGATGCCCACTCCTCAGTGAACTGTTTTCATAGTTTAAATCTCTGTACCATTGCACTCTTCTTACCCCTGGTCTGGTTTTCATGGCTTCTCTCTCTGCATTTTTAAAAAGTTAGTAATCGCGCCTGTTTCATATGATTCTGTCAAGGTTTTAACAATACGATCCACATAAGATGTTCAGCAAAATGCCCGGAATAGAAGACAGCCTCAGGAAGCCCTAGCTGCCCTTACACTACATTCTTACCTACCTAATAGGGTTGTCAAGAACCAATGGGAAAAAAATGTAGAAATACTTAATACAGTATATAGATGTTATAATTACAAATGTGGTCATAAATACATACTTGGATTTTTATGTTATTCGAGTCCCTTTCTTAACTGCATTTGTAAATGGCATTTTAATGGCTGAAAAATATTTTATGTGGCAAATAGAATATTCTATGTGCAAATATTCCCAACACAGTGATCACAGCTATTCATCTGGAGTGTGCCAGGTTTCCATTGTTATAAATAACATTGTGATGGACATTCCTTAGACTAAACTTCCAGAAAGGTCCTAGCTAGTTAGAGGGTGCATACACTCTAAAGCTTAGTAACATCGCCATGATCCCCAGCAGAGCTCTTCCTTCTGCAGCTGAATATGGATGCAGCAGCTGAGCATCCAGCATGCTTGCCAGCCTTGAGATTATCTCTGCAAAGACTTTTTGCCCAGTAGACAGAGCATAGGAACCTCCTGCTATTTTATTGACTTGTTTTCACTCACTTAGCAGCAATGCTGGGCTTGGCCATATTTTTGACACGGTTTATTCTCATTTCTTAAAATTGTCAACTTACAATAAGTATTTATTTGCCCCACCTCCATCCCGACGTCACTGGGGCTTTTGTTCTTTTCTTAATGGTCCTACCAGGGCTTAAACATTTGGCTTTCTAATGAGGGATTTGTTGGAATTTGCTCTTTTTCAATTTCTGAAGTCGGCCGTAGGCTGTGTGCGGCGTTGAGAGTCGGTCACAGGCTGTGTGTGGTGTTGAGAGTCGGTCACAGGCTGTGTGTGGCGTTGAGAGTCGGTCACAGGCTGTGTGTGGCATTGAGAGTCGGTCACAGGCTGTGTGTGGCGTTGAGAGTCTTCCTCTGTGTGTTCTATGCGTTTGCCTGAAGTTTGCTGACTGGCCCCATTAAGCCGGTCTTAGAGCTAGCCAAGTACTCCTGATCTCCTGCCTCTCCCTAAGTGCCTCTGATGATCATTGCCTCCTACCTCGTAAAGAATCTGGTTGGGTCACCGTAATGTCTCCCTTGTCCTAAATTTCAACTTCATTCTGTTCACTGAAGAAAAATAGTAAGGAATAATAGCAGGTAAGGGCTTCTTTATGGCACCGTTTAAGTCTCTCTTCTCGGTGCATTTTCCTTCTTTGTACTCCTTTTAAACCTGTGCTTGTTAGAGACATTTCTATACAAACCACCTCTGTGCAGCTTCTCACCCCCCTACCCCCACCAAGCCTCCCTTTTAAACACGACGGAGAAGCTGCCCAAAGAATCGCCTTTAATGCCAGAAGAAAACCTCTTTAGACTGTGTCCGAAGATTCATCTCCACTAATGGTCTTCCAAAGAGGTTGGGAAACTCCTCTGTAAAGAGCCATTTGATGCACACAGCCCGGGCTGTAATCACACACACAGGCAGCCATCCAGTTTGGTTCATGGGTTGTAGTCCTCTGACTGTAGGTGAAAATAACACAGAAGAAGAACGAGGAAGGATTGGTAACGAGACTAGAAGATGGATATTTAAAGCATTGTCAGCGAACAGCTCCTCTGAGGGGGCGGGGTCAGTGTACAACCCCTCCAAGGGGGCGGTGTCAGCATACAAATCTTCTAATGGGGCGGGGTTAGCGTACAAATCCTCTAAGGGGATGGGGTCTTACCTACTTATTTCTTTTGAGTCAACGTCTTACATATCAGAGACTCACACTGAACTGTTGTTCCTCTTGCATCGTTCTCTCTCTCTCTGAGCGTGGGGATGTCAGTCACCCACCACCATGTCTAGCTAGGGAAGAGCCTTGGAATTCCTGAGTGCCCGGGGTTTGAGTGTGGCTCCCTCCAAGATGGAACGTTTTGGAATGAGGAGAGCCCAGGGGTGCTAATTCAGCATGCAGGCACCTCAGCGGCCTGTGACATCTTGAGCTTGGAAAGCTAAGAGAGAATATGAAGCCCCACTGTGGGCAATCACAGAGAATGTGGAGCTCCACTGTGGGCAGCCTCCATCCTGGCCTCTGAGTGCACATTCTGGGGTTACAGATTCTCTTTAACAGTTTGTTCTTTCTTTCCAGAAGGTATAGTCACAAGTATGAGTTGTGGATCAGGTCTTTTTCTTGCTGATCTGGCTGGGGTTGGTTGGTTCTGTTTCCTTCCCCCCCTCCCTTAGCCTCAAGCATTATTTTTCTGAGTTCCAAATTCTGAACCATCGTTTAAAGGGAGCTTGCAGGTGATGTGGGCCCTGCTTTCTGTGTCCTTCATGACCTTGGTGCTCCCAAGCCTCATGAGGAGCTGCAGAGGACTCAAAGCAAACTCCACGATCTCTAGAAGAACCGAGGCAAAGAAAGACAACACAGTGTCTGTCTGTCTGTCTGTCTGTGGCCTGAGTATCAGAAACTGACTAAGCTAATCCACGGGATGATGTGATCTGAATCAAATCCCTTCTCTGACTCAAGTTCTTCTCTGTCTAGTGAGAGGATTGAACTAGAAATGGAATAGCAGCTACCAGTTGAGCAGTCCACAGGCACATCTTGGTTGCCTCTGACAACCATAGCTGGCCCTTCTCTTGGCCATCCTTGTCACCTAGAGAATGCATCGTCCCCAAGACTACTGGATCCAGGAAAACCTGGAGCTGACTAGTGTAGCAGTCTTCCATGGAGCACGCCTGACACTCAAACATGTCCCATTCCTGAAAGGGGGCAGTTCGTCGATTCACACCATTTTATTAATGGTCTCCAGGAGACCCACTTTTCATATTTAAAATCACTGTCTTAGTTCCTGTTACTTAGTTACTGTTATTATGACAAAGTTACCAGGCAAAAGTGACTTAAGGAAGGGTTTATTTTAGCTCATGGTTGGAGGGTACAGTCGGTGTTAGGGCAGCAGGAGTGTGAGGCAGCTGGTCACTCAGTATCTGCAGTCAGGAAACAGAGAGAGATGGATGCTGATGCTGGGCTCTCAAATTCTCCTTTTATTCAGTCTGGAATCCAGGCTGTGGGATGGTGCTACTTACATTAGCGGTCTTCTTCTTTCCTCAATTTAACCTCTTAGGGAAAACCCCTGTCGACATCCCCAGAAGTTCTGAATATCACCTATCAATACCCTTAGAAGTTCTGAATATCTTCACATAGATAATCAGGGTCACACCGAGGAAGCAGACCACTACTGTTTGAGGATGCTTCGTGTGTAATGGTTTTCCATAGTCTATCTTGCAACATGTTTATAAAATGTCTTGAGCAAGCTAGGGAGGAGGCAGCTGGCTCTCCAGCCTCTCCTGTGTGTGTGTGTGTGTGTGTGTGTGTGTGTGTGTGCTTTGCATTGCCTGGGGCAGCTGAAGCTCCTGTGGTTTCCCAGCTCTCTTGAGCTAATTGTTTGCCTCATTTCCTTCCCCAGGCTGTACCCTTTTCCAAGGCTGAGGATGCTGATAAGCTGCTCTCAGGAAAGTTCTTTACAAATGAGAGTCCTTCTCCAGCCTCACCTTCTGACTAACCTTGTTTTTAAAACCACGGACAGTAGTTCTCATATGATCTTTTTTCTTCAAAAATATCCCTTGAGTCCTCAAAGCTGTTGTCTTCTTAACCTTGAATGATTTTGATTCAATTTATTCATGAAGTTAACCATAACACTCTTAAGGAAATTATCTGCCCATCTGTCTAAGTTAGATAACTTCCTATAATCTATCGTGTGTGTGTGTGTGTGTGTATGTGTGTGTATGTTCATTCTTTATGTCATTTATCAACCTACCTATGTATTAATTAGCTATTTCTTTATCTCAGTGTAATCTCTCAATTTCTCTGTCACATAGCTCAATATCATGTACCTGTTTCTCATCTATCAAGCGTCTAGCAATTTATCTCTCTGTATTTATCATTTATCTGTCTGTCTATTAATTGTTTATCATTATATCAATCTATCTATCATCATCAGGTAGCTGATCTGAAGATGGACTCATGCAACACACTTTTACACCATCAGACTTAAAGTACAAGGAGAAAATCAAGGATTCAGTTAGGGAGGGACGGGTACCCATGGAGTTTTATTTGCACAGATACTTGAGGCATTTGAGAATTTAGATCTTATTAGCCAGCAAAGAAGATAGGGCAGCTTTCCCAGGTGTGTGGTTTCCACTCTCCATTGGCTGGAGATCTGCTCGTGGTTTGACTGATATCTGTCTTAGTATATATTTAAGAGTGAGGCCAATGACAGGCATCTCTGCTCTGGGTTCTGGCATATGAGGTGGACACGATAGAACTGGCGTCCTCTCTAGGTTATATTTAAATGTTGCATTAGAAAAATGGGGTATACCCTTTTAAAATCAACCTACCATCCCACTTCTTTCAAGTTTTAAGAACGTGAACGTGAGGAACTACCCTAAGACTAAGTATGCTGCCTGTAAGATTCCAGCATGCGGTTTGGACAGACAGTATAAGGACGTCCCGGTTCCACGGGAAGTGGTTTATTTAGGGAGGGATATGGGAAAGAGGAGCGGGAGAAGTGGCGGGAGGAAGCGAGAGAGAAAGAAGAGGAAGAGGTTGGGGCGGTCCCAACTATTTGAGCGGGTGATGATGTGTAACTTCTTCCCAGGTACAGGTGAGCAAGACAGGTGAATTCTGGGAGTGATTATCTTGGTTGCCTCAGCAACGATGCAGAAGTCACCTGGCGCCTGAATGTGATGTCACTGGGTTCAGACTTATACTACACTGCCTCATCTTGGCTGCCGTTTAAATAGGATTTAGACTCACCATGGAAACTAGTCTCTGCGCATGTGTCTGAAGGGTTTTCTACATTGGGTTTACTGAGAGAGAAGGACTCACCCTGAGTGGGGGGTCACAGCATTCCATGGGCTAGAGTCTTAGACTAACTCAAGCAAGCAGAGAAAAGGAGAAAGCAAGCTTTGATCTCTCTCTCTCTCTCTACTTCCTGACTGTTGATGCAATGTGAGCGCCACTGCCAAAGATTCTAGCTACAGTGGCATCCGCACTGTGATGGCCTGTATCCACGCAAACCAGGAACCAGAGTAAACCCTTCCTTCTGTAAGCCAATTCTGTCAGCCACTTTGTCACAGCAACCAGAACATTAACTAATGCACTGATGAAGATGTTTCTAATTGGGAAGCTGTGGCAAACGTTGCTTGCTTATGGGAGTCGGATCTTCTTTGGGAAGTGTTTTGGGCCACCGTGAAAAGCTTTAAGACATAAACGCCGCCATCTTAGGTAGTCTAACCTACAGCTCTACTTTTATATTGGTTAGACCTCCTGCTGCTCAAATATTCTGCAACAGTTTCTGCCACTATTTGCATGGCATGCAGCGCTGGCATCTCTGTATGTTCCACCTCCCATTGGAGGCTTCCAGCCCTCATGATTTCGGAGATGGTTCATTGGGTGTTGGTTTTAGACACCTGCAGGGGATCATTGCCTCAAATTTCCAATTCACACAGACTAGGAGTGATCAGAGCAAGGGTAGAGAATGACATGAAAGCTGAATCCACGGATATGCTCGTAACAGAGGCGCATGGGCTATTCAGAGTTTGGATTGTCATGGAAGGAACTGGGCTGGATGCACATGGAAAGACTTTAGGAGCAGTAGACGTATATTTGGTTACTTGCCAGTATTTGTAGCCCCAGTCTCCTTATGAGATCATGGATTGCAGGGCCAACTGAAGGCTCTCATGGTTCGTCGTTGTCATTGTCGTCATCGAGACAGGATCTTGTGTAGCCCAACCTGGCCTCAAACTCACCACATACTGGAGAAGGATCTTGAATTCCAGATCCTCCTGCCATTATATCTGGAATGTAGACTTGAATTGGCATGGCTGGGCTAAGGGGTCTTTCTTTAGAATCCCCCTGCATTTATATTAAATTGAGGCGAGGTCCCTGAAGAAAGATCTTCTAATCCCTCTTTGGAACCATCAGCAGATGCAAGCTGTACCACTTCAAACAGGGAAATTGATATCATTCTCAACGAGGGCCCATGGCGTACATATGCAGTTGCCCTATCTGCTCTTTAGAAAAACTGTGGGTCAGACACTCGTTTATCTATTGGAAAATTAAACATTTGAATGCCAGAAGGGAAAATCACTATGATGTTAAGTTATAAGATGGTTTTTCATGGCATGTTTTCTTGTTTAGCTGATATTAAAGTTGGGGACTTGCTTCTACCTTGGGGGTTGTCCCAAACCCTGGGGCAGTAATAATTAGCATGGCCTTGTCGATTTTCTGAATGAGATACATTCCAAGCTTGGAAGGTCCATTGGAAGGTCAGTGCTCACTCACTTGCTCTCTCTTGCCTTTCCCCACCTCATGTAATTCTTTGATATAAAGAATATTCCTCCAAGAAAGTCGTGGTTTTGATGATGCCTGAATTTCTTCAAAACAAACTTATCTTTAGGTGCACTGTAGAAACTTTCTAGAGTCTTACTGTACAGCCTTGGCATCTCTGCAAGGCTGAGACTTAAGGGCTTTTGCATCCTCCTCTCGGATCCTCTGCACTGACTGAGCATTATAAGAAGTCAAATGGATGGAAATACTGTGACACACTCCTCAAGGCCTTGGGCCTTCTAGGAAGTCATGTCAAGGACTTTGTTCCATCGCTGTAGCTGCTAATGCACAGTCAGACATGATTTGTCTTTTTGGAACTAGGAAGCTTCTTTCAACCAAGCACAGTTGACATATACCCCAAATCTCAGTGCCTTGGAGACAGAGGTAAGATCACAAGTTTGAGGCCAGCTTGAGTTTCAAAGTAAGAGATCCTATTATATACGCATGCATGCACACACGTGCACACACACACACACACACACACACACACACACACAGAGAGAGAGAGAGAGAGAGAGTTCCCTTTCAGTAGAGCCAGGGAAGACCATGAGTCATACTTGCCCTAGTGATTCTCACCTAAAGAATATGCCAATTTTTTTTGGAGCTCGCCTATAACTAAGCATCATGGTGAGGTTCCTGAGGACAGGACACTAGGGATCACCAGGCCAGTGTGAGTATATACACCTGTAAGCATGGGTATGTATGCCTGTAAGCACAAGTGCATCTCAAAGCTTCACTGTGCCTTGGGGGTCACTCAGTTCTTGGCTCCCCCTATAGTACAGATGATGGACAGTGTGGCTTTGGGGGGGCTCTCTGCTGCTCAGTGCAGTTTTGATCCCTTTCGTATGGCTGGTGGCTCAGCCAGCTAGGACTGGGAGGCTAACACCCAAATAATGTGGTTCTGCTGCTTACCTACCCACCTCAGCTCTCCCCTTGTGAGCTTGTGGCTCTGGGACATTACTTAGCCTCTCTGTGCTTTGATTTTTTTTTCATTCGAGACTTGGAGGTCTCAAATGAAACCTTTTCTCTTGGAGCCTTTTCTCTTGAAGTCTTCAGGATCACAGTGGACACCCCCGATGCCTAGAGCAGGGACAGACAGAAAACCCCAGGCAAGAATTCACTGTCAGTACTATTGATGCTTTCTCAAATACACATAGCTCTCGTGCCTGCATGCCCACGGCTCACTTAACTTATTCACAAAGATTAGTTCTGCCTGACATTTGCCTGTTTCCAAAACCCAATCCACATTCCCTGAACAAAGAGGTCCCTCATAAAAGTTTTTTTTTGTCTGAGGTTGTGTTTCCTGCTCCTAGCATGGCTCTCACGGGGAAAATATTTTGGGCAAGTGACATTTTCTGGTTACAATAATAAGTCACGTCACTTCATGGTCATTTTAAAGGGTGAAAAGAGTCATTTTAGTATACAAACTATTCTTTTGTTATTTTATTACCTACCAGAAAGGAGTTTGGGGCAAGAGAAATCTAAAACACATCGGGAAATCACTACAAGTTTTTCTGTCATTTAGGATTGAATTAAAAATATCTAGAAAAGAAAAACCCTAATTGAAACACTCAGTACATTTCATTTTATTTTATTTTTTCAGTGCAACAATATGTTGACTGAATTTTCCAAATTACTAAAAGCACTCAGGCAGTTCTGGGAATTTGAATCTGCTAACCCTTCAGCTCTTTTTATTTAGAATGCTGGCATTTTATACCGGTGTCAAATATGATAATTATTTTTCACAGATATTGAGCTTAATAGAGTAATTGCTGAACAGATTTCTGCACTTGGCTCTGCCAGACAAAGCCGAGGAAATCTGCAAGCTGGGGACAAGTTGTTTCTCTGAATGATTTCCCTGGGAATTGTCTAAGAAATTTGTTACTGATGAATGAGAGGGGAAAAGATGGGTCCAGACAGTGGAGTTATTGTAAGTTTAGACATGACCAACCCAACCTCTAAGGTTCATGCAAACTATTTATCACTGATGGTGACAAACAAGAATGTGGGAAGAGAGACACCTTACAGTCTTCAAAGCCACTTGAAGATCTGGAGGAAAAGCCTTCATATATATTTGATGTGTTTCAGAGACCATATGGATCATATGTGTTGGCCTCTGCACATGGATGTGGGGAATTTTTAATAGGACCTCAGCCTCGAAAGAAAATGTTAATTACATGCTGGTTTTCTTGGTTTGTTTGGTTTAGGGTTTTTTGTTTGGTTGGTATTTTTGGCTCTGAAAAGGGAGTATCTAGGCAGAGTAACCAAAGTAGAAAACATGGCCTCGGTGGTTGAGCTGTGGATTTAATTACTGCTAGCATGTGAGATCAGTGTATGACAAAGTCCAGTTTCCTGTATGGGCTGTTGCTTGAGGAGAGGCTTGTTCTGAAGTGATACGGTGGCTTTCTGTCACATAGTAAGAGCAACCTCTTTATTTTAGGGTTGGCCATTCTTGTCAGGTCTGGACCAAGCACTTCTCCTGCTGGGCAAGTGCTTATGAAGCCAGAACATGAGAGTTTCCTGGACATCTCTATAGCTAACCTTTAAATGCATGGCTGCTTCATACCACTTATGTGCCAGGAGCAGTGTGGCCTCTTTGTGGACCTCAGCCATGTCCACTTTGTCCTAAAAACACCAACTTTCCTTCCTTCAACTCCTCTTCCAAGATCTTGACTCTTTTTATCCACGCCCCTGAGTGGCGCTACTTCCTCTGTCTTCCAGCTCCGTTGTTCTCTAGACTCCAGAGAAGCCAGCCCTCATCTCGCTGTCCACAGTTTATCATTATATCAAATGAACATCTCCCTTACTACAGGCACTGTGTTAGAAAATAGCATATCCCTTTACCTAGAGGCTCCACCCCACTGTCCCTTCACCCAAGCATGAGTTCCTGATGCAGGAACCTTTGTTCTGCATCCTAAACGTGTAATCGGGAGCAGCTCAGGTACCATGGCAGCTGGTGTTTAGTGAAAGAGCTGTAAAGTCACCAAATGATAACGCAGTCCAGGTATGAATAGTGACAGCATCCACAAGACGTTTGAGAAGGAATGGAGATAGATAGAAAGTGGCTAATCTTTAGGAATGATGGCCATGGCCGGCCTTTCTTCTTGGCCATGTCTGGGGAGATTGGAATCAAGTTAGGGGGAGGGCCACAGCTGCACACATGCTCTAAATAGAGAGGAGAGTAGATGAGGCCTTGGTGACTAGGAAAAGAACTAAGACAAGGTAGGGAATAGTGACCAGAGTGACGGGAGGGACCAGGAAAGGTGAGGTTAGAGGTAATATTCCAGTATGACCCTCAGGCCATTGAGGAATGGAGATTCTATCAGTGAAGGTTGGTCTTCATTTTTCTTTCAAGATGAAATTTATATGATATTAAATTGCCCATTGTAGAATGGCTAGTGGGGTGACATTTAGTGATTTCAGTCTATTCTCTGACCATCCCTTCTGCCTCTTTCAAACCATGTTTTCACCCCAAAAGGAATTCCTCATCCCCATTAGAAGCTTCTCACCTTCTGTCTACCCCCAGCCCTAGCAACAGCAGTCCTGTTTATCTGGCTTTGGAGTCACCTTTTCTGGATGCTAAAGAGACCTTCATACAACTATGCCATTCCATAGCTTGGAGCTCTGATCCCCACCCACACCCCTAGCATCTCTAAGACCAACTCCAACTCATGGTCACTCATAGTCCTCAGGCCTATCCTTGCTTCCTCTTTCTAACTTTTTGAACTGGTCAAGAGGATTGAACAGATCTCACTGCTTCTTCCCCAGTGTCCAGTGCTCTGCAGTTTTGAAGGTCCTTGGAAGTAGCCAAGTGCAAGGAGGTAGGAATTAATTCTGGGCTCGGGTACCCAAGAGGAGCATCATGACTTCGCATCCTTCATCCTCTTTCTTCCACCACTGCTCATGCAACCAGTGCACATTTGTCAAACAGCGTTTGGTGTGCTGATCCATAGAAGACCTGTTCATCTTTCCATCACCGGGATATCTGTTGTTCCTTTGGCTAGTGTTTTAACTGAGGAATTATCTACATAGGGTTGTCCTGTGAGCATGTCCATGAGGATTATCTTGACTGTTATTTGAGGTGAGAAGACTCCTACTCTGAATGTGGGTCAAGTTGTGTATTGCTGGGCTGCAATGCATGTATGTGAATGAAGAAACCTAGCTAAGCAAAAACTAGCAGTCAAGCAAAGATATATCTATTCTGTTTGCTCTTGATTGTGTTATGAAGAGACAGCTGCTTGAGTTACCTTAATTTCCTCAAAATGATGGACTATAACCTAGGATTGTAAGCTAAATAAAACACTTTTCCCCTAAGGTGTTCTTGGTCACAGAAGGGCAGGCAAAACAGTTGCCTACACTGTCTAACCCAGTAAAGCACGTGGGACTCTTAAGACCTTGAAGTATGGCTGCCATCCTGAAATGTGGGGTGAACATAAAACACACACCCGGCTTCAGAGACATAGCATAGAACAGGATATTTCTTTTTTAGATCTCATGAATAGTTTCTATATCACATCAAATAATGATTTTTGACTACACAAAGTTAAATAAAATATATTACTAAGACGAATCCTATCATCACGGGAAACGTTTGATTTTACTTTTTAATGAAGCTCTTGGATAATTTAAATACTCACATGACACAGTTATGTGTCGGGATTCTCCGGCAAAGCTCTTATCTATTGAATGGAGAAAGCTGTGGGAACAGAGGACACTGAGAACACAGAGCTGTGGCCAATGGACTCTGAGGAAAGTCTGCAGCCTCAGGACTTTGTCCACACGATGCTTGGGGTGGTGATGCAGTGAGTGACGAGTATGCGGAGAGAGGCCATACTCAGTTGTCTGGGGCTGGGATTTGGGCTGCGGTAGTCTCAGACTTGGGAACCAAACTCTTGAGCTGGAGCGTTACATCTCAAACTAGTACCAGACTCATCAGACCATTGGCCTCATTCAGGATTTGACTGTTAGTTGCCTTAGAAAGGGTGAAACTTGGCACAAAGACACCACAAGGTAAGGATTTGTGGTGGGACCAAAGACCAAGGCTGTATTTGTTGTTTTGGTGCTGTGACAAAGGAAAGGAGGACATATTTCGGCTCACGGTTTGAGGGTATTATTCATCATGCTGGAGAAAACGTGACACCAGGAGGGAGGCGGCTGATCACATGGCATTCACAGTAAGAAGAGAGAGATGGATGCCAGGGTTCATCTCACTCCTCTCTATTCAGTCCCGGATCCCAGATGATGGCATAGTTCTGGCCAGTTGTAGAGTAGGCCTTCCTGCAGTAAGTACCTTAATCTAGAAACTATCTCATAGTGATTTGTTCCCATGGTGACTCTAAAATGCTATCAAAAAATTAACAATAGGATAAATTATCACCAAGACTCTTGGGAGATCACACTGGTGAGCCGGAGTTTTGAGTAGTTTTCAGAAGGGCTATCTGAATAGCTCGGCCATGGCCTCTCAGCTATGCACAGAAATAGAGGGCAGGGTGACCTTTTACTTGTTCCACATGCGGTCCCCACGGTCCCACTGTAGCCTAGAATGTGGGAGGAAGATAAGTCTATGACGTCAGGTGTATTCCATGGTGATTTTGTAAATTACAGCCCGGTAGCATAAATTTGTAGGCGTAATGCATTTACCCATGGCCCCTGGAGTGCACTAGAAGACAATTTCTTGGTGTTTAAAAGATTATCCTTTTAATAATTCATTGTTCTTAACAACACAATACATCAGTGGTTTACACCGAAGTCCTGTTTTATCTGCAATGCACTTCCAAATTGAAAGGCCTCATAAAATAACACTTACCTTTCAGAATCCTTAGGTTGTGTAAAGCTCAGCTTCATGTGTGTTTGATGATAATGAATATCCTGTCTCCTTTATCATCCACTGCAAGCTCTAATTTAGAAGCGCTGGTATAAACGAGGCCCTGCTTACAGTGGTGGTGGTGGTGGCGGCGGTGGTGTGTGTGTGTGTGTGTGTGTGTGTGTGCATGTGCGCGTGCATATATGTCCATTGTACATATGTGTATGTGTGTTTTGTAGACCGAATGCAGCTTGGCCTTCTTATTTTGAACAATGCAGTGAGGCACATCTACACTTGTGTCTCAGCTGAAGCATTGATGGGACTACATCCTCATTTCCAACATGTGGAAGGACCACATTTCCCTCCTTCAGGGGAAGAAGAATGACTCACTGGTTGTTTCTACAGAGCTGAAGCTAAGGAAAAGTCTCTGGATTCCTTTTCGCTCTTTCTCATCTAGAACAATCTCAGTTTCACTGTGCCTACTGCTCTGTGTGCAGGTGACTGGAGGTGCAGTGTTCTCCTCATCCCTTTAAAGAAGGCTGGAGTCTACGTGCAGACACCAGGTCCATCCTGCTGCACCTTGGGCTGCAATCCCTCTCACAGCGATGAGGCCCTGATGTCCCTTTACCAAACATACCATGGTCATTTCCACTGTCAGGCAAATGTATATGTATATCCTTTTCCCTTTCCCAGACACTTCTAGAGATTCCTGTAGATCCTGTGTGTGTGTGTGTGTGTGTGTGTGTGTGAAGTATTGTTCTTAGTCATTTCTCCACCTTCTTTCAGTGTCTCTCATTAAACCTAGAGCTCAGCAATTGACTATATTTGCCTAGCAAGCAAACTCCAGGGATCTCCTGTCTCTGTGTCCCCAGCATGTGTATTCTAGGCATGTGTTACCAAGCCCACACGAGTTTTACATGGATCGTGGGGAACCAAACTCAAGTCTTCATGCTTGCATTGCCCACAATTTTCTGTCTGAGCCTTCTCCCCAGCACCACAATTTTTCTACCAGTAGGCAGGAAGAACAGAAATTGTGTGTGTGCATGTGGGGGTGGCGGCAGGGTATCTAGTCCAAACCATGGGTCAGTCTCTGCTATTAGCAAATGTAAATAAATAAATAAATAAATAAATAAATAAATAACATACCACAGGCCACACAGATCCAGCTCTGGAGTTGGGTTTTGTTTAATTATTGGTGATCCTTCCTGTAAGATTTTCAGTAAGCGGATGAGGCACCTAGCTCATTGGCCGAGGCCTGGGAAGTACCTGGTCAGGAAACAGAGAAGCAGGCAGGATGTGGGTGCTGTCAGAAAGCTAAGCAGCTTGGGGAAATGAGGACGATTTGTTATTTTCTTCTTTCCAGAATAAACAAGCCTTACATGTTAGGAAGCTTCTAGGAATTGGCAGGCTTCTAGGAATTGACCAGTGGAGAGAAAGAGATTGGTGGGAGAGAGAGAAGAGTGTGAGGGAGAGAAGGGGTGTGTGTGTGTGTGTGTGTGTATGTGTGTGCTTGTGCTTGCATGCATGTGTGTGTGTGCTTGCGTGCGTGTGTGTGTGTGTGTGTGTGTACAGAGGCAAAGGGAGGAATGATATCAGTAATGAGGATCAAAAAGCAGGTGTGGGAGAAGTGGTCACTGGGCACCAAGGCAGGCCAGATATCTGTCTAGCTCTCAGCTTTTCTTGTGGAACAATGAAGAAAACATTAATTCTCTCTTCCTTGGCTGCATAGATGCAAGGACTCCCTGGGGAAGACATGCCTCCAGGCAGAGGGTTTGTTGGAGTCAGACTAGGGAGTAAGACTGAGAATGAACAAGTTGACCATACATTTTATCTTGCAGGTCTATTGATGGTCACAGTATAGAACTATGACAGAAATAGTGGGTGAACAAGCAAGTGTATTAGGATCTCCCTATGTAGCCCAGGCTGGCTGCCTCTGAATCCTCCTGCCTCAGCTGAGGGTAATGAGTTTAGTTGGAGGGTGCATGGATGTACCTTGTGCAGCAGGAGACACAGTGCTCGGGACAAGATATAGGCTTAGTATACGTTCCCTTGAGGAACAGATGACAGGTAGCACACAAGCTGGATCACGCAAAATGGTATCTGACAGGCTCTGCTAAATGCCAGCTGCCAATCAAAGCTGAGCCTGGGTAGGTGCATACAACTCAGAAGCCAGGATGGGATCCTGGAACTCACACAGCTGTGTAGCCTACACTCCTACTGAGGTAGCAGGGCTTCTAGGCCAAATGTCTTTTACTCAAGATTTTAAGGGTCTCAGGAAATCAGACAGGAACCCTGTCTTCCCTGAGTTAGAACTCAGAGAACTCTTCGAGTGACTCTCCCAAGGTCATAGGGCTAGGAGGTGGCAGAGCTTAGAAAATCAAACACAGGTCTGATTCCGAACCTCGAGCCACTTCCCTAAGCAAATCGCCCTTAATGCGCTCATTATAAAGTAGAGAAGGAGCTGCCTTCGAGGCTCACGTACATGCGTGGGAGGCAGCTTGGAAAAAGCTTAAGAGACTGACTGACATATTCAGTAAGACCCAAGGACTTCACACACCTGCTTGAAGCAACCCTGAAGTGGTTCTTTATGCTCTAGGGGGAAGTGGGGGGAGGTTCCCCTACTCAGCTCAAAATTGTCAAACCTACTGGGAAGAAAAGCTCCCTGGGGGTTTGCCGCATAAAATAAACAGAAATCAATTTTGACTTGTTTTCTAATCATGATAAATGAAGCCAGGTTAAGGGGGGAGAAGCTCTTCTGAGCATTAGTTGGGGAACATTTTGCCAAGATGCACTGGTCTCTGACAAGCAATTAAGAAGCCCTCTGATTGTGCCTGGCAGTGCCACGGCTCAGCACACTCCTGATGAATTCTCATTTTCCTTCTTTCCTTGGGATTTATTTACTCACCTCACCTGCGATGTGTATGTGGCTCCTTCACCTCACCCTCCACCCTTCTCTCTCAAGTGTCTGCACTCAGGGTCCTTACAGCGGTAGCCAGCCATTAATCAGCACCATGGTCATCACTGCTGCCGAAGTCTCTGCTGTGCAGAACCTGATCAATCCTCCCTTCTCTTGAGTCGTCCATGACTCAAGTCGTCCAGACTTCTCTGTCTAAATCCCGATTCACATCCTTCTGATGATCTCTTAAAAGGCAGAGATGCTGGATCCTGTAGCACACAGCTGTAAATGGTAGACCCGGGGACACTGAGGCAGAAGGAGTGTGAATCTAAGGCCAGTGGGGGACACAGAGAGACCGACCCTGTCAAAACAAATCAAGAAAGATGAGAGGAAGGGGAAGGAAAGGAAAAGAGAAGCAGAGAGGGGAGGGAGGGATGCAGAAAGAGAAGGCGGGGCGGGGGGGGGCACGCCAGAAGCTTCTGGCCTTGGGTGGTTTTTCAGGAAGAGTCTATTCACTCTGAACTGTCACTAGTAGGCTGGAAGAATCCACCAGTGAAAGGTTGAGGTTTGGATAAATTGAAAGGTCTTTGCAAAGCAAGACAGATGGGATCAACACAACCTTCTTTGCCTGGAACTATCCAGTCCTTTCTATAATCTTGGCACCATCTAAATCTTTCTTAGGCTGGTTGTTGTTGTTGTTGTTTTAATCAATCCAGCAATAAGCTACAAAGAGTAATGAAAGCTTAGCTTTGTAAACGTGGAATCAGAGGTGTGAGTCTCTGTCGACTGGCTAGCTGGATAAGCGACTGGGCACAGGCTAGGATAGGCATGTGAACACTCTGACCCAGATCCTCTGTTGGAGTGGGTTTCCACACCTACCCATGGACTCAGGAGTGTCTAAGGTCTGAGGACTTACATCCCTGCACAGCCTGTCTCCCTAGGGATGGACATCAGGTAGCGGGAGACTGTCCACTCAGGAGCACCGCTCCATGGTCTGAGCATTTCTCCCTCCTGGTTCCTTCTTCCTTTTGATCTTTAAAGCAAATTGAATGATATTTCTGCCCTGGGAATGTTCTACTGGGAATCCGGATGGTCATGTGTTTTCTCTCTCTTTAATGGCAGTGCAGACAGAGAAAAGAGCAGGAAGTTTTATGTGTACTACACGTATAGGGGTTTTAGAATAACAAGTCTGAATGATGCTTAGAATGGAGTGTTGAGGGTGACAGTTGGCTTTCATTGTCAGCGTGACACAGCCTAGAGAAAAGAGTCTCAATAAGGGACTGCTTAGATATGCTTAGCCCATGGTGTCTATCAGGAACGGTGGAGGGTTCATTGAAATGGAAAGACTCCATCCACTGTGGGTAGCACCCATCATCTTTCGGTTGTGTCCTGGAGTATACAGGAGCAGGGAAGGTGAGTTGGGTAGAGTCGTACACATTCATTTCTCTCTGCTCCTAACTGTGGGTGTGATGTAGTTATTTCAAGTTGCTGATTCCTTGATTTCTCCACAGTGATGGACAGAACTTCTAATTGTGAGCTAAAATAAACTCCTTTCCCCTGGGTTGCATTTGCTAGGGTATTTGATCACAGCAACAGAAAGGATCCTAGGAGAGTGATGTAAACGTTAATGTCCCTGTTTCATAAACACCAACACCGAGGCATGAAGAGGTGATAGGATTTTGAATTTTTTATAGCTGGGATCAACTCCTAAGCCCAGCATCCATCCATCCATTCGTCCATCCTACCTATTCCTCCTCCTCCTCCTCCTCTTCCTCCTCCTCTTCCTCCTCTTCTTCCTCCTCTTCTTCCTCCTCCTCTTCCTCCTCCTCCTCCTCTTCCTCCTTCTCCTCTTCCTCCTCCTCTTCCTCCTCCTCTTCCTCCTCCTCCTCTTCCTCCTCCTCCTCTTCCTCCTTCTCCTCTTCCTCCTCTTCTTCCTCCTCTTCTTCCTCCTCTTCTTCCTCCTCTTCCTCCTCCTCTTCCTCCTCTTCTTCCTCCTCTTCTTCCTCCTCCTCTTCCTCCTCCTCCTCTTCCTCCTCCTCCTCCTCTTCTTCCTCCTCCTCCTCTTCTTCCTCCTCCTCCTCCTCTTCCTCCTCCTCTTCCTCCTCCTCCTCTTCCTCCTCCTCCTCTTCCTCCTCCTCCTCCTCTTCCTCCTCCTCTTCCTCCTCCTCCTTCTCTCTCTCTCTCTCTCTCTCTCTTTCTCTCTTCCTCCCTCCTTCCCTCCCTCCCTTCCTCCCTGTCTTTAGCTGCTACCTACCTAACTATATGGGTGTGTTATCAAATCCTGTCTTCTATCAATCTATCATCTCTTTTCTATTATCTGTTTCATCTGTTGATTACTGATTGATAATCTATTCTTCATTTATATACTCATGGTCTATCTGTTGTCCATCTTCTACCTGCATTTTTCATTAGTCTCCCCTCCCCCAACACAACACTCTCTTTTCTCCCGGAAGTCATAGAGTACTGTGGTTTTCTTCCAAACTTGATTTTTCTATTAAAATTATAACCTGCCACGAAAATATTTAAGCACACAAATTAACTTGTGTTAATTATGATATTTTCAAAGGTGACAAACAATTAGAGTGAGATTTGAAAAATAAAATCCACCTAAATATAACTTGGCATCTTTCATCATAACTATAAACCTTTGTCAATCATAACGTTATCTAACCCCAATACATGTAAGGCCTAAACAGAATGTAATGGCTTTTTAAATTGCTGGTACTTCCAGGCATGTTGGCATCCAAAGCCATTATAAGTGGCTTTATGTTTAGTTTCTAATACTCCCTTCAAAGAGAGCTTAACATAATGGTTTTCTATTTGTGTCAGGAAATGTCGAATCTTCTTCTGAGTGCTACCATTAATGTTTACCCCATGAATCTTCAGTCCGGTCGCTCTGTGTCACATCCTTGTTCTGTGCCATGCATTATGCAAAGGCATAGCATGGTATTCATGGGAAGAGGCAGATACTGCACAGGTGAGTGAACACAGGTTCACCTGTACAGTCACAGGTTCATAGACAGACACTGTGGTCTTTGCCCTATGTCTCTGCTTCTCAAGTCTCCTTTCTGATCAAGGTACAATGCCTCAGGATGCATGTTTAACTGGGAGTCAGTGTTGACCAGAACTGCTCAGACCAGCTGGGCAGCTTGTCTAGCAGGTCACCATTCCATCTGCACTGTAATTTCCCCCGAGGACAGAGCAGCCCTTGCCCTTGGTGAACTTGGCACCATCCACAGCTCCAGTGTTCTATAGGCCCTGACTCTAATTACTCCATTTTGACTCTTGCCTAGGAATTTCTTTCCGAGTCCCTGAAACTCATGCCAACAAATCTTCAGGGGAGCTGGGAGCCTCTGAAGTTTCTATAAATATCCAGTATATGGCGGGACTCATGGATGGAGGATTAGACCATGCATATCGCCTCTGCGACAGCTTCATCCGTGGGGTAGCTAGCACTATGTTCCATACCATGTACCATAAGAATCACGTGTGGAAGCATATTCCCACTGTCTCAGCACTTGGGAGAGAGAGGCAGGAGGATCGGGACTTCATGATTTTCCTTGGCTAGGTGATGTGGTCAAGGAAGACCTGAGATACATAAGACCCTATCTCAAAACCGTATCCCCAACTATTCTACGTGTGTGTGTGTGTGTGTGTGTGTGTGTGTGTGTGTGTGTGTGTGTAAGAGAGGGAGAGAAAGAGAGGGAGAGAGAGAGAGAGAGACAGAGAGAGACAGAGAGTATCCTACCATAAACATCTCAACAAATCCATGTTCACTCTTGCTCTATTCATAGTAAGCAAAGGAATGGAACCAGACTAGATGGCCAACAACAAATGAATGGCTAATAAAAATGTGAAATGCAATAGATAAATAGATTAGATAGATAGATAGATAGATAGATAGATAGATAGATAGATAGATACATATATACAGTAGAATTTTATTTACCTGTAAAGAAAAATAGAATTATGACATTTGTGGGAAAATAGATGAATCTGGAAATCATTAATAATAACTCAGGTGCCCCAGGCTCTCAAAGACAACTGTCACATGGCCTTGTATGTCAACCCTACCTTTTTACGATTTTTTTTTTGATGTGCCTATGAATGTGCCTGCTTGTCTGTCTTCTTGTACTGTTACTGTATCTCAGTTTGGAGAAGCCAGACTATGTATACTTAGTAACCACGATGGCTGCCTAGTGTTCTGTGGATTGTTTTTCTTAGAATGGAAGTTGTGTCAGCAAAATCAGAAAGGAACAGGGTCATGTGCAGGTGGTGGTTTGAAAGAAGATGGGGCACTCTGCAATGGCTCTCTGTGTATGTACTCCTTAGCTTGTTCCTCACTAGATTTCTGGAAGAATGTTTCAAAAATTCCAGAAGCATCTATTTAACTACATCTATCTATTGTATTGGCCAAGAACCAATATTCTTGACAGGGAGAATTCTTTGGTCAAAATCTCACCAGGACCTGAGCCTCCCTCATCCTCATCTGACACAAGTCCACAATGACACCCCATCCCTCTGATTGATTATATTTTAAGCTGGAAAAACAAAAAGTAAACCTTCTATGCTTACAGGGTTTACCCCCGCTCCGTTCCCCACCCATTCCCATTCTATGAAGAAAGGTTCAAGGATGAGGTTAAAACCTTGTTGTCTCAGGCTGATTTTCCGTTTTGAACTAGAGGAAGAACTCACAAAACAGCTACTTTTGAGTGAAATGTGCGGGAAAGGAGTCAGTCAGAGCAATTCTCTCAGAGATTTCTGCCATGGTCACTGCTGAGTGCAACTTCTTGTAATCAAGTGTTTTTATCTCTGGCATACTGTTCGCGGGGATCTTGAACATTTCTTCCACTTGGTGAAGATGGTATGCCTTTGAAAACATGATCTGCATTCTTCAGGCTGTTCTTACTTAGCTTTTACTCCTCCATACGACTATAAACTGCTTTCATTTCATAGAGCAAGTCTAGGGTCACAGGAAATTGCACACTGTGGAGTACCCATGTCTTCTGTCTTCCCTTTGCATGGCTCATTCTGCTATCAACATCACTCATTAACATGATGCTTCTATGACAGTAGATGAGCCAGTATGTACAACTATTAACTAAACTCCACAGCTCACCGAAAGACCCACACTGTGTTTTACAGAGCTATGTGTTTTGACAAATGCACACTCTGTGTAATGGTTCTTCTTGGTCACCATCTTGGTGGAACTTAGAATCACTATGGAAACACATCTCTGGGCATGTGTGTGAGAGCATTTATAGACTGAGTTAACCGAGGTGGGAAGACTCAATGTAAATGTGGGCTCTCTGCTCTACAGCCTGGACACCAGGCTTCATTTCTGTTTATTGATCAAGGACCCAAAGTGACAAGCTACCTCATGCTCCTGCCACTGTACCTTTTCCACTGTGATGATGATGGACTGTTCCGTCAAACTGTACACCAGACACCTCCCTCCTTCCCTAATCTTCTATCAGGATTTGACCACAGCAGTGAGGAAAATAACTGATACTCCATGTATACATAGTTACATCATCAGACTCCTCTGCATTGCCCTAAATGGTTTCACCCTAAGCTCCTGCCTTCTCCTCACTCCTAGCAACTAGTAATCTACATAACTAGTCATTTCCATAAGTGTTCTTTTCCATGTGTCCACACATTTAGATTCTTCTAGTATATGCTTATGATGGATAGATTTTTGTCAGCTTGACACCAACTAGAGTCACCTGGGAAGAAGTCACCATATATTTAGGAATCACCTGTATCAGATTGGATGATGGGCACATCTATGGGGCTTTTTTTTTTGATTACTTATTGATGGGGGAGCCCAGCCCACTGTGATTGGTGCCATCTTGGGACAAGTGGTTCCTGAGCCATTTAAGGAAGTAAATTGAACATGTCATGCAAAGCAAGCCAGTAAGCAGTGTTCCTCCCTAGTCTTGGACTCCAGGTTCCTGCTTTGAGTCCCTGAGCTGACTCTCCTTACTGATAGATCATGACCTGCAAAGCAAATAAGCCCTTTCCTCCCTAGGTTGGTGGTGGTCGGTGTTTTATCGTAACAACGGCAAGCCAACCATGTCCATGCTCTATCCAGACTTCCTTCTTTCCACATGCAGTATCCATTTGGGCATTCTGGGTTCCATCTTGGATATTCATGCTTCCTTTAAATGAAAAGCAAGAGGCTGAGAGAATTCTTGACTTAATAAGCAAGGAAGAAAAAGCATCCTATGACAATGTTGCTGATATCTATGGCAAAAGTCAATCTACCTGCATGTCGAAGAAGAAGGAACGGGAGTCTGCAGGACCTTTGCTGCTGTGCTTCATGCTGTAGGCGTTATGACCTCAGCATGCAATCAGAGCATTTCTGTTAGGATTTCAGGAGTACCCACAGTTTTGATGGCCATTGGAAGGTGTTCCTGAGGGTGAGAGCAATCTCTCTGTATACCCCATCCACTGACAGATAAGCTCGTGATATGGGTGTGTTAACTATAAGATGGCTACTATTGTGTGTGTGTGTGTGTTTCTAAAGTGTGCATTTTATCATTTTTAAGTCATTCAGCTCACTTTTAATGGTTGTTCTTACATACATTATATAAAGTGATGGTCACTTCTTCCTAGGCTTCGCCGTAACACACATGGTAATGTTACTGAGTGTTCTTGCTTTCTGTTTCCCTGATAAAACCATGATCAAAACCATCTTAGGCAGGAGAGGGTTGATTTGGCTTAAATTTCTATATTGGAGTCCATCAGGAAGGGAAATCAGAGCAGACACTCAAGACAAGAATCAGGAACTCAAGGGAGAGACTGAGGTAGAGGCTGTGAAGGAGTACTGCGTACAGACTTGCTCCCTTTTGCTTCCTCAGTCTGCTCCATAATCCATCCCCCTGGCCACTTAGCCCATGGCCCCAGAGAGCACCACCCCCAGTGGAATGTCCCCTCACATCAATCAGTAATCAAGAAAATATGCCGTATGCAAATGTGATGGAGGCAGTTCTTCAGTTGAGGCTCCCTCTTCCCATGTGACTCTAGCTTGCATCAAATTGAGAAACATTAACCAGCACAGTAACAGTAAACCAATAATGGGGTTTTTCTTTCCCCCTGACCACAGGGGACTACATTTCCTATCTTCTTGATGCCAGCAGGTTCAAGCTCCAGGACTGACTTTGGACATATATAGGCAAGTAGCACATGCCATTTCTAAACCACAGCTAGAATATGGGGTTCAGTTCTCCAGCCCTCACTTCCCATCGGGTAAGATGCTGACATCCCTGTCATCTTGTCCCCTTGGTGTTTATGAGAGTCACAACTCTGGTGATAACATTCTTGGGCATAAAGCACAGGCAAGGATTGAACCCTTTGGTAAAGAGATGGCTCAGTCAGTAAAGCACTTGCCGCATAAGCATGAAGACCTGAGTTCAGATCATCAACACCCACATAAAAAGCCAAGCCATGGTACACATCTGTAATTCTAGTTCTGGGAAGGCAAACCTAGAAATCTCCAGAGCTTTCTGGTCAACCAGCCTGGCTGAATAAGTGAGTTCCAAGTCCAGTTAAAGATCTTGTCTAAACAAATAAAGTTGTGAACAACGAAAGAAGACACTGACATATAACATCCATATGCCTCATTCAGAGTAACATGGACCCAGTGTACACATAACCACACACACATACATGTACACCCATGCACACGCACGCATGCACACTTGTGTGTGTGCACAGGCACACATGCACACAGATACAGAAAGAGAGAGGGGCGGCAAGGAGCAAGAAACATCATTGACTGAGGATGTTGCCGTCCTTACATAACCTGATCTAATCCAGCTCACACCCAGAGCCAGGAGTAGCTTCATGTAAGCGTCTGTCTGCACCTGTGACTGTGTTTCTATAATAATGGCATGTAGCACAATGTCAAGACATGATTTAGCTTCTAAAGTCTTACCCAGCCCCCACCTTTGTCCTCTGCATCTCTTGACTTAGAAGCTCTATCATTTATTCATGGTTTATTAGGTAAATATCTTCCCCAGACGAGCCTGGGTCTCCCTGGAGTCTGCCAGTTCTTCTGCATAAGCCTCCGGTGTTAGCAATTGTTTCATTAAACTCCAATCTGAAGGATAATCCCTGCTGGAAAATTCGTTCTATCTTATGAAAGTCTCCCGGGCTCCGAGTCTCAAACCACTAACCAGGTTGCCCTGTTGTTTGGTGGAGCTTATTGGAGGTCACATGACATCAGGCCTACTCTCTGCGCATTTCCAGCATGATTCACCCTGTGTGAAAGGATTATCTTTTGGGTTGGAAGATCCAAAATCAGAGAATGGGATTTTGAAAAGCCCACTATCTCTTCTAGCAAGGAGCAAGAGTGCCCATTCCTATCCAGAAGGCCTACAATGCTGCAAGACTCAGAGCTAATGAGTTTGACTGCTCTGACCTTCATCCTATGAGGCACTGAGTGGGGTGAGGGGTTTGTTCAGGTAGGCAATGCCTTCTCCCGGAAGTTAGAAGGAGGGCAAAAATATGTAAGTGGATGAAGACTCAGGGCTCATCTCCTTCAAAAGGCTAGCCTCTAACTTCTGGACTGAAGCTCCCAGTGTAGTGGGAAGACCCTATTGTAGCAGGATGGTTTCCTGCTGCTCCTATGTTTGCAGTGGAACAATTAAGGAGGAGCTAATGTGGGAGGGGGAAGAGGAGAAGGAAGAGGAGGAGTGAGGAAGAAGGAAGAGAGGAACCTGGGGATGAGGAGGAGATAGCTGAGGATGTGCACGGGTCTCTAGCAGTCTATTGGGTAACAACGCTAATTGTGTGGGCATCTTGTTAATTGAGCATTACCAAATGTATGTACCAATAGGATAGCCATTAAGTATTAAGAGTCTTCATTCTACGGGGTACCACGGCATGGCAGGTGTTATCTGGGCTCAGCCAAGCTTTGTGGAGAAAGTATGGTAGATTGGCAGAGCCATCTCTCACGCTGGCATCTTGTGGGTGCCAGGGCTGGTGCTTCTGGCCATCCTGAGTCTCGTCAGAGCTGAGCAGCAGCGAGAGCACTCCGTAGCTCTTGGCTTCAGGCCTTGTGTACTCCAGAACATGGCGGCCCCGTAAGAACAAGCCAGATTGGGTACCGCCATTGAAAATACTATCCTCAATACCCTATGTGAGTGGTAAGCAGGCAGACAGAGGTAATGCAGAGCTGAGAGCTCTATAACTCAATTCTATAGCTTCCTTGAAGGCTGACATTCTATCCATCTTCCCTTCAGACATCTCACTGCGGTATGGAGCATGATGAGATTTGTGTGGAAAGCATCTCTGTCCACAGTGGTAGACAGGAGTACATGGTAAAACCCAGGAGATGTCAATCATGCCAGCCCATTATAACCACTTTATCATCAATTGCCTTTCACCCCACCTCCTTCCTCACCTCCAGCTACCGTTACCTAACAGTGTCCAATGTATCCCATCTCTTCCTGTTTGAGAACACAGTGACCCAGGAATGGCTCTGCATGGGCTGACTCTTGAACTGATGGCCGTGTGATCCTGAAGGTGCCCCTTTTGATAGTGTCTTTATCTGTAAAGTGGAAAGAAGCCCAGAGCCTGCTCTGCCTGCCCTGCAAGATGATGACTGGAAATGAATGAGCTAACCTAAACAGGTGGGAAGAGTGTCTGAAGAATCAAACTAGCATTACCCAGACCCGCTGATCCAGACAGAACCCTGTAATGTGGATATCTGGGGATGGCAACTTCTTCTAAAGACCTCAGATCCAAGACCTCAGACCTTCTAAGATCCTCAGATCTATGGCCCAGCTCTTGATTTAGAGTCCTAACTTTTGGTTTTAAATACTCCCAACAACCCCATGATAAACTCACTCTGAGCTGACACTCCCTTGACCTAACTCATTTCTTAGGTCCTTCCATGGTCATGGAGCTGTGGACTGTCTGGTCTGTGCAGACAGACTTTATTCCTCACATGTTCACAACTCATGTTTCAACCCTGATCTCAGCAGCTCCTCCCAGTGCAGTGTCAGAGGCCCCGTTCTTTCTGCCTTGAGTCAGAAGCAGTCTCTGTCCTTTCTTGAGGCCCTATCCTGCAATGACCATGGCCACCTGTGGAAGCAACATTTATCACTGCCTTCTGTCTCTTCCCTGTATCCGTCTGAGTCTTATCTAAACATGGCCTCCTCGTTTCAAGGAGTTACTTTCTGACGGTTGCCTATTTTATTTGTTTAAATGACTAGTAGAACTTGGCATAGAAGCATTCCATCCCAGTTTGCAGAAACTAAATTTGACCCAACTAAATTCCCCTAGCCCATTACAGCCTAAACCGTGTATAAGGCTCCACAATGAATGCACAAATGGAGTGCAAACACTTATTAAATTATGCATGAATGAATATAGATAGACCGACTTCTTAAACTGTGGGGTCCTTTGCTGTAAAATAAAATGCTCTTCTTGGTCAAAACACTTATTTAAAAGAATGAGCGATTAATAAGAAAGATAGCAGCAATGTACATGAAATAATTTGATTAAAATACTGCTAGCTGAGTTTACTCCACTGACCCTTGGGAAGAGGAAAGCTATAATCTGTGTATTCTATTATTGCAGATAAGGAGAGTGCTGTCTAAAAGCTGTCTCTCTTCTTGTTTGTTGTCTCAACATTATAAAGTCAGTATTTAGTCCTTATTTAAACATATGAGATTGGTAATCTCATCATCCACACTGAGGAGGAAGACACTCAGAGTAAATGTTGATTTAATCAGAAATTTTAAATTTGTAGGAAATAGGTAGAAACGGAACTCAGAATTTTAAAGAGTATTCAATGGAGCCTAAATAGTGTTTTCTGAATTAGAGCTTAGCGTGCTATTCTAAAGGGCAGAGGGCACACCTACAGCAGAGAGAAATTCCATGCAGAGATGTAAGGGGCTTCAGGAGCAGCTGACTAACCAGAGGAGGTATGGGCATACACACAGGTGCCTGTGTTCTTTCAGCCACACATTTGGGATTGAGATGCTCCCTTTGCCAGATCTGGATTGTTGTCTGGCTCTCTGGCCCTACTACCATGGATAAAAGAATATAGCCATCCAGGCCGTGGGTACTGGAGCCTGTTGTAAATGATGTCCACAGAATGGCTATTCATGTGGATCAAAGGGCACACATGAGGGTGGCTGGGCAAACAGGATTGAAGGCAAATGTACTGCAGAAGCCATGGGTGGGTAAATTAAGGCACAGTCTTCTAGGTGATAAGAGGAGGTGATGCCCCTTGGGTGAGTTGAAGAAGTAATCACTGTTTTAGTTTAGGTACCTGTTGTGGTTTCAATTTGAAATGTCCATCCTCAAAGGTTAACTCTTGGTTCACGATATAGTAGTATTATGATGTGGGACTTCCAGGAATTCCCAAATGGACCGATTCTTGAGTAAAATATGAATGAATTTGTGATTTTACTCACTAGTGATTCATAATTCACTGTGGAGAGATGGTGGGAACTGGCAGAAGAAAGTTGACCACTGCATGTATCAGTTACTCCTCTTGCTGCTGTTGAGTCAAAATACTTGGCAAAAACAAAACAAACAATAAAAAAACCTATGGCCTAGAAGCAATAGAGTCATGGGTGGTCATGAATGGAAACCATGAGCCAAAACTCAACCTGTCTTCCTTTTAATTTGACCTTTTGGGAGTTTGAATGAAGAAAGGTCCTACTAAAAGTCAGATCCGGAGACAGTGGTCCAAAGACCATCCGATATTTGTGAGCTACACAGGGTGGGTAGGTAGATAAGAGGGTTTTTTTTTTGGGGGGGGAAGGAGGAATGGACTAGCTAGTCAAGCTGGTATCATCGGTGACGTGGTAAGCAGGAAGGCATAAGGACCAAGCTCAGAGTCACTCTAGCTAGGGGTCACTGTTAGTTTTGGATCCAAGTCTAGAAAAGCAGACATTAGAGGAAAAAAAGCAGAACTTGTGAAAATGGTGTAGGTTGGTCAGGATAAGGAGCTGGGAAAGAGGAGGCCATTGCTTCCTTACTTCCGGTACTGAGTTTCCATTGCATTCTAGAGCTGGCTTCTACCTAGCACAGCTGTCCTACAGAAGCCTCCTTGCAACAATGACCCACTCATTACTAGCAGTGAGGGTGTTCAACATGCAACGGGCTCCCCAGTGCCCCCTATGCAACCTTCATCCTAACTGTCTGCAGAATGATGCCATTAGCTTTATAATGCTAATACCTCTATTTTCCAGGGGACACCGAGTAGGAGCTTAGAGTTTAGCATGTGGAGGCAGTCAGTCCACTGTGACCAGTTCATTATTGCGACATGGGTCATTCTGTCCTCGGCTCACCTGCCTGCTAGCGTCCTTGCTATGATTCTTGCCGACGTTTGTTTTCCTCGAGAGGAATCTAGTCCTTGACAAGCTGCGTTTCCTCAGCCAAGGGAAGTATACCCAAAGGGCACCCAAAGAAAGCTGTGGAAACCATGAGGCTGAATGAAAACGGGAAGCATCTGTTGCGAGGAGCTTTTCTCCCTGATGAGGGAGGGGTGAGATCTATACTTACCAGTAGGTGTGGGATAAATATTTAGGATGTAGTTAAAGAATGATGCCTTTTTAGTAAAACGATAGTTGTAGGTTCTCCACCAAGATCCTTGACCTCACTGGCCCCAGTAGCTGCCCATTCCTGCCCCTAAAGGTCAAGGGGTCATAGTGAAAGAGGTTGCAGAAAGATTGTAAGATTCAAGGAGCAGGAGGCTTCCTGCGAGAGCTCATCTTCTAGAAATGTCAGAGAAGCTGCACCACTGCAGTTTTTTCAACATGGCTGCCTAAAGAAGACCTGCACAACGGCGACGCCAATAGCCATGCTGACACGGGAAGAGGAGATCTCACGCATCCCTGATCCTAGACGAAGATAGGAATCGTTGAGAACATGAGCAATAGTATGCCCCTGGGAAGAGCTCCCAGATTTGTCATTCAGCATCATGTGGTCAGCCCTGAAGTAACAGACATACAAGTAACATTATATGAACAACCCTTCCAGCCAGAAAACTCCACAACATCTATAACAGTATTAAATTGCTAAAGAAAACTGTAGATCACTGTACTTACAGTTTTAAAGTGTCCAAAATATAGAAGGTGAACCATTGGCTGAATCCTGAGTGGTGCTATGCAGACAAGCTTCTTGACCTCGTTGCTAGTTCAGGGGATGATACGCCATACTCCATGTCTGTGGCTCTGAGAGAGAAGAGAAGCGGGAAGTCTCAGGCCTGCCACACTGTGGTCATCTCTCCAGAGTCAATCCCTGTCGCTCATCAGACCCTCCAAGTTGGTTTAACTTGTAATATTATTAACTCTTGTGATGCTGACATCACGAGATCATCACTGTGAGCATCAGCCGGTCTTGCTGAGAATGTTTGAAAAATGTACACAGACATCCCAGCACAGCACTTCTCAGGGATAGTGGACAGAAGTAGATGTTGAGTTTTTACATGGATGCAATGGTGGAAATTTACACTGAATCCTAATTCATTTAATAGCCTGTTGCTTTTCAGAAATGGGATGACGAACTGTCACCCTGAGACAGCTTAAGCAGCCCTCTGACAGGATGCTCTGTGCAGAATGGCCTTATTTGGTGGTGATAGTGGCGATGCTATGTAGTGCGGATTAAACCCTCTGTTTTCAATTGTCCTTTTTATGGTCAATTAAAATAGTGTTAGGGCACAGACTTAACACCAGACTTGTCTAATGTGACAGACTGAAGCATGCCCTCTGATTCCAGGGAGAATGTTCCTCTGTAGCAGCATTTCTCAGGATGTTTTACCTGCTTCTTGTCTTTGAACTCTATTCAAAGGGCTGAACCAACATATCATGGAAATGGTTTTGTAAACCGTAACGAAGAAGATATCCTCCTTTAACAGCTTCCTGCCCAAAGATGTCAGAGTGCTTTACAAACTTATCAAAGTGATATACACAGGTCGTTTGAGTCTGGGCTGAAATACTAGGGCCTGAGGGAGCAGGAGTCATTGGTGAAAAATCTCCCGTGCCAGGCCATGGACAGGGAGGAAGTGTGTCTGGCATCTAAAATATCTTGTCCTTCCCAGAGGGCCTTCCTGGTTCTCAGAACGGCAGCCCGGCCTGCCATATATCCCAACGTGACACTTCTGAGGGAGGGAAGTTTGAAGGTTGTCCACCCTAGATGTCATGGCTATGTAATTTCCAATACTTGGAGATGACTTGGTTGGTGAAGGTCTTGTCACGAGTGCATGAGGACTCCTTTGTCCATCTGAAGAACCCCTGAGGAAAAGCCAGGTGGGGTGGTACATGCTTCAGGTCCCAGCAATATGGAGGCGTGGAGTAAGTGGAAGATCCTCAGAGTTGACTGGCCAGTCTGGTGATCTGCATGCCAGCGCAAGACCTTGTCTTCAAAAGAGCAAGAGGACTTAAAAATAATGGTGGGCTGGAGAAATGATCCAACCTTTAAGAACACATACTGCTCTTGCAAAGGATCTGAGTTGGGTTTGACACTCAGTGTCCACATAGGGTGGCTGGGTAACCACATCTGCAACTCCAGCTCCAGGGGATGTCTCTAGTCTTGTGTGTGTGTTTCTATTCATGTGAACACACACACACACACACACACACATTAAAAAGTAATAACAATAAATCTTTGAAAAGCCAGTATGTCTCATTCTGTTTCTTAACAGGTATGTCAACTCAGGAAGAACAGGTTCACGGCAGCTTCTTGGATTATAGGGAAGATCCGTCTACTCTTTACAAAAGACACATTCAAAGCATTGTTGAGCAGAAGGCTTTTGACTGTGTATTAATTATTTGTTTTAAGTTTTAAAATTTCAATAATTTTTGCTTTGGGTTTTCAAGACAGGGCTTCTCTGTGTAGCCTTGACTGTCCTGGAACTCCCTCTGTAGACAAAGATGGCCTTGAACTCAGAGAGATGCACCTGCCTCTACCTCCTGAGTACTGGGATTAAAAGCATGCGCTACCACTGCTTGTCTAAAAATTTAATATTTTTAAAAGTTTAAAATATTCATGTTTAAAATGCCATCTAGAGGCATTTGAACATTGCGAGATGGCATGGCTATTTATCCCATGGAAAAAATAAATACCAGGGATCTAAAGTTTAGAGCAACAGAGCAAATCTAATTTGTTAACTTCCAAAGACAGGATGGAATTCAGTGCACAAAAGGGACTGTAGGTATGAGCTGTCCCACAGGTTTCAGTAATCCGCTGCAGTAAGTATGACTTTCAGCTATATTTATAATTCATATATTGGACAGAGTCTGTTATGTGTCTGATGGTTTATACATATAGATATGGTTATATAAACACAGCCTACATCATGTCTGGGCTGTAGGATGACAGCACTTTTATTAATCTATTAAAAATTTTCATTGCTATCTCATTCTTTTCAGACAGAAGCTAACTATGTAGGGCAGGCTAGCCTGGACTATGCTGTGTAGCTCAGGATTGACTCAAACTTGGGATACCTTGCCTCAGCTTCCTGAGTGTTGGGATTATAGATGTGTACTGCCACACCAACTTTATTATCATATGCCTTAATTTCAGTTTCAAAGTAAGAAATCAAGAGATCTAAAGAATATTTTACCACTGGGAGAAAAAAGTAGAATATTCAGAACTTATGCTGCTGCCTGTTTGTAGAACATATTCTTAAATAAGATCAAATGGTCATCTGAGAAAGTGTAGGATTCCTTGACACCATAACAAAAGTACACTCTTTCCAAGTCCAGACTTAAGTACACACACACTGTAAAATGACTTCCTCCTAACCCAAGAGGAGAGATAAAGGCATAAATGTTTCATCTTTGAACAGATACAACACAAAGGCTTATGGGAAATGTGGTCTAAGTGGAAGGCACTGACAGGAACCAAAGGCTCATGGGAAATGGGCTCTAAGCAGAAGGAAAGCTGAAGGGAAATGGCAGGACAGTGGTCACAGACAAGAGGGAGAAAGAGGCTATTCTGGCACTAAGCAAGGGGCCAAATGTCCCGCAGAGTCCAAGGACCAATTGCTGGTCTTGGTGAGAGACTCTAACAGAAGATCCTTTTGTGTCTCGCCAGATAGGTGTCTCTGTTAGGAGGAAGAAAGAGAATACCAGCTTAAGTATATAGAGACAAGAACAGAACCAACTCAATAAACAAAAGCCCAGAAAGAATCCTAAAGGGGGAAACGTAGTTCTGTGACCTTGAAAACCTGTAGGAGCTGAGAAAATGGGAGGGGAAAGAGGAGAAGAGGAGGGAAGAAAAGGGAAGGAAAAGGAAAGAGGAGGGAGGGAGGAGAGAGGGGAGGCTGGGGGAGGGAAGGGGGAGAGGAAGTCTCAGAGAAGCATATTGTGATAAATGTGGATTTCTCTAATAAACTCAGTGGGAAAGAGCATCTAAAATAAACAGGTATCGGTAAGGGCCATAACCTTCCATGATCATACAGGGTCCTAAAGTTTCCTGACAATAGCAGATTTCAAATGAGCCAAAGAAAGTGGAGGAAGGTTTGTGCCAGCAATTGCAGGCAGACCAACCTGCTGTCAGGCAGGCAGTACCCTGGTAGAAATGGGAGAGTGAATGCCAGCCTGGGTAGGCTCAGGTACTTCCATTTCTATGATCAAAGGAAATAATCATCACCCTGTAAAAGGCTTGAACAAATATAAATAGGAGAAAATTGGGGCCTGGGATAGTTGAGAAGATGATAAAAGTACATGCTATTATTGATTGAAGCAAATCCCCCTCATAGGAGCAGATGAATTACTTCTCACGGAGATGCCACAAAACCCATGCTTAGGATCTAGCAACAGTTTCTGTAATTCCTGCAGCATCATGAAGAACAGACGTGTGAGGAAAAAGAAGATAGACCTGGATGCCTTTTATTTAAACATAGAGAAGGCATTTTCTGGAAGCTGTAGACCAATGAAGGCAATCCCCAGCCTCAGCTCATTTCTGAGCACATGCAGCTGTTGATCCTAACTTGACCATCCGTTTGTCGTCCAGTTGTCTTTACTTACTCAGCAAATATTGTGTGCTAGACTCCAGGGATACACTGAAAAACAAGACAGGGGAGCCCCTGCTTGACTGCAAGGTGGAGTCAAACAGTCGGAAGATGCTTTGAGATTCTAAGAGGATAAGACTGAGATCAGGACAAATGGAGGATGTGAGGAGATTGTCAGGATTCAGATGTTAGTGAAGATGTCTGGCATCGCTAGGGACAGAACCCAGTTCAAATGGCTGAACACAATATACGTGTGTATGTGATGAGTGTGAAGAGCCCGGGGTTGGGTGTGACTGGATGTTTGTTTATGTAATTGTGGTTTTTCTAGGTTTGGTTGTTATTGTTATCTTTCTTCATTTTTTTGTTTGTTTGTTGTATGAGACCAGATCTCTTACTACATATTCCAACCTGACCTGAACTCTCTGGGAAGCCTAGGGGCCTTCAGCCTCCCAAATACTGTAGTTACGGCATCCAGCTCTCTTTTGATAGCTTTATGTGGTTTTGTTATCAGTGAGTCATTGCTCATATAAACAGTGTTGGGAAGACTTCACTCTTTGGGGAGGGAGGAAGAATTTGCAAAATATTAGTATTTTTGCTTAACATTTTGTAAAAAAAAAAAAATTTTTTTCAAATTACCCTTTAAAAATCCTTGATACAATTCCCCAGAGAAATTCTACTGGTCTGGATTTTATTTTCTGAAAATATTTTTAATTACTGACGTGAATGTTACTTTTCTGTTTCTTTGTCGTGTTGGGGCTACTGAGAGTTTTAGTCTCCTCTTGAGTCAGTTTGGAATTTGTGCCTTTGTAGCAATTCGTCTGAACTGTCTAGTTTGCTAGCATGCAGTCATTCATAATATTCCCGCGCAATCCTTCCCAATTCTGTAGAAGCAGCAGTGGTGTTCCCTGTTTGCGGTTATTAACTGGATGGTCTACGCCCTTTTCGGCCATCTTTGTCAGCCTAGCTAAGATCTGTCAATCTTGTTGATGTTGATTGGTCTCCTCTATTGCTTTTCTACACCTCACTTTAAATATAGACACTGACAAATTGAATTATATCAGGCTGAATAGCTATCTCACATAAGTAACCAATAAATGAAAGAAGGAGCCTGAGAATAGTGTCTGAGGGGCTGTGGGACCAAGAGGAAAATGAGCCGATTCTGTCATACCAGAGGGTAGCACCCACAAGCAAACACATGCGGTGTTCTCCCATTCGTGGTACATGGGTTCTAAAGTTATCAGATTTGGAGCCAAATCCTAGCTACACATGTTTACGTATGATTCATGTATGCTGCTGTAACGGGTAAGTTTCCAGCACATAGCGAGTTGCTTGGTACTTAATGCTTGTCCTTGAGAGAACCTCCAATGGAGGAGAGATGTCATGAGTTTTGTATTGCAAGTTTGAGCATCCTATCTGTGCACAATCCATGGACCAGACCTGTGGGAGGCTCAAAACTAGTCTCATCATGTGCCTGAGAGGATAAGATCTCTGGTAAACTACAGATATTCAGGGTCCTGGGTTGCAAACCCAGTGTCTTATACATGCTGAGCAAGTGTTCTCTCTACCACTTTAAGTATCTACCTAGCCTTTGTTTGGCCACTCCCCTGGTTTCTGTTTCATTACGTCTAAAATGGAAGATTATAATGTCTATCCCAAAGAGAGAGGGCACCCCACTCTCTTCAGTGTCTGGTACAGAGTGAAGATTTACTGACCATTTGTTATATAGACAATGGGGGCTTACGAGTTCATCTGTGGTGTGATCAGAACTACATTTGGATAATCCTAAGAGTTGGTATTATATGACTTGTTTCTGCTATTGAGGCTCTAGAGACTTTAAAAAAGAATTAAAGCTAGTTCAGGATATTTCCAGCTTAACTTTTAAGAAGGAGGTCACCCTCTCTTGAAATCTGTAGGCAAAGGTGGCCTCTTAGGGAAGTGGCAGAGTAAAATCCTGGCTCTCAATGTGAAGCCACATGACTGGAAGTTGAGACTAAGTATGGATGCACGGGCCATGTGGACTCTTGGATTGAGCCATGTCTTTTGCTAAGACTATGTCCTCAACCCTAAGAATGTCTACAGGGCAGCCATGGACATTCAGGGAGGATAGCCTGTGAGAGCATTGCTGGTGTCTGGATGCCACTCACTCTCTCCCTCCTGCCTTGCTTCCTTCGTTAGTTTCCTACAACATACACACACTAGCCATATCAATCGAGTTTGACAGACTGAAGGTTGTTTGTTAGTACGAAGCAAAACATTCCTGGGTCAGAGATGCGTCTCCACAGCCCCTCCACTCTGCAAATGGTCACATCTTAGTGTGGGTCCCACGAGCAGAGTTTCAGTTCAGAGGACTCAATGTGTGTGTGTGTGTGTGTGTGTGTGTGTGTGTGTGTGTGTGTGTGTAGGAATAAGCTTTTCAGAGCTTCTAAAAGACCCTTCATGGGGAAGTGAGTCATGAACCTGAGTTTCTTATTATACAATCAAACTTGATGGAGGATATCCGATCCAATAAGATATTTCTAGGGAAAATGATTAGATGCCATATTTTTGTAACAAGACGCTTGTGATAGTTCATTTCCATTTGATGTCAACTTGATGTGAGTTAAAATCACCATGGAGACAGTCCTCTATATCTCTCTGTTTCTGTGAGGGTGCTTTTTCAGGAAAGACTCCCTGAATGTGAGCAGCACCACCTCATGGAGCAGGTTCCTGAACCGAATGACAAGAAGCCAAACTGAGCCCCAGCATTCTAAGAGTCTCTTCGCTTCTGGACCATATGTGCCACGTGACCAGGTGTCACGTGACCAGGTGCCACGTGACCAGCTGCCTCCGGTTCCCATACCATTCCTTCCCCCACCATGACAGACTTAACCTCTAGTTGTGAGCCCAAACAACCTCTTCCTTCCCCAGGATGCTTCTGACGTCATTGTCACAGCCATGAGAGAGGTGACTGAGAATCTATGTGCTGGATGTTAGTAAGAAAAGACAGCAATCCAAAGGTTTAGTTTCTACATGTTAGATTAGATTACAGTATGAGAACAGCTGCCTTGCTATTCAGTCTATATAAAAATCCCTCCTCTAAATGCTTCCCTTTCCCCCTAACTCTTAAAACACAATGTTTATAAACAAAATGGACACTTAGATTTAGGTTAAAACCCATCCACTAACCCAAAAGACTTTAAAGGGAAAGAAATATTAGAAGACAATATTTGCTTTGGTGCCTGTTGTGGCATTCTAGAACCTTCCGGACTGTTCAGCATTTGTGATTTCCATTTCTGTGACACTATCTCATTACTCAGGTCTGCGACTTCCCATCTGTGTTGTCAATTGGGTCCTGAGGTTATCCGAGACCCACAAGAAAAGCCACCAGCTACCTGCTTTTAGTGCTTTTAAGACAAGCACGGGGAAGCAGGTATTATCATTACCAGAGCTAAACGGAAGGTCTCCTGCTTGGTGGCACTGCCTCTCCTCTCTCCTCAGTCAGGGTGGCCAGCCCTTCTCAGAAAACAGACCCAAACCATAAATAACATGAGCATGGTGTAAAAACGTTGAGTAATGTGGGTGGATGGGGTTTTAGAATTTTATTAGGAACAAACTGTCCCAGCTGTCCTCTGTGACTTAGATACTCTCCCTTTTTAAGCTGATAATTCTTTTTAGGGCACTTTGCTTTGGCTCACTGATGCATGCCTGAAAGCAATAACAATAATAATTAATAATAATAAATAATAAAATTTTGAAAACCCCAAACATTCCTCAAACATTCCTTTTCTCCTTAAAATCTTCCCAGGAGACTTGAAACCATGTGACCAAGATGCTCTGATTGCTCAAGTGGGTGAACCCCAGCCTTTCTTATCCTTCAGGCATCAGGAGAGACCCAGCCTTTCCTCATGTGCAGGTACTAGCTAAGCGCTATGTGATTCCCCTTGTAGGAGAAAGCAGAACTCACCAAGAGACCCTACCCCTGTATAGTGTCATGGTTGACTAGGTTTGTCAACTTGGCATGGTTAGAAAGAGGTTGAAGAATTGTCTCCATTGAATTGGCCTATGGGCATGTCTGTAGGGCATTTCCTTGCTTACTAATTATGGAAGGGTCCAGCCCACTGTGGGCAGCATCTTCTTTAGCGGATGGGACTTGGCTGTATAAGATAGGTCTCTGAGCAGGTCAGAGGAAGCAAGCCAGTAAACGGCATTCCTCTATGGTCTCAGCTTCAGTTTCTGTCTCTAGGTTCCTGCCTTGGATTTCCACATTGGCTTCCCATGAAGATGGACCTTAACCTATAAGCCAAATAAACCCTTTCTTCCCCAAGTTGCTTTTGTCAACATTTTAATCCTACCGCCACAGAAGCAAACTAGGACATGAGTGCAGGTACCTCTACCAGCTTGCAGCAGCATCAGCTCCTACATCTCCATCAGGCAGAAGAGACTGGGAGAAATAGACAAAGGGCTCAGAATGCTAGGGTCTATTCAGAGCATGCCCGGTGCAGGCCACAGAGAAGCAAGGTGACATTGTTCTTAAGAATAACTGTTGGTTGGGGTGTAGGCTCAGCACAGCTGGGCTCTGTTGTTTAACAGGCAAAGCTGAACACCAGCCACTCTCTATATTCAAGGACAGAGGACAGCGTCAGCCTTTTACAAGTCACCATTTGCCCCCTAATAGACATCTGCTTAACTCCTATTGGTCAGACAAGTCACATGGTGTCATTGACTGCACTAGAGGCTGGTGCTGTATTTACACCCTTAGCCATTCTGAGGGAAGCAGGTTGGGAGAAGGAATTTAGGAATGGGTGTATTCAGAGTGGCCTTACAACGTGTAGACATTGTACTTGCTCTGTGTTAGAGAGAATACACCCATCAAGAAGCTAGACCGGCCTGAGTCCTGTGTTTCTGACCTTGGCTGATCAGCCACAGCTGGCTCCTGTCCTCTCTCTGCCTTGTGTCCTGGGACACTGCTGCAGCAGATTTAAGCTCAAGACTTCCTAACAGCCAAGCTTGCCTCTTTCTTTGAAACATTCCGTTTGCAAAGGTCCATTTGTTAGGTATGAGTTTCACTATTTTAGGGCATTTAACAGAGACCTGAAAAAGTACTTCCCAGAGCCTCTGAGGGGCAGAACTGACCGTCAGGGAGGGGGTACAATTCCAGAAGGCAGGCAGGAACAAAACCTGAGACTCCAAGAGTGAATTACTTTAATTACTATGCAGACGTATGTGGGGTTAATAGCTATAAGGTCACAAATTGTTGGCCTGTTTTCTAACAGATCACCTATTAAATAGTGTGGGTTTGTCAGGCCATGTGTTTTTTGGATACTACTACTATAAAAAGTGGTGAACAGCATACTCCTGAGTCCTGGGTCCTGAGTTTGTGACCTTGGCTGGCCATCTCCATAGCGACCAGGTGTTGAGAAGATACAAGACAGATGGGAGGGGAAGGCTTCACCTCGTATCTCTATTTTTTTTTGCAACCCCCTCCCTGCTGTCTGCGTTGGGCAACTCCTAATTTGTTTAAATCTTCGGTGAGAAATACCTGGACAATTCTCCCTCCTGGTACTGTCATAGAAGCCCAGGTTTCCCATCATCCCTTGCCACACTGCCTCTCATCGTCTGGATGCCTCCCTGACCCCTGTCTAGTCACACGAGTATCAACATGTAAGATGCCATGCTTGCGTTATCTGTCACCCAGCCCTAGTCACATGCTCTGCCTAGTTCACAGCGGACCATCAGTCACCCACCTGTGTAGATGGGGCTATTCTCTGGGCACAAAAAGCAGGGTACTGGGCACCAGGAGTGCCAGATGTTCATAAGTGGCTCTTGAACATCTTTAAAGGAGTGGCCATTATATTTGGTACAAAGACTATAAGCAATATGGACTCCTACCTAGCTGAGGATTTAATAACATTTTTTATTTTTTATTCATTACTCCTAGGCACTATGCCAAGGACCTTTACACACACACACACATACACACACACACACACACACACACAATCTTTCATGCATTTCCTGCCATGTGATGGTTATATTTATACATTTTTCTCATGAGTACTACATGACTTTCTCAGAGATGTGATAACGGCCTCAGGGTGTGTCTTGGTGACAGAAAGCTTGTGCACACACACCAGGCCTTGTCTTTTGTCCACAAAAACAAAACAAAAAAAGAGGAAATATCATTCTATAGTAAGATCTGGTAATTCACCCCATTCAAAGTGTATAGTACATAAACTCTATAGGTGTGCATGTGTGTGTGTGTGTGTACGTGTGTGTATGTATGAATGTGTGTATGTATGAATGTATGTCTGTGTATGTGTATGTGTGCATGTGTGTATATATGTCTGTGTATGTGTATGTGCATGTGTGTATGTATGAATTGTGTTGTGTGTATATCTGTGTGTATGCACGTGTCTCTGTGTGTATATATGTCTATATGTGTCTGTGTATGTATGTCTGTGTATATTTGTGGGTTTTGTGTGTATGTGTGTGTGTACATGTGTGTGCAAAATGTACATAGTGCTTTTTGGTGCTTATACATTATTCTCACCATTTAGTCACTCCAATAATTGAAGGACATCTGTGTTGCCTCTGATTCTTACTTTCCTTAAGCACTGAGTAATGGCATCTATTCACAGAGACCCGTTCAATATAGATTTACTCTAGAGATTGCACAAAAGAAGGTCCATGGAAGATGTTGACCAGGCTGAAACTACTGTCTTACCAGATGCCAGCCCATGCTGCCATCAGCTTTGGACGCTATCACCCTCAGTGACATTCTGCTGATCTTCATGGCAACAAAAGATTTCAGTGTCGCTTTTTCTTTGAATTTCCTCTAAGAACTTAAGAAATGGCTTCTTCCGAGGATGTCCAAGACACAAGATTTAAGTTTCCTCTCGAACCACCAATTTCTGTGATTCACAGATGTGAATGGTTACACTCTCAGGACTCCTTAAATCCCCAGATGTCAGCATATTTATAAAGAGTTCACCTTTCTAACCACACCTGACATTCATGAGACGTTGCCAGTAAGGCCGGAGAGTCATGTGACGTCCCCAGTCACACCTCTGTGCATTCTCACTCTTCTATGAGTTGAGTGAGTCAGATTTTTCTAACATTGGATGGGAAGACTTGCTTTATGTCACTATCAGCCTTGGTTCGTGACTCCCTGTGTAGACAGCACCACACTGTGCACGCTGTTTGCAAGGTGCTCTCCTCTCTCTCCTTCTCTGTCTCTGTCTCTGTCTCTGTCTCTGTCTCTGTCTCTGTCTCTGTCTTCTCTCTCTCTCTCTCTCTCTCTCTCTCTCTCTGTGTGTGTGTGTGTGTGTGTGTGTGTGTGTGTGTGTGTGTAAGAGAGAGAGATGTCTGTCTTGGTAAAGATAGCTTTCAATATTTTTATAAGCATCATTTCTATTTATAAGTTATTGGATCATATTCTACAAATATTTATGCTGTACTTTAGATAAGATCGACACTCAAGGTTCATGCTTATGAAAATGTAGCTGACGCTGCCAATTAGGCATCAGCACAGTTGACTATGGCTAACTATAATCTCTGTGGGGACGGCATTTAGAAATGGGGCAGGGTGGGCTAGTGGGCTTATGAGAGGTCTGTCATAATGAAGAGGGCTCTTGCCCTTAAAAAAGACCTTGAATATCTCCTGTCCCTATCAGCCATGTGACCTTGTGGAGTCACAGTGTTAAGGTGAACCTTAGGAGCCACAAACTGGCCCCTACCAGACACGGAAGCGTCTAATGCCTTGCTCCTGGATATACAGACTTCAAGACTCTGAGAAATTAAGTTCCTTGAATATTTTTAGGTGTATTTTAGTTTTAATTGTGTGTGTGTGCAGGTGCATCTGTGGGTATATACTTGTGCCTACAGGTGCTAACAGAAGCTAAAAGAGGGAATCGGATCCCCTGGAGCTGGAAATTACAGATACTTGTTAACTATCTAAAGTAGGTGTTGGGAAAGTAACTCAGGTCTCCTGCAAGAGCGCTAGGGGTCCATAAGTGCTGAACAGTCTCCTGAGCCCTTTCTGTTTTGTTTGTTTGCTTGGTTGCTTGTTTTAGTCCAGTTTGGAGTATCCTATTACAGCCCTCCAAACGGATCAAGACAAAAATACATGTAGAAACGCGAGTGAGAGGCAGTACATGGCCAGCCGACATCATTCTGCCGCCTGCCTGCTCTGCTCTCAATATTCCACTAGGGTACCCGGCATCCCCGACTTTTAATAGCACAGGTTAGTTTGGCTCTTTTGTGTCTAACGTAAATGGAGCCATTCAAAGTGTCCTCTTTTGTGTCTGCCTGACACTATCTCTTTTGAAATCCTATAACAGATCGATATCCAGGCACTGAACAAACAGGCCATGCCTGGTACTTTTCTAAGCACTCTGTGCTGGTTATATTGAACCCCGTACATTAACTATGGATCAGGCACAGCTGTTTTAATTTTTCCTTTGAAGGAACGCTACAGCTTGCGTTGGCATGCCGTACCTACAGCAGAGCCTTCATTTGGCTCTAAACAATGAACCGCCCTTGTCAATTCATTGGCCAGCCATATACAGTTCCTTTCTCCTCACCCGTTTTTTATATTTCCCTTTTAAATAAATAATTTATTAATACTAGGAGACACCCCCCCCCCACCTCAAGCCACAGTTGCAAAAAGAGCTCTCCACCCCATCTTTTTGATTGAGGTTGGTAACAAGTCTTTGATAAACACGTTAAGACTTTCTGAGGACCACGAGCAGATACTCTCCAAATCACCACCATAGACTAAGCACTTCAGACCAATGCTATGCTATGGGGCCGTAGTAGTGTCTTCATAAATCAAGATCTGAGTCTGTTCAGGGTGAGAAGGGCAGTGGGGATTTAACACCCAGTTCATTCATTTCCTTTCCCGGAAATGATGAGCTATGCAGGGGATATAAATCACCCCCACTCGCAATTACATTACCGTTCTGAGGTTTAAGCTTGCCTCTGCCCAGGACGCTAATATTAGAGTCCTGGCTGCAGCCCTTCCCCTTGAGGGCAGCTTTTGATGGCATTCACGGAACGGAGAAATTCTGGTTCTATTACTCTAGAGTGTGCACCGTCTCTTTAAGTAGGTTCCTAGCACAATGTACCCCATCTTCTTGTACTAATGACTCTGGGGGGGGGGAACCACTGAAGAAGGATTGGGTAATTATGCATGCAACCCCTGTAAGATCCTGCTTTCAGCTTCCCTCATCTTTAAGTTGCCACACCCTCCCTCTTTTGTCTCAAGCTGTGTCCAGCCTCATTTAACTCATACCTACTCTCATTTTCTCATCATCAAAATAATACCACTCTCTCCTGTGAAACCAAATCCATTGACAAGCAAACCAATCCGAAATGTAAACAAGGAAGCCACTGGGAGATCTCGTCTCTGTTCTTCATCACTAAACAAGTAGGTCATTTCTGCCCCGCAAAGATTTGACCTCAGGCCACAGTGCAAGATGGTCCTGGGCCTTAACACTTGGTTGGTGGGTTTGTAAACAATAGGGAAACAAAGGCTGGACCTTGGGATTGTTTTTCTGTGCTAAGAATGAAGGTAATCTTACAAGTTCCACGGGGCAGGAAGTACTTCTAGCTGCTTCATGCCCGGGACAGAGCCTGCCTGTGGGCGTGGAGGTTTCACATGAATCAAAAGGGGGCCATAGTGCAACCCCCAGTCCTGAGTCAGATAGAATTCTTGCAAAAGGGAATGAGAGAACGGTCTGATAGGACTACGTACCTGGAACACAGGCAGACATGGGTTTCCTAGCTGGAGTCACTTTCTAGAAAGATGTTCTACATGTATGACCGGTTTCTACATACCTAACCAGGAACACATCTCTAAATCCTGTAAATGTAGACCAATCATTTAAAAAATGTTTCTATGTTTCAGTGCGATTAGGTCGAGTGCACTATCTGACATATGTTTATGCTAAAATGATTCTTCATTTGAAACTCAAATTCAACTAGGAATCTTGTGTCTTTTTTTTTTTTTTTTGCAACCAGTTCATTCCCACTAAGATCATTTTTATAACATGATGTTTCCTGGATGATCATTCCTAGAGAGATAAAAGGGTTGTTTTTCTGGGGTACGTGAACCTTGGCTCTTTCTAAATCATCTATGAAAGACAAATCTTGTTTGTCCACTAGCTTCCCCATCAAAATAGAGGGCGATACACTACTGAAGAACTCACAGTACCATCCCTAGATAGTACTCATAGGCAAAGACTGTCATCTAAATAGCCAAGGGGTCATTTCCAGATGTCGAGTAATTTTTATACAGAAAGTGTGTTTTTTTTTTCCTTGAGACAGCATCAACTTGAGGGAAGTTTCTAGTGCCAAGCTGAGTATTTATCCTTTGGCATAGACCTCCCTGTTGTATAACTAGTGTCGGTAAAGATCTGAGTGGAACATGTTTCCAGTGTTCTGACTGCTACTTTTCATTCCTGGCTCAGGAATCAATAGCAGTTTGATAAGCTGGCATGAGCTACTGAATTATTAGCAGTAATGCAAAGGACATTAGATTCTGCATTTGAGTTTAAACAATGAACTAACCCTGTCAATTGATTGGCCTTTGGGAAGAAATGCGTGTATGCATTAAAGTAAGAGTTGGTACTTTAGTTTAATGTAAGATTAGTGTGTTTTATTAGTCTTTATTCATAGATATAGATATAGATGTAGTTTTTTTTTTAACTAAGAACCTTAAAACAGCCTTGTCAACTGTTCTCTGTTTAGAGTTGTGTAATAAAATAGTTCTGAACTCTTTTCTGCAAATCTCTTTGCGGGAGATGATTGGAGCTCAAAAGCTGTGTGCTATTGGGTTTATGAGATACGGGTACCATCCAGCTTAAATTTGTTTTTGTGCTGAACGGCCAAAGAAGAAAGCTAGGAGAGCCAAGTGAGAAACCAGCTAAGAAAACTCAATTCGCAAGCTCCTTGGTTTTAAGGCCTGAACACTCGAGTCACCTTCAAGGCTCGCAGCAGCAGAAGGAGATTGCACTCAGAACTTCTGTATTAGTTTGCTTCTCTGTTGTTATAATGGAACACTCTGGCCAAAACCGACTTGGAGAAGAACAGGTTTATTGACTTACAGTTAGAGTTCATCACGGAGGGGACCCAAGGAAGAACCTGGAGACAGGACTGAAGCAGAGACCATGGAGGATGCTGCTTGCTAGCTTGATTTCCTTGCCTTTGCAGGCTTGCTTTCTTATAAAGCGTAAGTCTACCTGCTGAGGGATGGCACCATCCACAATGGGTTCGGCTGCTTACATGAATTAACAATTAAGAAAATGTCTACAGACATGCCCACAGGCCAATCGTATGAAGACAGTTCATCAATTGAGGTTCTCTCCTCCCTGGTGACTCCAGATCAGAAGTTCTCAACCTATGGTTGTAGCCCCTTTCGGGCGGTCCAGTGACCTCACAGGGGTGCATATCATATCCGGTATCCTGCATTTCAGATGTTTACCTTCCAATGTAGAGCGGTAGCAAAATCACAGTTATGAAGTAACAATGAAAATAATGTTATTGTTGGAGTTACTACAACTTGAGGAGCTGTATAAAAGGGTCACGGCATTAGGAAGGTTGAGAACCACTGCTCTAGATTGTGTCAAGTTGGCCAAAACTTACTAGCGCTGCATCTCATTCAGAAAGTCAACAGGTACCCACAGGGGGATTCCTACATTTGGATGCCAAGTTCATCTGCAAGTTCTTTCAATAGCTATAAATGTCAGTGGTCAAGGTGCACCCAAACCGACCCCATGAGAAGAGGTGCTGCCAACCCTACTCTTGTGCACTGTTCACACCGGTAGACACTTCCGGGTAGAGAGGATGTAAAAGTGTAGCTTGGTTCAACCATTTGCCCCATTGGCTACTAAGTTCTGCGTCTCTTCTTTGGCTCCTCTGTGAGCTATTTTTTGGAGTCCTTGGTCATGTGAAGACCACCACAGAGACACGCCTTTCCTCAGGCCTCTCAGGTGTGTGCTACAAACCCAACATGGTATCACCATAACTCAGACATGCCCCAGGTAGGCAGTCCACTCTTATCTCCACACACCACTGAAAACTGAGATGTGCAGAGGACTCTACTCTGGCCAAAGAACTAAAGATCATAACCAGCACTCAGCAAAAACTATAAAGACCTGTTCCCCACCGGAAGAGCAGTCATACTCATGGCCATATTGTTTTCTATGGGTTTTTTAAATTTCGTTTTGTTTTTAATTTTTGTCTCAGCTGTGACTCATGTCCTGCGCTGGTCACAAAGATATCAAGGCCCATTTCTATAAACACTCATAATAGTTTTTAAGCTGTTTCCTTTCTTAGATGTTTTATTTTCGTTGGCCAGGTAGGGAGGACTTTTAAATGGAGTCACTCTCTCTGAGTCACACATTCCAGAAGAACAAAGCTATTGCCTGCACAAAGCTGTTACACTGTTTACTTAGAGATCTATTCTGAACCCTGGTGTAGGAGCTGGTACCCGATAAATATGTATAAGGCGTTGTCCAAGTATGTGGTGCTGAACCAGTGACCATGGAGATTGCCCTCTGACCCTTCTTATGTTATCCCTGGACCCAAGAACCCAAGAACCCAAGAACCCAAGACCCATCCATCATCATGTCTACATGCTTGCTTGGAAACTATTTTTGTAGCAATGATATTATCAGCGTGGTTTGTCGATTATGTCCTTATTCATTATCTAGCACATTTAGTGTGTGTGTGTATGTGTGTGTGTGTGTGTGTGTGTGTGTGTGTATCTCACATGATTAGATATGACCTTACCGTGTACAGCTGGCCTGGAACTCACTATGTAGACCAGGCTTGTATCAAACTTGGAAGAATAGATACTCTTACCTCTGCTGCCTGGGTGCTTGGATTACAGGTTCTCGAGTCAATGCTTTTTCTGCCCTGTGCTTAATATTCTTTTTCTAGGAGAAGCCCTCAACCAGTACAGTTGCAGTAAACGCCTCCAGGCTGCAGGGTCTTAGTGACTCTCAGCCCCATCTTCCTGAAGTGGGATGCTCTGACTTAGGTCTTCTGTGTTACTCCTTTAGCTCTCTGACTCCGTTAGATTTAGCTGCCTACCGTAACTTAGCCATTCCAAATTCTCCACCAGCCCTCCTTTCTTCGCCTCTGACACTTTTGTCTTGTCATTTTTTTTGGTGCTAGGGAATCAAAGGCCTTTCCCATTCACTTCACCACCGAGCTACATATACATCTTTAAATAGTTCATGAAAATCCCAATTATGAAAAAAAAATCAAGATTTTTCTTTTAAAAAAAGACAAAATATAATGTATAAGAACAGTAATTACATGTTAGTATTGAAATATAGCACCAAATTTACTTTGTGCTTTCCTGTCCCCGTGGAAACCTGGCCTGCCTTGGCTTTTATCCTTCTGGTGACCAGAAGTAGACTGAGGTGATAGAGAAGCAGCCTACAGACTAGGGATGAGAATGCGCGCCCCCCTCCCCAACACAACTCCCGCTTGACATTCGTTTCTGGCAGAAATGTAAGAGCCTGGATGGAAAGGGCACCAAGACACACAACCAGTAGCCTTTCCAGCAGCTATTTTTCCAGGGCTATAAAAAACACCGAAGTTCCTTTGTAAATCCTACCTCAGAGAAGACATGAAAAGGGATGTGGAGGCGGTGAATGCAGTCCTACAGAGAGTTTAGCTTCCTGGGGGTCTGCTTAATGCAGGAATGGAGCTCGGGAGAGCTGAGAGGATTAACTGATCAATGGTTCTTTTAGATTAGCCCTCTCAGATATCAGTGGTCTCCGCAAGCCTTAGATGAGATGATACGATATTTTCAACATTGAGCTTTGCAGAGCCTGAAAGGCCTGTGGTGTGAGAGAGATAACTCAACTCCAACCTTCCGCAGCACTGGCCTGAGTGAGTCTGCTATTGTCTCTGTTCAAAGCCTGATATCCTGGTCTCTCAGGGAGTCCTGAGGTGGCCTGAGAGGATGGATGTATTCAAGGAAACTTCAAGGGGACACCAGGCTGAGTGCAGGTAGCTTATTTAAGAGGCATGGAGAAACAACAGCCGTGGAAGAAAGATGTGTCCCTATAGGACGGAGGAGCATTAAGCCGCAGTGAGACAAGTTAGCATGAGCAGCTTCAGTACACAGGGTATCGAATGTCACCAGTACCTTCCTCTCCCATGCTCGCTCACTATGACACTTGTGGGGGCTGAGGGGGGGGGATACCCCAGAATGAACACAAGTCATTATGGGAAAAATGGAAACGATGTAGAGGGCACAGATTCTCTCACCTGAGGAGGAACTGGATATTCGTCGGAACACCAAGCACCTAGAGAGACATTCATTCCAGCTCTCTCGATTGCGAGATAACCCCAGAAAAGGGTATTAACTCCATAGTACCTTCTACAACAATAGATTTGCATCTGCATGGAGTATGTTGCAGAGTTAAATATGACCATGACTACCTCACCCTTAGAAAGTTCTAGAATTTTTCTAGATACCACTAGCACTTGCAAGGCTTAGAATGAGAGTTTGGATCAACACTCACTTGGTTTATGGGCTGCAAACCTAAGATGGAACATGCCCTGGATGAGTAGTCTCCTGTGGTTCTGGGGAAGCCCTCAGGTACAAAGCTGCACCCTGGTAGTGGAGGAATTGTCTGGACCACAGTAAGATGAAATCAGATGGCATCTGAGGAATGAGCCTGACCAATGTGTGGGGGTTAATAAAGTCAACCTGACAGGCTCCAGAATCACTGAGGAGAGAAGCTGCTGGGCATGCCTGAGTAGTCCTCTAGATTAGGTTAATCGAGGTGGAAAGAACCACCATAAATGTGGGTGGCAATGCTCTATGTGCTGGGGACTCAGTCTAAGGAAAAGAGCCTCACATTTCTGCCGCAATGCCTGCCTGCTCATAAGGGACAATTATCTCTGAACTGTAGGCTAAGATAAACCTGTTCCTTCCTAAAGTTGCTTGTCAGGGAGTTGGCCACAGAAGCCAGAAAGTCACTACTAATAGTTCACCCCAACACTTTCTCTTCTGCTGGAAGATGCATCAGAAATGAGGAGTCAGAGTACTGAGTAAACTCTGGCCTTGCTGTTGAACTTCAGAGGCGGTTCAGTCATAGAGATTTGCCTGCACTGGTTCTCTTACCATAGTATGAAGTCACTGTGGAACATCTGGGAACCCTGCACTCTTGCTAATCCTCCTTGGTTTTGATTTTGGCTTTCTGTTTGTCTTTACAAAAGTGAAAGCTCACCTCGAGATTTGTTCTGCCTGTGACTAGTATCATCTAGTGAAGAAACCCCAATGTTCCGTTTCTTCTGAAGTTGAACTATCTCTCTCTGTGTGTGTTTGTGTGTGTATGTGCGTGTGTGTATGAGACAACATTGTTCTGCAACTGCAAAAGTGATATGGGCCCTATTCAAATAAATATACTTCACTAAAATAAGTAAGTCAGTGCATTGACCTGTGGGCCCCTAACTTGTTAAATATTGTACCCCACTTTCCCCATGCTGTTGCTGTGGGTGCAGTGAATAGCACGTGTGATTCCTTGGGTTTTGCGGGGTTAAAAGTCAGCTATCAAGCCTGAGATTTAGAGATAAAAATATCAGGATAAATTCGTACACTGTCACTTAAATGCGTTGCTTTGCTGAGCCAAGGAAACGTCTCCATCAACGAAGTGCTTTGTAAGCATGAGAAACTGAGTTTAATCCCCAAAGCCCATGGGGAAAAAGCTGGTGTACTAGTGTACACATGAAGGTATGCAAGAAAATACAAAGAAAGGCAGACAGGTGGGTCCCTGAAGATTGCAAGGAAACTAGTCTAGCATATCTGTGGGTAACAGACCATTGAGGGTCCCCGTCTCAAAAGACACTATTGCTGATGCCACGAAGGGCTTGCTGACAGGAGCCTGGTAGAGCTGTCCTCTGAGAGGCTCTGCCAGCACCTGACTAATACAGATGCAGATACTCACAGACAACCATTGGACTGAGCCTGGGAACCCCAATGGAAGAGTTAGGGGAAGGACAGAAGAGCTGAGGGGGATTGCAACCCCAAAGGAAGAACAACAATATCAACTAACCAGACCCCCAGAGCTCCCAGGAACTAAACCACCAACCAAGGAGTACACATGGAGGGACCCATAGCTCCAGCTGCATATGTAGCAGGGGATGGCCTTATCTGGCATCAATGGGAGGGGAGGCCCTTGTTCCTGTGGAGGCTGGATTTCCCTGTGTAGAGGGATGCTAGGGTAGTGAGGTGGGAGTGGGTGGGTGGGTGGAGAGCACCCTCTTAGAAGCAAAGGGGAGGGGGGATGAGGTAGGGAAGTTTCAGAGGGGAGACTGGGAAGGGGGACATTTTTAAAGTAAATAAATAAAATAACCAATAAAAACCATAATATAATGGAAAAATAATAAAATATATCTATAAAGAAAATAAAAAGACAAGGTTGAATGTATCCTAAGAAATGACGTCTGAAATTACCCTCTGACCTCCACATGCATCCACACACCTGTTATACATATATGCACATACACACACACACACACACGCACACACGCACGCACACACACAGAGTATTGCCTTGAGCAAATTCCTCTCTCCTGTAATTTTAGGTTTCAGACCTGTGGGATGGAGGTAGTGTAACTGGCAGCAGTCACCACACAGAGTCATTTGGAGGCTGGAAAGAGACAGTGAACATCGGCATACTTGCACAGAGCTGAACCTAAGCTGTTGTGGTTATGGTCATTATAATTGCCACTGTTATTTCTCCCAAGGGCTGGCTTGTGGCTGCCTTCAGTTCAGTGTCTGGGCCTACAGTTTCTTCTTTAATACCGAGTATGCTTCAGGTAGAGTTGGCAAACAGAGCAAGCTGGGTGCATTTTACCTCCTCACCTTGGACCCCCAGAGCATCTCTTAAAATGTTTGGAGAAAACTCATCAGCACGTCCATTTGTTTTCTCATTTTCTTTGGCTGGCGTATACCACGGCCACTTGATTAGCAATCAGCGCCGAGTTGGCAGGCACACTCGGGCCCTGTTCTTCCTAATCAGAGATGTAGGAAGCAAACGCTTGTGTGGAGGGAGAACCCTTTTTTGAGCTCCTGTCCCATGACTCTTAATTGTTGTATTTCTCAAACTCAACCCAGCTGCAAGCTTTATCAGGGAAACATTTATTCAGATAACAAGCCTCCAGGATGAAAGAGGGGTAATTATTTTTGCAAATGCCTTGGAATTGCTGTGTGGTATGGCACAGCTCATTCCCTAGTCTGGGAAGGTGCACATTTGGGGCTGAAACTGCTTTGTAAATGGACAATTCAACAAGCATATGACTGGAAAGTTCTGGCAACTGATTCCAGAAAACGATTTAATGAAAACAAAGCATCAAAATAAGAAGTGGGATTATTATCAGAGTGCTCTGAAAGCTGCCCATGGTGCACTGAGTACCTGGATACCATTCATTCATTCATTCATTCATTCATTCATTCATTCATCTATCCATCCATCTATTCATCCATTGATTCATTCACTAATTCTTCCATCCATCCACCCATCCATCCATCCATCTATCCATCCATCCATCCATCCTTTCACTCATTCATTCACCCATTCATTTGTTTCCTAGCTAATGTTTTTGAGCTCCATGCTTTGTTGTTAAAAAAAAAAAAAAACAAGCAAATGAACAAAAAACCCCAAAAACAAACTTGTAATGTTTTAAGTAGCAGACTTAAGCCATCCTCTGGCTATCAGCTGCAGTTTTCCATCCTATCTGTGAGTTCAGAATAGCTTTGGTCTGAAGAACTCCATACCATGCCCGGAAGTGTGCAGAGTAGTGCATGAGTGTTCCTGAGTGGTGGGGACCAATGATCACTCTAGCCCCAGGGTCGTGTGTTCTGCCTACTTAGTCACCTTGCTTTGTCCTCCTCATGTTCCACAACCTACATGTGGAAGACGGTTATTCCTCCCATTTCTATGCTGAATTGTATGGCTGGTGTGTTTTGTGGTAATTCTAGAAAGCACCAGCTGCTGATAGAATATTGAAGGTGACTGCTCCTGGCTGCCTGTGCCCAGCTTCCTGGTACCGCCTTGCAGTTTCCTTCTTCTCCTCTCCTACCCTTAATGATTTACTCAGTGCATGATCTGCTGTGTGTTCCATGGGCACCATGGAGATTCAGTCTTGAGTATGTATGCTTGCACCCAAGAAGCTCTTCCAATAGGACAGTTTGCTTCCCTCTTCAATGAAACTCTGTGTATCGACAACTTGAGGATGTATTATTGATCTATTCTGAATGTAAATCTTTGTCAGACTTAGGAATTTTAAGTCTCTCCTTTTCTGTCACTTGCCTTCTATTTTCCTGTTTTCTTGAAAAAAAGAAAAAGAAAAAAATCACGCTATATTTTAATGAAGGCCAAGCACTCACTCTGCCATGGCCCTTTCTGTGTTCTGCATAAGCAGTGTTTTGCATACTCCAAGGTCATAAACTTTTTATGCTGCCTTTTCTAAAAACTTGATTTCTTGAGCTTCCATGGTTAATTCCATCCCAAATTCATTTTGTGTAGCGTGAGGTAGAAATCAAGATTCATTCTTCCAGTTGCTCTAGAGCCACTGTTGGAGGCCACCTCCTTCCCTACTCCCTCCCCACTCCCTGGATGCTGGTGACCACTTTAACCACATGGCCACACCCATGTTTTCTATTTTCTGAACCACTTTGTCATTACAGTACTGGACCAGGAGAGACTGAATCCATGGTCTCATGCACTACCCCTGAGCTGTATCCCCAGCCCAGCCTCTTCCAAATGAGATAGGGTGTGCCACTCAGATGCTCAGGCTGACCTTAAACTTATGATCCTCCTGCCTCCAGCAGCTGACTTTATAGGATCATTAGACTCGGTTTGTTTCTTGAGATCTTTTCATTTCACTGACCTTCATCTTTCTGCTAATGCTAGGGTGGAGATTATAAAGATTGTTTTCCCCTTTTGCATGTGCCTTCCTTTATTCTTGAAATTGTTTTGCTAATTGTTATGACAGTGTATGTGTGTATGGTGTACGTGTGTGATTCCTGTATGATGTAGTGTGTGCGTGTGTGTGTGTAATGCCTGTATGGTGTAATGTGTGTATGAGTATGTGTGTGTTTGTGATGTGTGTATGTTGTGTGTGTGTGTGTATGATGCCTGTATGGTGTAGTGTATGTGATGTGTGTATGGTGTGTATGGGGTATGTGTGTGTGTGTGTGTATGATGCTTGTATGGTGTAGTGTATGTGTTGTGTGTGGTGTGTATGGTATGTGTGTATGGTATGTATGATGTGTGTGTGTGTGTGTGTGTATGTGTATGATGCCTGTATAGTATGTGTATGTGTGGGCTGCCTGTATGGTGTAGAGGTGATGCCTGTATGGTGTGTGTGTGT
>NW_021604586.1:2574761-2596632 GCF_004785775.1 Grammomys surdaster
TGTGTGTGTATGTGTGTGTGTATGATGCCTGTATGGTGTGTGTGTGTATGTGTGTGTGTGTATGTGTGTGTGTGTATGATGCCTGTATGGTGTGTGTGTGTGTGTAAGATGCCTGTATAGTATGTGTATGTGTGGGCTGCCTGTATGGTGTAGAGGTGCTGTGTATATGGTTTGTGTGTGTGTGTGTGTGTGTGTGTGTGTGTGTATGATGCCTGTATGGTGTGTGTGGGTGTGTGTGTGTGTGTGTGTATGATGCCTGTATGGTGTGTGTGTGTATGTGTGTGTGTGTATGATGCCTGTATGGTGTGTGTGTGTATGTGTGTGTGTATGATGCCTGTATGGTGTGTGTGTGTATGTGTGTGTGTATGATGCCTGTATGGTGTGTGTGTGTGTGTGTGTGTGTGTGTGTGTGTGTGTGTGTGTGTTTGTATGGTAGGCTGGGAGGCAGAGAAGACCACTCTGCTGAGTCCGTTCTCATCTTCCACCATTACCTGAGCTCCAGGGATCTAACTCAGTTAGTGAGGCTTACTCAGCAAGTGCATTGAGCTGTTGAGCCAGCTCAGCCGGCTCTTAGGTCCTGCTGGGAAGTGCTTTTATATTTAACACAGACTACAACATCAACCTGAAGGCTTAAGCTGAAGGAAAAGGGGTCAGAAATGACTTCCCAACTAGAGTCAGTTGAGTAAAACTCTTCACAATTTGCCCTCTAGGGCAAATTCACTTTCTCATGAGTCCTGATTTGAGTTCATGTATGCCATGGGAGCTAGACACTGATCTGAACTAGACTAGTAGATGATATGGGGGAGATATCCAATAAAGGTGGAACAGGCATATTGAATGGATATGATACCAAAGCTCCAAGGGGACTTGAGGTCACCCAAGGTCATGGAGCTGGCAAGCTGCAATGCTTGGATTCTAGATTAGAATTCATGGTCTCAACAGACCCATCTTCTTCTAGGGAGCACGCTTGTTCTTGGTGCCAACAACTCAAGCTCACTGCCTATATTTAGGCTTTAGTGCTACTCACCTCCAGGATGTGTGTTCCTCCTGTCTCCTCCATGGTCTCTCTGAGAAAGCCAAGTCTATTTTTTATGCTCAAACCAGAACACACTAATTGATTCTCCTTCTTTGAAAAACATAACTCTGCTCTAACATTATCAATATGTGTCGACAACAACTTATGGTGTGTGACTAATTACACTTGAATCGTACATATTTAATTACCATTTCGATTTGATAGTTTAGCATTGACAGTTCTTGTCATCCCTCACTTACCGATAGTCCCTTCTTACATTTTCATTGCCCTTGTTGCGAGTGCCTTCCCTGACCATGGAGCAGGAGCATGGGTGTGCTTCCTTTTTTTTTACATTTCACTCTTACTTATTGCCCTGCTAGCATGCAAAGATATGCTAGCATAAATCTGATCCATTCCTAATGACTGTGTGTGTGTGGATGTCTGTCTGTGTGGGAGTATATGCACATGAGTGCAGTTGCATGTGAAGGCCAGAAGAGGGCATCAGATGCCCCTTGAAATGGAGTTACAGACAGTTGTAAACCTAACACTGAGCCATCTCTCCTGCCCCATCAACTCATTCTTCCAATGGACATTTCCAGAATAGGCCTCTTGAAGTTAATCCTGGAGAAATGTTTGAAGTGGTTGTAGAGGGTTTGTCTTACAGTGTCTGAACCCAAGTAATCAATACTGGCATTTTCTGGGTCAACATCTGAATGTGTAAGAATAAAGGATCTTCTCTGGATGAAATAGATGCTTCTCTCCGAGTCTTTCCCTGGTGGCTGCACTGGGGCAATAGATAGTTTAAAACAACATTGAGAATAACACCAGGAGCTTCTACCAAGTCTATCAAATATTTGCTGAACACATATTATGTCTAAGACACTTTGGGGAGCAAAGAAATCTAAGCCTGCTCTTCCCCTTGGGGAGATATCAATCAAGTTGTAATTTAGGTGTCTTCAGACGATGACACAAGCCAGTTGTAACTTTAGTATCTGGGTCCTTGGTGTAAACAAGGCAATGCGCACACGAAATGAGCAAGGTGCCTCTGTGGAGAGATTTGGCTTCTCTCAGCAATCAAGCGATCCTGTGTTTTCTTGCATCTTTTCCAGCTGTCCACTTTAGCTGAGTCTGCAGTCTTAGGAGGAAGAGGAGGGGTGTCTGCAGTGTTGTCTTCTGCAGCCTTTTGCTGTTGTTTCTCCAGCTCCGAAGACACTTAAATAGCCTTCGTCAATTCAGACCCATCGAGATTAAGTATTTAATTTCTCTTGATCTCCAGCCTTAGGAAATAACCCGATTCACTACTTAGCCATTATTTAATTCATTACTGCTATTAAAGATCAGGAGAGTTGTCTTCGTAGGGCTGAAAGTCCATGACATGCCTTACCTCTCTTTATTGGGCACAGTGGTGAGGCTATGGAGGGCTCTAATTTGGAATCTCACTTGTGGGATTTTTATGACATTGTCCAGTCCTGGGCTTCTGCTGGATGACATGCAGGGATGAGGCTTAGTTTGATGGAAAGAGGTCCTATGTCCACATTGTGCTCTCATTGACTCCTTGATGGGGGTCATTGCACAGAACAGTGGCCAGGCTGTGTTTGAGAGGCAGTACATGGAGAACTGCTCTCCTTTCGCCTGGGATGGGCATGGAAGTGGTTTCCCAGGGAGTGCTGACAGTGTCTATAGATAACTTTTGTTATTGTACCGGGGCATGAAAGTAGGACAAAGGCCTTATTAACATCTAGTGGCAAGAGACCCAAGTGGCAGCTAACATCCTACAGTGCAGAACAAAACTCACAACATAGCAGTCTGATCCCAAATGACCCTACTAACCCAAATGAGCAACCCTGCTTACCTGCCTATCACTGCCTGTCTCTAACCTGTACAGGCTTTTTCATAGGGTTCATGGCACTGTTTGGATGGATTAGTAAGACAGGTTGTCTCAGTGACATTTCCCATTGCTGCCATTAAAGATTCAGCCCAAAGACACTGAAGGAAGGATTGGTTTGGGCTTCTAATACCCCAGGGATACAGTCCACTAAGGCAGGGAATGCATAGCATCAGAAGCCTGAGGTAGCTGGTCACATGGCACTAAACCAGAAATCAAGAGAGCAAACACTGTGTGGGATTGGGCTGTTAAATCTCAAGACCCTTCCCAAGTGAGCCATTTCCTCTAGCAAGGCTCCACCTCCTGAAGATTACAAGACCTTCCAAAACAGCACCAATTGGGACTGGGACCAGAAGTTCAGATGTGTGTGTCTAGGGAATACTTTATATTCAAACTGTGATGCTGAGAGACTTTAGGTAGCTGATGGATGGTCCTGTATAAGAAGCCATGGTAGAATAGTTTTCCCCATACTGCTTGCAAATTCTTTTCAGGGTGCCAGTTACTTAGCTTATGGCAAATCGAGCTTGCCTGTCACCTCCTCTGTGAAGTTCTTGCTTTTAATCTTCCAATACTGGTAGCCCATTTCCCAGTCTATTCATTTCTCTGTCTCTGTCTCTCTCTGTCTCTGTCTCTGTCTCTCTCAGTGTATGTGTTTCCTTTCCCTCCTCTCACTAGTCCTTTGAGAACTTCATACAATGTAATTTAATTCTCCAAGATCTATCCCTCCTCTCTTCCATACCCACCTAGTTTTGTGTCCTATCTTATTTAAAAAATCCACCGAGTTCAATACCTACTTCCTGTACATTCTTGGATATGCCAATGTCAGATGGGGCATGTCTTCTTATTGACTGACTTTGACAGGGAAAAGAGTCCTGATGGTTAGTTCTATATGTCAGTGTCAAGTAGCCAAGGTCTAGAGTCACCTATGAAGACCACCTCAGTGGATTATCTACATCTCGTGGGCCTATGGGCATTGTGTGAAGGATGCTACTGGTTGTTCATTGAGGTGGGAAGAATCACCCTGAATATGGGCAGCACAATTTTGTGGGCTGGGCCTTGTGTAAATAGAGTAAGCTACCTGAGCAGCAAGCAGGCAATGAAGACATATTCTCTCCCTCCCTCCCTTCGTCCATCCCTTCCTCTTAACTATGTGTGTGGTGTGGTTACCTGCTTGAGTTCCTGCCCTGACTTCTCTGAAATGATGAATCCTGACTTGGAATTGTAAGTCAAACCCCTCCCTGCCTTTTATTGTGGCTTGCCAGGATGTATGTCACAGGAACCATAATGACACAGAACAGTATCCTTCAAAACAGGCACACTTTGCCTGTATTTTATAACAACTAGGACACGCTAGATAACTCTAATTTGTTGATTAAATGAATAAGTAAATTTGAGAATGAATAAATTAATGAATGGAGAGCAATCTATGAGAAGGCTTGATGGGTTTGTTGGAAGAGTTGGATAGATGTATGGGATGGGTAGAATGGATGGATGGATGGATGGATGGATGGATGGATGGATGGATGGATGCATAGATGGATGGATGGATGAATGGATGGATGGGTAGATGGATGTATGGATGGATGGGTGGATGGATGGATGAATGGATGGATGGATGGATGGATGGATGAATGGATGGATGGGTAGATGGATGTATGGATGGATGTGTGGATGGATGTGTAGATGGATGGATGGGTGGATGGATAGGTGGATGGATGGATGGGTGGATGGATGGATGGATGGATGATGGATGGATGGATGATGGATGGATGGATGGATGGATGGGTGGATGGGTGGATGGATGGATGGGTGTAATTGTATAAGAAAGGACATCAGCTGTTTCTCAAATGTTTAAATCCAAAGACAGAACTATTAATTGTGACACATTTTACTAGTAGCTTACAATTTGTATTAAAATCATTTTTTTCCTTATATAAAATGAGCCTTAAGTTTGATTCATTAACAGGACAAAAAAATCTCAAAACCAATATATCTGATATATGAGTCAGTAACTTAAATATACGAACCCAGATCTTCACCAAAAGCCAAAGTGATTTATACGTGTAGCCATTAAAGCAGAGTTACAGATGTTTTAAACAAAATCTGCACTTCTGTTGCGTATATTCACATATTGCAAAACTGTTGTAACAGATTAGATTACACCCTTGCATTATTGCTAAGAAAGCAGTCTCTATATTTAGATGCTAAACTATAGCAAGTGTTTTAGACTCTGAAGGCATTTCTGTCCCTTGGATTGTCATTCATGTCAAATGCTGGTCAGCTGACAGCAACCTTAGGCAGTTTGTAATTTAATGTTAAGCTTATAGGATCCTGCTATCCCTCAACAAGGGTTTGGAGGTTCATGCTACTGCAGATTTGGATGTTGGTTACAGCATCTGCCCTTTTGTGTCTCTGACTCTCCTCCTCCTCTCAGTTGTGACCTCTCTGCCTACCCACTCCTACCTCCTCCACCCCAAATGAATACAATGAGAATTATTTGGCAGATGATGGTAAAGGGGGACATGTACAATTTCAGGATATTGAAAACGGCTTCAGCTGCAAAGCTTGGGAATGATCATGGGAAAACAGAACCATTATGTCATGAATTAGAGAAAGGAACTATTGCATCATCCATTAGAGAATAGAACTATTACGTCATGCATTAGAGAATAGAACTATTACGTCACGAATTAGAGAATGGAACTATTACATCATGCATTAGAGAATAGAACTATTACATCATGCATTAGAGAATGAAACTATACGTCATTGAATTATATGTCATTCTTGTGTTTTCTGTAATGTTCCTTCCCACCCTCACAACCGCCCTGCCCCAAAGTCCCAATTATTGAAACCAATACAAAACTAAGTATATTTTTTATAAAGGTGAGTTATAAAAAGACTCCTCTCCCAAGAAATAACCTACAAGATGAAAATCTTTCCCCAGATATAAAATTATAGAAGCCACAGCTCTGTGCTTTCTTTGTGTTTTATTCAAATATGAAACCCATGGGTGTCAGGGAAGGCCTTGGAATCTCAGTCCAGAAAGGCTATTTTGATGCTACTATCCTATATTTAGAGTTTGTCTTCCATATTTTCAATGGAACCCCATGGCTCAAGTGGAATTTTGTTATGAATGGCTGAGAGATGGTATTTAAAGTGAAAACTCTGACAGTATGGGATGTCACACGGCAGTGATGAATTCCTGATGGGACTGGCTGGAAGTGTCTGACATTTTAAGTATCTCATTGCTCTGAATTCATTTGGCATTTATTGTAATAGAAATGACCATATTGGATTCATTTGGCATTCATGTGGACTTCACATGTATTTATGGAGATGTAACTTGGTAATTTAACATTTACTGTACTAAGCATTGTTTAATGGGCATTGAAAGACATTGTCGCACAGTGCTTAATAGAGTCGGTAACTCCAAAGTTAATCTTCTGTCAAAACAAAGAAATGAAAAGCCACTTTGATACCCCAAGCCCCACAAGCAAATTATCTGCATAAGTCAAAATTATGTATTTACTCCGCCAAATCTTGCTTTCTCAAATTTTAAGCCAGAAGGTTGACTCTAGGACCAAGACAGGGAAGAGCAGATGTTCAATTTAGATCTCTTTATATTCTAAAATTGTCTACAAGTACATTAATCTCAGTCTAAAAATACTAAGGATGATTTTCTTGGCTCATCCACAGTAAATTCAGCACAGGGCAGGGCATTCGTTCAGCCATTTCCTCGTCTTTCTTTCCACTACAGTGTTTAGCATGTCTCTGTTAACCTACTCCTCTCAAATAATTCTGTGTTTTTCCTTGCAGAAGAATTATTTTTAGAACAAAACAAGTCATTACTTAAAACAATTGAGAGTCAAGGGAAACTTCCCAGAGAAGTGACAGGAGAGCTTTTCAGACACCATGATGATGACCTTTCGCTTCCTTTTATTTCTGTCTAAGAACATCATTGCTGGAGGGCACAGCATCAGGCAAAACTTTGCTGTTAGCCACTTTCAAAGACAGTGGAGAAGGCCTTGCCCTTCCTCCAGCTTTCCCTGTTGCCTTTTTAACATCACTGAAATGCAGAGCATTTACTGACCATTCGTAGAAGGGACCAGACATCGGGTCCTCCTGCCTTGAAATAAATTACTGCTCAGCTCCGATGGCCAAATACCCATTGTTTAGTCATCGAGGTACTGAAAACATTTAAAATCTTTTGCTTTTTAAAGTGTGTGTGTGTGTGTGTGTGTGTGTGTGTGTGTGTGTGTGTGTGTGTTGCACATGCACCATGTGAGTAGAGTGCCCATTTTGTCTCAAGTAGCTTGTTGTATTCCCTTGGGCTGTAGTTATAGGCAGGTGTGCCCTGGGATGTAGGCACTGGGAACTGAACTTGCATCTTCTGGAAGAGCAGCAAGTGTACTGTGTATACATAAAAGAAACCCTCCCCTTTTCTTTTACTCATGCTGTTTCTTCCTTCCTTCACCTCCCAGTGCTGGGATTTCAAGCATGGGCCACTGCATCCAGCTCTTTTATAGGGTTTATCAACTCACGCTTATCCAGCAAGCTCTTTGCTGACTGAGCTCCCTTCCCCACTCCAGAGAGGTTTTCAAGAGGATTTATTTATATCCTAGGTCTATGGTCATGAATCATGGCCAACCACAGCTTCAGCAACAAAGTGCATTTTGGGGGAAGCTACAGTGGCTTGAAGTCCCTCATCAGGTGCTGTCAGAGCCCAGAGAGAATCCTCCCAGGAATGCCAGCTCAGGTGGCTCCAGGCTTCTTTTAACTTAGAGTCCTGTATCTTCTGCCAGTGCCTGTGCACTCTCTAGATCTCTGTGTTTTGGGGTGATATTTCTTACGTTTTATATAAAAACAAACAAATAACAACAAACAAAACAACAACAAAACGGTCTTAAGGAATTAGAACCTTCCCTAAAGAATTCACTCTAACTTAATTCCATCTACAAAGATCCAGTTGCAATAAGGGCACATCCGCAGGTACTCGCGGAAAATGGCCATGGCCAGAGAAGTCTATTAGGGGATAGCATTCAGCCTACAAAAAGGGGCTCTCTGAGCAATTTTTACCAGGACTAATATTTTAATGCATGTTTTTGATTTTATAATTAACTTTTTCCTGGGAGGGACTGAGACAAAATAAAGTTGTTCGTTCTCAACAGGCATTCATTTTGTTTTGTTTGACATTTGCATTAGCATTAGAGCAGAAGGGATTTCTTGGTAGCAAGCTGTATTCTTTACCCTTGTGCAACTGAAGGGCTTGCTCTGGTGGACTCGCTTGCTGTTTGATCTTAGCACATGACCTCGGTCCCTGTGATGGCCACTGAAAGTCACTTTGCTTTCCAAGTTGAAAACATACCTTTGCTGTTCTGATAAGGAACCATGATAAGGACCCACGCTACTTAGGCAAATGGTTGAAGATGCCGTTCAACATCAGAAGCCCCATGCCCTGTGGTGGAGTCAGTTGGGTTCCTCTTGGTATAAACAGCAGGAATCCACTCTGACTAGCAGCAAGCAGGAATGGAAAAGACTATTGCTGGGTGGATTCATTTCCTAAAGATGCTATAACAAAGTGCCAGGAACTTGTAGGTTAACAACAACAGAAGTTTATCAATCACTTCTGGAGTCTGGGAGAGATTTTGCTTCTATGGTAAAAGGTATAGAACCAACTATGCTTCTCCTCCTGCTCCTGCTGGTGTGCCTAGTGTCCAGCACCCTTGGCATACTGATGCATCACCCATCCATGAGTTTACCCCCACATGCCATCCCCATCCCACATGCATGTTTCTCTCAACACCCAACAGTCCCTTGGTTATAAACACACTGTATTATTGCAGAGATTTCCCTTGTTATCTTATTCATTACCTCCATAAAGAGCCCACCTCCAAATAAGTCATAGATTAAAATTCTAAAATGTCTTTTTTTGGGGGGTGGCATGAGAACGTGGAGAATATACATCAACCCATAACTATGGTCATATATTGTGTTGGAATGAAAACTGGATGACCCATGAAGGGAGGGGAACCCAAGTTATATCTGGGCACTGGAATCAATGAGGCTTCTAGAATGTTCTCACAGATCTCTTTTCTCATAGTCATTGCCTAGGGCTATCTTTTGGGGTATAGAATGGCCACCTGTTAGTATGTGTGCCAGTCTGCATGTGCGTGCATGTATAGGCACACACGTGTGTATGGACATTTCATCCTCTACAAAAGTAGATGTAACCGTGGAGCGGGCCAAATGTTACCCTTTCTTCCTACCCTTCCCAGACCTGTGTCAATCTCTGAAGATGAAAGGTGTATTTTGTACTCTTCAAAGAAGCAGCTGTCCATTGATTGAAATGGCAGAATCAACTGATGTCCTACAGCCTGTTCCTGGCTGAGGGCATGGGAGTGGCAACAAGTGTGCATTTATTAAAGCCTGAAGTAGGAATGGGGGTGACGTCATCTAAGCATCACCAAGAAGGACTAAGATGCAGATCCACAGATTAGATCATGACACAGCTCAGTTCACAGCAGCCGAACATTACTGACATAATAGAGGTGCCCTTCCAAGGCTTGCCCTGTCTCCATCATGAGATACTTGAGTGCAGCCCAGGAAAACCACAGGCTCTGCTTCATCCAGAGGAGCCACAGGGGACTGCAGAGAGGGGACCCTTTGTTCCCCGACTTTTGCTTGCCTGCTGTCTGTAACTGTCTCCCAGAGGGAGTTTGGAAACTATGCAAGGACATACGGACATAGATCTGTCCACCTAGCTTAGCTCTGAGGCCCCTGGGACTAGAAGAGACTTGATGTGTTTTCCTAAGTGTTCTATTTCCTTCTTATAGTCACAGAGGTCCCACAAAGAGATGAGACCAATAATCCATCACATCTGTTTGTCATTCTTGCTCAATGCAAATTTTACAAGACCCCACATCCCCTACCACCCCAGTTCCTCTCCTTACACAGAGTTTCCCAGCTCCAGCCACCCCAGTTCTGCCCCGAGCACAGGGTTCCCTCAACCCCCCGCCATCCCAGTTCCATTCCCTACACAGGGTCACAAAGTCAACACAGGTCACTTTGCAGTTTGTATCTCTGGATGCAGCGCTAGAGCAGACTTCAATGTGCCATTACAGCATACTTTTCTCAAAAGGAATTTTGACAATGATAAATGCGTGGACAGACAGCCTAATCCCCATGCCCATCAAGCTGCTCAGAATTAGCTTTGCTGATGCAATATCTTAAACAGGGAAGCCTGGATGTTGCCTGTGTGGTAGTATCCACAGGGCTTCAAGTGCCATTGCCACCAAGTTTGTACCAGTCTCACGTGGGCAGATTTTTTGTGTGTGTGTCTGCTAGCCTCCGTTTCCTCGGCTAGGGAAGATGGTTTGAAATGACTGCCCTTCATAAAGCCAGTGTGTTCTGTGAGGCAAGGACTAGACAGATATGAACACAGTTCCTGGCCATCATAAAGCTCCCGGTGAATTGCTGGCTAGCGCTCCTGCAGGTATATCTTCCTGTTACCTGTAGTGATGACTCTAAGATGAATTTGAATCCAAATAATGTGAGAAGCAATGGTTGCTGTTGCCAGCAAAGATAAAATGAGTAGGCTTTTTTTCTCCCCCTGCAGACCTTAGAATATGGTATCAGTAGTTAATGTCTATTAATTATTTATGATGTATTTGGCAGTGCACTGAGAGTTTTCTGGAGACCTTGCTAGTGAATCTCACGCTAACACTGAACTTTATGTGAGCCATTTATCTTGTACAGTAAGAATTCGGGCTGGCTGGCTGTGCAGCATAAGCCCCTCCAGATCTAATTCTCTCATCCTATATCTTTTCAGGACTGCAGGATGCTGACCTGAAATACCAAGTCAGACTGGGTCTTCTGCCCTTCTGTTTCAGGTTAGGATCACAAAGGGTGTCAGTCAGGGTCCTGGCTGGAGATATGGAGTACTACTAAACCAGCCTCTAAAGCCCAGTAAAACCCACTTGACCAAGGGAAACTACAAAGAGTAGATCAGCATCCTGGATCTGGAAATGGTACACTATCACTCTTGCCTTAGAGCTTACAAGATAGAGAATGGATGTGGTACCCAGAGCTAGATGTGCAGCTGCCAACAGACAATGTGTTGTTAGGTTGAGATTCAGCCAGCCTCGTACCCTTGGAAGAAACCAGGAGAAAGGATACCCTGTATCCCCCATCTCTGATCTCTAGCAGATACCCCTCATCTACTAGCCCAGCGAGAAGCCAGAAGACAAGGCTGCCCAAGGACAGAGGAGGTCTCAAAAAGGGAATAGAATCATGAGAGCTCAGCCATATCCCCAGCACATCTGCGTGAATATTGTGCCAACAAGTGACATTTGCCAGAAGTGAGAGATAGCTGGACCACCCTATACACTGCTCCCCTTGTCTGTTTTCTATCTACCCACCCATTCATCCATCCATCCACCTACCCATCCATCTACCCACCTATCTATCCATCCATCCACCCACACATCTATCAACCCATCTATCCATCCATCCATCCATCCATCCATCCATCCATCCACCTATCCACTCATCCACTCATCCACCCATCGGCCCACCCACCCATACATCTACCCATTCATCCATCCACCCACTCATCTATACACCCACCCATCCACCCACCCATCTATCTAACCACCCACCCATCCATCCACCCATCCACCCACCCATTCATCCATCCATCCATCCATCCATCTATCCATCCATCCATCTATCTATCTGACTATCTGTCTGACTATCATCTATCTCTCCTATTATGTTTCCCTCACAGACTATAATCTCTCAGACTATAATCTAAAGTGGGGAGCCTGAAATGGCTCAGCATCTTTGTATAATCCAGCCACTCTTAGATATGAGACTGTAAAAAGGTCAATGTAAAAAATAAAATAAAAACTACATTACTAAACAGCCATTTATCCTTTATTTTCTCATAATACAAAGAAAGGTTATTGCCAAATATGATGATAAAGCTTTTATTGCTCCAACTTTTGTAACAAAACAAACATATTTCTTAATGAATTTTATTAGATCAGTGATTGCCGACATGGGGTTCCTGGGTCTTCAGAGACATTATAGCTGTGGAGATGGGTCTGGGAGCCATTTAAAAGATTTCAGCAAACCTAATCTAATCATACTTTTACAAGTGATAAAGCCTCTCAAACTAACAAAAGCACCAAGGTTCTTTGCTCTTGATTGAAAGGTATTAGCTCTGCTTGACAACCTCCGTCGTTTTATTCTGACTCGGAGCTCTGATTGGCAGTTCTGTGTCTTTGATTAATAAAACATGAGTGAGCAAATGAATTATTGCTCAAGCTGTGCAGTTTGCTAGATAGGGACTTTGAAAACCACAAATCAGCTAGGGAAAAATAGTTAGCTGGGTTCTTAGGCGTGGGATAGGAAACTCAGTGATAAGATATGCCATAAGGCTGAATCAGGTTTCCAGAAGGACCAAGGCCTGACTGAATATTCAAGCCAATTCAATAATAACCATAGAAATAATAATGGCAGTGGACATGACAGTCAGTGGTCAGGCATGGTATGGAAACATCCCATGTGTGATATCTTCCCACGGACCTCAGGAGAGCATGCACTCTGTTGACTTTGTCTTGGGTTGGTCTCCCTCAGCGCCAAGCTTAGAATACAAGGAGTTCTGTGTACATGTTTGTGTGTATACAGTGATGTCAGGACTACTGTTCAGGAATGGAGGTTTTGTCTGGGGAAGGGAAGGAGGCCCTCCTTCACAGGAGGACACTGTGGGTCACACCTGGCTTGCTCTAGGCCATTCTTGAGGAGGCTGGATATTGAGGATGGACTAGAGAGAGAACTGTCTCTTCAGGTACAGAGTCTAGAACTTCTGGGGAGATGATGTGTGTGTGAGCACATTCCAGGAGCCAGAGGAATAGAAAGAAATAGGCTTTGTGGATCCTGGGGGATGGAACAGCTTCCAACAGCTGCATCTGGTCCTCCAGGTGAGGAAACCAAAACTCTGTGACTTGAAATCATCTGTCTGAAGTCACTGCACTTGTTGCATGAACTGTTCCGTGGGGATTCTATTACTACCTCTATCTAAAGATGGCTGAGATCTTGTTTTTAAAGGAAAAACAAAAACCCTGAAAGAACCCAAACTTCATTTTATCCAAAAGGCTGAGAAGAGACAGAATTATATTCTCATGCATCATCTATTTCTGGGCTGTAACTCATATCCCATTCAATTCATTCACTTAACAATGTTCAGTTTTATGGTTTGCAGTGTGTTCGTACGTATGAAGCCATCACCACCATCAATCTTGGAGCATTCTCATCAGCCCCGAAGAAATCTTGTATGCCTTGCAGTCAGGCCCCATTTCCTCTGTCATATCCACACCCCGCCCCAAAAAATCCTTTCCCATGTTTTTCTGGCCTTGTCTTTTCTGAGCATTTCAGTTAATAGAATCACGGAATATGTGTTTTGAAGGAGCTGCCTTCTTTCACCCTGTATGATGTTTTAAAAATGCATCTCTGCTGTAGCTACTATCTACACTTCACTCCTTTGCCTTGTCAAGTAATATTCCACTGTATGGACATACCACATTTGTTTACATGTTCATTGATTGACAGACAGAGTTTTCTCCCCTGCTTGGCTTTTCTGACTGTCCCTGCTATGAAAGTTGGCCCATAAGCCTCCTATTGACACGTTCTTGTTTCTCTCTGTTATCCACCTAGGAGGAGAATTACTAGGTTTTATGGTGACTCTATTTTTAACCTTTTGAGGCACTGCCAAGTGTTTTTTTTTTTTCCCCAAAGCAATCCAGGAGTTTATTGATGGCTTTAATCTGCTGTTCAATTAAGCAAGCTGCGTGCCTCACGCTGTTCCTGCAGGGTAGAAAAATCACTGCCACACAGTTGTAATGTCTAATTTCTAGGTTCCTGAGGCATTCGGGAGGGACACTGCGAGGGCCCAACTGGAGGTGACTCAAGGTGGCCTCTGTCCCTGCAGGTCTTGCTTTTCGTTTTAAATAATGAATGCTTCAGCCTGCTCGTGGCCCATTTAGTTTCCGATCACACAGACTCTCCTTAACCCTACTGGGTGTAGTGATGCATGTTTGCATCTGGTATATTTTTGCCCCGCAGTTTCTAAATAGCTAGAATTTAAAGCATAGATGGGTGGCCGTTTATTAAACATGGACTCCTTATTGGATTCCTTATTATTTGTGTTCAGCACCTACTGAGAACCAGGTGCCGTGCTGGGTACCGTGAAAGCAGTAGGAAAACGAAGGTAGGACACAATCCAGGGAGAAGACGTAATGCTTGACAGGACCTGCTCTGAAGATGTGCTGAGCAGCCATGGCTGAGACCACTCTCACAGCAAGAGCTCCTCGAGACCTGTAACGGAGTCTGCTGAATCCCGTTCAATCCAAAGACAATCTATGACTGCCCATAAAGGTGGGGGTGGCCAGCGGAAGTCTGCCTTTCTCCCTCCCCATAATATTCTGAGTTTTTTAAGAAAACAGGATGTTAGCCAGTTCCTGTGGTTATAAAATGCTAATCTGGACTGGGAAGACACCTCAATTAGTAAAGCATCTCCTATCAGTCACTCACAAGGATGTGGGTTCAGTCTCAGGCACCCGTTAGGAAGCTGGATGGTAGCATGAGCTTGTAGCTGCATTAAGGGAGGTGGAAGCAGGTGAATCTGTGAGGCTCCCAGGCCAGCCAGCCCAGCTGAATCAGTGGATGCCAGCTCTTACTGAGACTCTTTGACCTCCAAGAAGATGGATGCTTCTTCCAGTCAGAATCCCAGGGTTGTCCTCTGGTCTCCATATATACTTGCGCGCGCGCACACACACACACACACACACACACCTGGATGCATGTGGACATGTATACACACACAAAAAACACACACAGAGAGAAAGCTAAATGGAAGTTCTTCTACGACATAATTGAGTGTCTGTGTTGCTCTTTGGTTTGGTTGTGGGTTTGTTGTTTGTTTGCTTGTTGTTGGTTTTATCACAGTCAATGTCTCATGAGTAAATACAGATCTACCACAAGAAAATTAATCTTACAACCACAAAATTAATACTCATCAACCACCATCCTCAGCTCGGTCTTGAACCTACATTTTCCCCCAGGATATATTTCATACTTTAGCATACCAGTTGCTCCTCTTACCCTGCCTTTGTCAGACGTGGGCCTGGATGATTTTGTTCTGATTTACAGTTTCCTTCTCCCATCTACCAGATGGTATGAAACCTAAAGGCCGGTGGTCATATGCGCCTCCAGGACATACCTACTTCCCTTCATCCATAGCATCATGCTGTATCTCAGCCACCTTCCTCTCTGTAGCCTTTTCAACGTCTAGTCCAGAAGACAGGCGAAGACGATGTGTCTGAGGGTCAAGGCTAATCACCCCACCTCTTTGTAGAACTCTTCCTGGATCATTGTCACTCCAGGTTCAAGTTCATTTTTGATTTTGTAGTAGGGCACACCGTCTGTGACCCAGCTCCTGCTGACTCTTCTGTTTTAATTCTCACCTTCTCTCTTGTCAGGTGTTCCAAGTCAACCTAAAGCAAACCATCCCTGGAATGTGCCAGGCAGACTTGGCTTACGATGCACCTTAAAGTGTACTCTCTTTATGCCTTGAACTCTGTGGATTTCTCTCCTCATGTTAAACTTCCCAGCAAAGACCCCAGGTATAGCGGCTTCGGTACGATACTTGGCTGGTTCTCTCTTGTGTTCCAGTTCATGCAGAGCAGTCCTGGCTGCAGTGGGGACTTTGTGGAGCTGTAACTCAGAGAGAAGGTGCAGAGAGTACTGCAGAGAGCAGTTCTGTCAGAGAGATGGCTAGGGGCCTAGGTCCTAAAGGCCTGCCATTTTCACTGGCCTCCTCAGACTGAGGCCTCTGCGGTTAGTCGTCTGCCTCATTTCAGTGGGAAGCATCAGAAGAGGATGACTCCTTCCCTCAGGATATATCATTGGGAAATGATACCTGCCGCTTCTGTTCCGATCTCACCGGTCAGCAAATGATCACATGTGAACATCTCTCAGTCTGAGGGAAATTAGGAAATACTGGTCTCTCCTTAGGTGACACATGCTAATTTCTAGTATTTAGGTTTTTGTAAGAATAACCCTGTGGAAATGTTGGAGGGAACTTTCCTTCCAGTCATGCGCAATCTTGGAAACACTAAAGGGGCTGGAGTCACACAAGCCTTTGCCAAGTGAACATATTTTCAAACCAATAGTGTCGGATGTTAGAACATCTCGGTATATAAAGGTTCCCAGGGAGGATGGTAGTCACATGACCACTTGCAAATGCTGAACCTGAGCCCAGAGTGAGTAAACACTTCCCACGTACCTTCCATCTGCCAGTCTGGTTTCAGAACACGTCTCTCATGCTGATCTAACCCAGGCGCTTGCATGCATCTCTCATCCACTGTTTGACACTGACCACTGCTGTAGCCTTTCGTAGCCTTTCTCACAGGGATGAGGGAAACAGATGACAGAGCTGTGGAGGAAGTGGCTGACAGGGAACAAGCACCAATGAAAATAAGCCAGTTGTTTTTACTACAGTGCATATGCCTCTTAATGGTTTGTTTGTTTGTTATTATTTCAACTTTGGAAATTTTGTAGATTTAATTTTTTTTATGTGTGTGTGTGTGTGTGTGTGTGCATGTGCACACTTGTGTGAGGGTCCCTGCAGAGGCTAGAAGCTGCTGATAGACCTCCTAGAATGACCCATAGCTGTGAGGCACCTGAAGTGGATGATGGGAGCTGAACTCTGGCCCTCTGAAAGAGCAGTTTCTGGGTTCCTTCTATGGCTGTAATAAAATATTCTGACAAGAAGCAACTTGGAACGGAAATGGTTTCTTTCGTCTCAGCCTTCCAGGTCCATCATTGAGGGCAGTCGAGGTGAGAACGCAAGAAGTAACTGAAGCAGAAACCGTAGAGGAATACTACTTATGAGCTTACTCACCAGCTCATGCTCAGCTTTCTTATACAGCCCATACAGCCCAAGACCACCTACGTAGGCATGGTGCCGCCCACAGTGGGCTGGGCCCTCCCATGTCAATCAAAACACTCTTACAGACATGACCACAGGCCAGTCTGATCAAAGCGATTCTTCAGTTGAGGTTGCCTCTTCCCCAGTGACGGTGGGTTGTGTCAAGTTACAGTAAAAACTAAGCAGAACAAGAAGGAAGCACTCGTAAGCCTGAGCCATTGTCCCAGCTCCTATCACTACATGGGTGGCTTGGTGAATGAGGAACAAGTTCTCACTTCTGTGCCAGTGTCTTCCTAAGGCAAAGCCAAAGAAATCCTTTGGTGGAGTCCTTGTCAGTCCTTGTCATGTGCAGGGGACCAAAGACTACAGCAGGGATGGAGAAGGTGGAGCATCTTGCCAAAGCTGAAATGCAGCAGACACTGCAAGGCCTGGATAAGATAGTCTTCATGTTCCAAGTCCCATCCTACATCCATTCCTGGGAGCCCAGGGTCCTACCCTGCAATCCTTCATCTGCCTGGTCTGATGTATGCACACTGTCTGAAGCATCATAAACGTACAGGTTTCTAACTAAATACTTGGACTCTAGTGGGAGCCAGACCAAAGCTTTGGAATCCAGAGTCTATCTTTCCATTGATATCTAGCCTCAGAAAAACTATTTGACGTCTCTTAGCAACAATCACTGCTTGTAAAAGTGAGAATAACATGATTATCCACTTCATCATGTTACCAGTATCAATACCTGAGATGAATCTCATAGAAGTGCTTATCACAATATGTACTGGATAGCTCAGGAGCTGACTTTTCATTCCCCCCTCCACACACACACACACACACACACACACACACACACACACCCCGAGGCCTGGATTTAAGCAGAGGCAGCAAAGACAAAGAGGAATTGAGAGACTCAAGGTCAGAGTGAAAAGGGACAAGAGATAGCCTGGTGTCAGAAGCAAACAGAGCAAAGGTACCACAGGGAATTGGTTATGTGATAGGAGCGTTCCAAGATGTTGGAAAAGTAGGCAGAGAAACAGGATCAAAGGAGACAATGAGCCTATTAGGCTTGGTCATTGGGATGGCTAGCTTTAATTGTTAACCTGATACAACCCGGAATTCCCTGGACAGAGAGTTTCAGGTGGGGATTATCTACATAAAGTTGCTCTGTGGGCATGTCTCTAGATGCTATCTTAATTGAGGTGGGAAGACCCAGCCCTCCATGGGCAGCACCATTCCCTAGGCAGGAACTCCAGAATCAGAGTAGAGAAATCAAGCTGAACACAAGCAAGCAAGCAGGCAAGCATGCATGCATTCGTTTATTCCTATTCTTGACTGTGGATTTCATGTGACCAACTGTCTCCAGATCCCAGATCCCACTGCAATGATAGACTATAACCTGGAATTGTAAGAAAAAAGAAACCCTTTGTCTCCTAAGTTGTTTTTGATCAGAGTGTTTTATTATGGCGACAGGCATTAAACTGAGGTAGTAAGGGTTTTTGGTCAAGGGATTCATGCACAGAGATGAGAACAGGCATGTGATCATTGATTGGATCTTGAGCTCTGTGGAGAAGGCATAGCCTGGTACACCCTTTTAGGAGACATTCATCTTGGGCCTCACCAGTCACAGGCCATGGATAGGGTCATCTTTAGCAACTACATCTAAACTGTGGAAGACAAGGTAATTACCTTGGGCTCAGCATGGAAGTGGTGCGCAGGAGGGTGCAGGAGAATACATAGGGTATCAAGGACACATTACAAGTATTTGTCCTAGGACTGAAAGTGTCTGTTCGTCTTGGCAGGTATCAAGTGCTGGAGACAAATGAGATCTACTTAAATTGCCCAGTGTATACAGATAGGATGAAAAATGACACCAGCATATGGCTAGGTCATGATGTTACTGAAGTCTAGAGTGTGTGGCATTTCAGTGAGGAACAAGACTGCCCTAGCTGTGCTCATGGTCTGGTGGCTGTATACCAGTTTTGATACTTGTGTTTCAAATATAAACAGTTATATTTCACAAAAAGCAGTGTATACAAACTGAGGGAATTTCCTCCATATTTCTGTAGGCCCCGACTTTGCAATCTATGTGATCTTTCTCCTTCTTCCCATGGTGCTTCAGACTCATGAGTTATTTGGAAAGACAGCAAGGGCGATGGTGTGTTTATTAGGGCAGAAGAGTTAAGGGATATTTGTGTCACTCAAACCCTCATGGCATTTTCAGGGGAGAGCTGTTTTTTCTCTCATATTAGGTTCCTCCTGCTGCTGAATTTGCTGCGAATTCACTGGCTCAAAACTCATAGCGCCTGCCTTCCCTTCTGGAGTCTCTAGAGGGAAACGTACTGCCTCACACTTCCGGCATCTGGCTCACATCACCTTCCTTTATCTTAAAGCCACATCAGTTACATCTCTCAGACACTTTTCTCTTTGCCATATTTCCTCTCCACGTATCCACCACGCCTCTTGTGCATGGGTGTGTGCATATGAGTGTGTGTGTGTGTGTTAGTGAAAGCAAGAGGAGATGATTTGGGGTGCCCATGTGTACAGAGATCAGAGATTTGTATACTTTCTTAGTCACTCTCTATTTTTGAACCTGGAGCTCACCATTTCAGCGACAGTGCCTGGCTAGCAAACCACAGGGATCTTCCTGATTTTACTTCCCCAGTACTGGGATTATAGCTCACACTTCCATGCTGATTTTTTACATGGGTTCTGGGACTCAAGTCTGCAGGCTGGTATGGCAAGCACTGTACCAAATGCCTCATCCACTCAGCCCTGCTGGTCCCTTCATGGATTCTGCTTTGTAAACTGTGCTCATCTGGGAAAACTTGGCCTAGTTCCCCACTTTAAAGGTCAATTGATTGTCAACGTTCATTCTCCCTGCTGAGTTCCTCTTGCCCTGTTAAGTTTACAATCCCTTTGTATTGCTGAATAGTATTCCATGGCTCAGATGGACCATCATCTGTTCCAACAGTCTCACAGTTTTGGAGGTTGTCTGGGTTATTTCCAATCCTTTAGAGATTTGTAAGTGTGGTGGTTTGAATGTGCTTGGCCCAGGGAGTAGCACTATTAGAAGGTGTGGCCATGTTGTAGGAAGTGTGTTACTGTGCTGTGGGCTTTGAGACTCTCCTCCTAGCTGCCTGAAAACAGTCTGTCCCTGTCTTCCTTTCATTGAAAATGTAGAACTCTCGACTCCTCCAGCACCGTGCCTACCTGGACACTGTCATCCTCCTGCCTTGATGATAATGGACTGGACGTCTGAAGCTGAAAGCCAGCCCCAATTAAAGCATTCCACTGCTTTCCAAATCCAAAGTCCCAAAATCTATATTCTTCCAAACAAAGCATGGCCAGGGCTATCACAGTACCTCAGTTCCTGATACCAACTTCTGTCTTAGTTAGGGTTTAATTGCTGTGAACAGACATCATGACCAAGGCAGCTCTTATATAGGACAACATTAAATTGGGGCTGGCTGACAGGTTCAGAGAGCCAGTCCACTAGCCATTATCATCAGCAAGGCCACACCTCTTAATAGTGCCACTCCTTGGGCCAAGCATATTCAAACCACCACAATAAGGCAGCATAGAACATTTGTTTCCGGGTCATTTTTGGTCTCTGAGATGAATGCCCAAAAGTGTAGTGCTTAGGTTAAGTGGTTTATTGCATGTTTTGTTTTATAAAAATCAGTCAAACAAACAAACAACTTGTGAAGTTGTTACAGTACTGGCTGTTCCTTGTACATTTTACTTGAGAATTTTGAGTGATGAGGTGATTGATAAGATCCTATTCGATTTTTAGAAACAGCCTCTGGCTGGGGAGTCAAGACTGTCTGTAAGGAAGGCAAGTGAGAAGCTGGAGATGAGGGAGAAGCTGGAGATGAGGGAAGAAGCTGGAGATGAGGGAGAATCTGGAGATGAGGGAGAAGCTGGAAATGAGGGAGAAGCTGGAGATGAGGGGGAGTGCTTTCCAGAGTCCAGGAGAGAGGGGATCATAGCATGCCAGGAGGTGATGTCACCCTATGAAGAACAGCACTGGGCAGATGCTGAGCGCATGGTGGGTGGTTACTAGAGAATTCATTTCTCATAAAGACAGAGCGAAGGAGCAGTGGAGGAGGATCGTGGAGCTTTAAGTTTGAACTGACAGGTGACTGGCAACCCTGTTTGTCTTGAGATTTCAGAATCCTGTGCAGGAGCTGGCCAAGGGTGAGTGTTTTAATTAAGTTGTGGTGTTAATCACACTTCCAAGTGGAACACTTGAGTTGGAGGAAGCAGTGGGAGTCAGGAGTCAGAAAGAAATATGAGAAGCTAGAGACAGTGAAAGAAAGGATCCTATCTGCAAATCTGTCCAGTGGACAATGTTGCAAAGTCTCGTGCCCAGTGAACAATGTTGCAACGTCTCATAAGAAGCTCAACAGCAACCAAGAGCATCCTCAAGTGGTTTTCTAGGATTCCCAAAGAAAGCAGCACCTCCGGCTTCCATGTCAATGTGGCACAGAGAACCAGTAAAGAGTGTCACTCAGAAAAAATGAGAGAGGCCAAAGTTTCACTTGAGTTCTTTTCTCATGTCCCCTGGGCGCTTCTTTGTCAAGCTACAAAGGAGGTTGGCTCTTTGTGCTGGTCTGCTGCCATGTGTCCCCTCTGTTTTAAAAACGGCTAATGCAAGCATGTCCACTGAGGTTTTTAATTACAGAGAGTTCTCAATACAAATCATTTTGGGTACACGTGTTTCTGTTCACTGTTGTGATTCAGAGGGGGGAGGCGGTCATACAGGGAGGTGCTTCGTTGCCAGAACGTGCCATGCTGGATTCGGCCTTGGCAGTGGCTGCTGTGAGCTGCAGCTGAGTCTTCAGAGCAGGTGTCCTGAGTCTGAGACTGTGTCTCTGTCTTCCAGAGCCCCGGAACTCTCCTCAGCACAGCACAGCACAGCACAGCACAGCACAGCACAGCACAGCACAGCACAGCACAGCACAGCACAGCACAGCACAGC
>NW_021604586.1:2596642-2618572 GCF_004785775.1 Grammomys surdaster
GCACAGCACAGCACAGCACAGCACAGCACAGCACAGCACAGCACAGCTGAATCTTCACACCTCCCCAAGCCCCGTCCATGTTGAAAGCTACTTTTCATTTGTATTAAACAGTTTGTCAACTGCCATGATGAACTCCTCTGACAGAAGAGGAGAGTCACAGAGGCAGGAACTTGAAGCAACTTGTCACTTTGTATCCATAGTCAAGGACCAGAGAGAGACAAATGCTTGCGCTTAGTTCATTTCCCCTGTTTTCTACAGTCCAGTACCTCAGCTCAGGAAATGGTACCACCCACAGTGGCCAGGTCTTCCCACTTCAACTAACCTAGTCAAGGTTATTCCCCCTATAGGTTTGCCCAGAAACCCTGTGATTCTAGATTTCATCAAGTTTGTAAATGAGATTTACCATCATCCCTGGGGCAGTTTCTGACCCTACAACTGTGACTCTACTCCATCCGAACCTTATAAACTCCTCTGCCTCCACATTCTAGGGGAGGCCTCCGTATCTGACATTTACACTGAGTTATCACCTCTGACGTTCTCACAGGCTAACTTCTTTCCCTTTGTCCAACAACAACCATAATTGTATGGCCTTTGCCCTCCACGCCCAGGACTTTCCATGGATTTGTCTAACTGCAGGTCAAAAATATTTAAAAACAAAAGATATGTGTGCTGAATGGATTACTGGCTTTTTGTTTTCTTGTCTGTATTCCATCAAGAACAGGGCATAATAGCTATGTACATGTTACTCAATATTGCAATTAAGAGAAAGAAAGCTGGAGACTCTCTATATGTTATGCAAATTATGACATCATCTTGTAGAGTGGACTCAAACATCTGTAGTTCCGACAGTGTGTTAGCATGGTGAGATGTCCTCACAGCTGGACCGGAAGGGTGGAAAGGGTTTATTTTAGCTTGTGGTTCTAAGGAGATACTATCCATTGTGTCTGCAAAACCATGGCAGCGGAAGCCATGATGGCAAGGGCAGGTAGCTGTCTGAGCACATGGCCTGAGTGAACAGGAAGTGGGGGTCTGGCTGTCACACCTCAAGGCTCACCCACCAGTGACCTACTTCCTCTGATGAGGTGCCATCCAGAAAGGCTCCCTGACCTTCCAAAACAGGCCAAGAAGCTGGGTGCAAACAGTTCATATGTGTGAGCCTATAAGGGATATTTTATATCCAGCCCATAATAGACAACTATGATACATTCTACTATAGAACGATTTGGCCTGCTGTCTTCATAACAATATAACGTTCCATCACGACAGCATGCACAGCCGACTTCTGTTTACCTACTGAATCCTCCGCACTTAACAGCAATTCCCAGGGTGGAAGAAGCAGATCCTGAAATAGCTAAATGATCTACGTGTATCAGGAGAAACTCAAAGTACCCATTTCCCCTGGAGGAGGGAAACCCATGGGGAACAGTGTTTTCCTGCCTGGCTTCTGAAGCCCTTTACTCTACCTCCTCCCGGAGCGATAGCAAGCCCTCTGCAAAGGCATACTGAAGAACAGAGACGCCCAGCGTGTCCTCACAGTAGGACGGGGCAATTCAACATCCCTGACTCCTTTGTGGGAGTTGCACACTGTGTGTTCACACAGGGAACAATCAGCGCCCGGTGGAGCTGGGGGCTTGTGAGACCTCCCCAGAGTCGCTTTGTGTGCGCCACGCTCCCGCCTCTCGATTTGTACAGGGTAATCCTCAAACGCTGGAGAGGAAATGCAGGCCACAGAGAAAAAGAAATGGGAGATCACTCGACTCTAATAAATCCACAGTGGGCCCTCTCTATACTTATAAAACAATGTGAACAGTGCTACTCCATAAAACGCGAGTCACAAGCTAATGTAATTTTCTTGAAGTCCCCTATAAACTATTTTATTCTCTAATACAGCTACATTTATGAAATGGTTTTTTATCTCGAATGATCCCAAAGGGCTTACCAGCCTGAGTGGGGGAAGATCAAGTACACGGCGTCTCAAAACACAACCAATGTACTCTTCGTGATAAGGACGAAGACTCAGTGACAGCAGGTAGCCATCTTAAAGAGTAGATAGTGGCTTATCCCAAGAAGCCTTCTGGGAGGAAAAGTTAAGAGCAGGAGAGTGAAGATAATTATCCGCATTGGATGAGAGGCACAGGGGCTTTCTGCATTAATAACAGCCATGGCTTTTTCCACCCACTATGTAAATTTAAGTGAGTGGCTTCTATCAGCCTCACTTTTCTCTGACTTGAAAAATGAGGGCTGAGGACACACCACACGGCTCCGTGCAGAGAGTGGTACAGCACTCTGGGGCTAATGGGGGTCAGGAGCCACCTGAGCAATTTAAGAGTTCTGCATTTGACGGAAGAGGGCTTAACCCAGAGTTCCCCACGCTCTTCAAATATCATTTTCCCTACCCAACTTTCACCTAATCCACTCCTGACCAAATGTAGCTGTGGTGTGGACTATCGAAGGATTTTTCTCCTTCCTTGCCCTGCATAGGACACAGCTATGCAGGCACTCAGCATGTGTGTGGTGATAAGGAAACATGGCGGCTGGTGTGAATCAAACTTCTTTCCTGGTTGTCTTTCAAGAGTAGGACCTTGGTGAAAGTGGAGGGGGACACTGGAAGGAATAAAGGGCCTTACTTGGTAATCTTTATGCTTTCAAAGGATTAAAAAATTTTTAAGACCCGGGTGCCAAGAGGACTGGGCAGAAACAGCATCTTCTGACATGACAGGATATCTCTCCTCGTGATCTCCCAGCAGCTCTGGTTGCCTGCTGAAGACCTACACAAGATCAAGCCAGTCAACATGGAGGGGGAGGACAAACTTATGAGCCCAAACCCCTAACTGAGGAGCTATTGAAAATTGATTGCTTCTATGGTAGGGAGAGGCAGTTTGCTTTAACAGCATGGCCCCTGGTAGATCAATCATACTCCAGTGGACGGCTCCACGCCCATGAGTATACACGTGGAGTCCAAATTGGATTGGGTAGATTACTTTTAAAAAATTAAAAGAGGACATAAAGTTGGGAGGAAGGAGGGAGGTAAGGGGTGTGTACCTGGGATGAATTAGGGGCAAGAGTTGGGGTATATCTAATCAGAATATCTAATAAGAAATACTTAAAGAATTAATAAAATATGATATTTTAAAGTAAATAGCATTAGGTTTTCTGTTTGTCTCTGTCTCTCTCTGTTTTTCTGTCTCCCTTTTTCTCTTTCTCTCTTTGAGCACATGAATAGGTATGCGCCACCTCAGCCAGAGCCTGTCCCCTCCTTCTTTAGTTCCTCCTAGCTTCCATTCTTCATCTTCTAGCCCCAAACTGCACCTTGAATTTTTTGTTTCTCATCTCTCCCCATTTATCTTCCAAATGCCTGGAAACTAGGCTGGTCATGAAACCAGCCTCCTTGTGACCTAGAAGAGAGCAGATGGAATTGCTTAGCTCTCAGTTGCTTGTGGTCTTTATAGAGTGGTTTTTCTATAGAATATTCTTCCAGAGGAAAAAAAAATGGGACCCAGTTGTGCAGTTATTCCATCCAGCGGAAGACAAGAGTAAAACAGGACGTTTAAGGTCATGCAGAGAAAGCCTTGTCAATAAGTTGGCCGAGTGTCTCGGGCTAACTCAGGGCTTGTTGGAAACTAGAAGCTGAATTTGACAGTACCTTGTGGCCTTTGCTTTAGCCTAAGAGATTAGTGCCATACTATACAGTTTTCCAGAGCAGTCAGGCTCAGAGAGGCCCTTAATGTGATTAAGGTTGCACAGCTAATGGCTCTGGGTGTTCTAATGCATGTTGGCATTGTTCTAGGTGCTCTCTTTAGCAGGGTGTTTGTTTTTGACTTTGTGTTCTGACATTAATTCAGACCCCAGGAAAGCTGGGAAAGGAGCACAGTTAATCCCTTTTGCCCGTCATCCATTTTCCCCAAATGGTACCATTTTGTCATGTTCCTTAATTACTTTTCCCTCCACAGACCCTTGGAGAGTGAACCACCAGCTGCTGTCCCTCCCCTAGCATCCAGTTGGTGATTTCCTGAAAACAAGAATCTTTCTACAGAGCCACAGAACACTAATCAAATCCCAACATTGATACTGCTGGAAGGGTATTATCTAATTTACTGAATTTATTCAGATTTAGCCAATTACTGCATTAGTATTCTTGTCGGGGCAAAAGAAAATTAAAAAAAAAAAAACCTGGCTCTCTTCTACATTTAAGCTTCATGTCCCTGTACCTTCTGGAAAGTTCTCATCCCATCCTGTTGTCCTAATTTCATTTCTTAGCTGTGATAAAATTCTGTGGCAAAAGCTACTTACGGGAGAAAGGGTTTATTTTAATTTCACAATTCCAGGTTATAGTGTATCACTGTGGGGAAGCCAAGGTAGCAGGGCCCTGAAGGAGCTGGTTACATTGTATCCATAGCCAAAAGCAGAGCTCAGTGGACTGATACATATATTCTCCTCATTTCCTCTCTTCTTTCCATTCAGTCTCGAACCTAGCACATGTAGTACCACTTGACCACTTGCATCTCAATTCATCCAACTGAGACAAATCTTCATAGACATCCCCATGGACCAGTTTAATGTAGACCAGTAGTTCACAGTCAGCAGTTAGAGACTCTTTGGAGAGAATCAAAGGACTCTTTCACAGAGGTCACATGTTAGATATCCTGCATATCAGATACTTACATTACAATTCATACCAGTAGCAAAATTAAAGTGCTGAAGTAGTGATGAAAATAGTTTTATTCCACAACATGAGGAACTTTATTAAGGGGTCACAGCATTTGGAAGGTTAAGAACCTCTGATGTAGACAACCCCTCAGTGACACCCCCTTCCAGGTGATTCTAGAATATGTCAGTTGACAAAGAAAATTAACCATCACATTGATCTCGACAAATTTCAGGATCCTAGGGCATAGATGGTGTCCTCTTTCCCATCATTTGTCTGGTGTTGTCCACGGTTAGTTCCTGGCAACGTCATTGTACCAAGAACGTCAGCAGAAGTTTCACAGTACCTTCTTCATGCCCTGAATCTGGAAGCACAGCGACATTTATTTTGTTTTGGTTTGTTTGGTTTTTGGTTGGTTGGTTTGGTTTGGTTTTTTTTTATCTGTTCTAGTTTGATTTTTGTTACTGTGAGAACAGACTCTGATCAAAAGCAGTATGAGGAGGAAATGGTTTACGTGGGTAACACTTCCAGGTCAGTTTCCAATCTGTCATTGCAGAAAGTCAGGACAAGAGCTCAGGCAGGAATTGCTTGCTGACTTCCTTACATACTTATGCTTAGCAAGCTTTCTTATACAGCCTAGGGCCACTTACTAAGTGAATGGTACTGCCTACAGTGGGCCCAGCCCTTGGCCATCAAGAAATAATCAAAGCAATCTCCTTCCCCTAAACACATCCACAGGCCAATCTGAGCTAGGCAATTTCCCCAGTGAGTCTGTCCTGTCAGGTGACTATAAGCTATATGAAACTGACAGTTAAAGCTCACTAGTGCTGGTGACATAAACTTGCTTATTTTACTGTGATGCTGGCCATTAGCCAGGCTTCTCCTATTACAAACTTAATATCTTAATAAAGTTGCATTTGTAACTAATAAGATTCTCGTAAAGATATTTTCAAGCTACACAAACATCTGATATCTTTTCATATGTTCTCACGAATTCTAGACTCCATTAATATTTTTCATCTTGTTTTGGCTGTGTTGGTTCCATGGTTTCCGTAGAGCGAGTTTCTACTTGGGTGAGTCTGCTGTTAATTGATAGTCTCTTTTCAAGAAGCACAGTTTCCTCTCTTCTCTTCATAACTTATTTTTGTGTGTCAAAGGTAAACCACTGTGGTCTTCTGAATTCTTATTTTGTTCTCTGGTTTTACATTCTGTGTCTACCATGATCTAACCCTATATTACACTTGCATCCAGGTTGGACACAAGGGAGCCCAGGATGTAGTTTTACACCCAAATATCCTAACACTTCCATTTTTATTGTTTTGTACATTGACCATCTTTGATATTTTTGTCTTGGAACTTTGGTCTAAAGAATTTATTTTCCAAGCAGATTGAAAACGCATGTGTGGTCTACTCTTGTTGACTGACTTCTGAAGTGCAAGGTTTAAGAGTTGGTAGCGGAGGTGACCAGATGTGAACGGTGACGCTCCTCAAAAGTGGTCCCTGCACTCTGCCAGCTGCTCACAGGTACAAGAAAGTAAGCTGCCATCTTTTCTGAACACTCTTTGCTTTGTCATTTTTTTTTTTGCTACCTTACTTTTTAACATGTTCCTCTATCCCCCTTCATTAACCTGGAAATATAGATTCAAACTCCAAGAACACTCTCTCCTCCTTTGAAGCCATCCTCCCTCCCTGGGAAGAACTAATTGCTTTCTGCTTGGCAGATCTGTAAGTCTTGCTGTAGGTTTTGATTAGGGCGTCAGTCATATGGTCTTATAAAATTTTTTGACACACTCTTCCCTTCAATAGGCCGTGAGCTTTTCATATGCTTTATCTCATGTATTTTTACAGAAAAGCAATCACCAACATTGTAGCGACTCAATGTACCTTAGAATCCATGTTTGGAACTTGGTATGATCCAAAGGTCAGCAACCTTTGCTGTAGAGGACCAGCTAGGCTGTGAGAGTGATGCATCCTCTCAGAACTACTCCATCTGACACTGTGTGGAGAAAGGAGTCATCGACAATATGTACAAATGTGTGCGTGAGTGCATCTCAATAAAACTTTATTTATATGGGCAGGAATTACTGGGCTTTACTCCAAGGCCAGGACTGAATTCTGTGAACTTCTGAGCTTCTCATTGCCTGATTCATCTTCCCTGGGAAATGGCTCATTTTTCTTGGTTAATTCTTGCTGTATTTAAGGTCCCGACATCAATCTCACTTGGTTGGGGGAAATTCCCTGACCTGCAGAACAGATTAAGTCCTAACACTCTATTTTCCAAAGTACCTCTCCATCCTTTGCCACAGCACTCTTTGGTGCTGACTGCATGCGTTTTGTCTCTGGGATTTTAGTGACTTGATCAGAGAGCAAGCCCGCTGTCCCTTCTACTGTCTGAAGCCAGTATCTCTCCAGTTCATGATATAAAACCTCTTCAAGCACTTGGTGAATGTTCAAATAAATAAACAAAGGTTTTCATAGAGAATAGCTTATAAAATTGTGCAACAACTTAGCAGATGCTGTGGGTGCTCCCCCTGCCCCCCCATCTCTCCTCACACCCTCATCTCACCAAGGTATGTAGGTTTGGCTTACCAATCTACTTTATGGGTAGCAAGCACATACCCCACACAAGCCAGCAGCAACAGGTGTGTATATACCCCAGAACATTCCCCTCTCAGGTAGGATAAAGAAACTTCTAGAATTTACCAGCAGGTTCTAGTTCCAGTCTCCTGGACTGGCTGTTCTGTGGATAACAACCCTGTCTCTTGACTCTACCTCATTCCCTGTCTTCATATGGATATTTCCTTCTCCTCCCAATTAAACATGGTCAGTGGGTCTTTGGTTAAGCATCTGCTTCTGGCTGTGTGAAATGGGGGGAGGGGACAGAAGTAGATGGTGCAAAATGTCCTATTGATAGCAGAGCTGTGAGGTATGTGTCTCACCTCGTGTGACAAAGAGGTAACTCACTGCTTTAAAAGTACCAGCTGCTACTCCAGAGGACCCATGTTCAATTCCCAGCATCCACATTCAACCCAGGATGCACATGGCTTCTTTGCAGTGCAAATTTGATGTTGGGTCATGCAGGGTGTTTCTGTGAGAGCAAAACATGGCTGCACAAGCATGTAATATGGTAGGAGTCTCCTGTGTGACCTGAGGGTGCCAACAGCTGCTGCCTCTTCCTAACCCGATTTAACAGCAACAACAATAAAAACAAATCTCACTCCTGTAGTCATGGATCCAGAACAGAGACTTACAACTTTGTTTGCAGGGATTCCTCTGCTCAGAGGAGGGTGGCCTCAGAGCTGGGAAGCCACTCTCACTGTGGAAGGTGTCAGCCTTCAAGCACAGGAAGACTCATGCTCCAGCAGAGACTTGGGAGCAATGGACACTTTATGGTGGCTTGCAGAGACAGCAGAGGAAACAGATGGAATTTGAGTAGGCTACCTGGACATAAAGTAGTAGGGGTACCATCAGCAGCAAGGACAGGGGCACAGTTCCGCACTGTCAGCCAGAGGAGCCTGAGGAATCCCCTTAGTATCTTACCACTCTGGTAAAGCTGGACTCTTGGCTCTCCCACAGAAGGATGTTCAAGATGAGCCAATACGAGGTAGAGCTAGAGTTGACAAAAATGCATTTTAACACAGATCTTAAGCATGCGGGTGAAGAGAAAGGGTTGCTGCTGAAAAAAAGACACACCCAAGAGCATCAGGGTGAGCTGCCAGAAGACTGACACTTAAGCGTCCCAGATTTTAGCCATCCATGCTGTTTAGATGGCTGCCAACATTCAGCTCAGCGGGCAGTTGAGACACAGTGTCTCTTCCTTTTCCATAAATCAAATTATAGACTCTACTGGTGTCTCGGGGCATACTACAGGGTAATAGGGTAAAAACGGGAGCTACTAGTGTTTTAGGACATGTCCTTTTATTAATGTAAAGGGGTTCCTGCAAAGACTCATAGAAAAATGGCAGGTTTTCAGCCAGAAAGGCAGAAAGAAAGGCCTTAAGCAAATGTTAATTGTTTTGCAGTTCTTCATTCCCAGGTGTGGAAAGGCTTCCCCTAGACTCCTGGAAAAGGAGCTTCCTTTCTTACTCATGGTCCCCAAATCTTCTCTTTCTCTCCTGCCTGAGAAACGAAGATGGGGTTCCAAAGCGAGAAGCCCGGGCATTGGTTAGGCAGGAGATGCAGCTGTGGGAACACATCTGTACAGGAAGAGGGAGCTCACACGGAGGGTGAGGAAGGGTGGGGATAGTGTTGAGGGCAGTGTCTGGCCATGCGAGCCAGGCCAGGTGTTCTTCCATTCCCTCTGTTTCTGCAAAGGCTTTTATTTGCTTGTTTTCCTTGAAGCTCTTAATATATGCTCTAACATATTTGGTACACTGGGCTAGCTCAGTCTCTGGAAGGAGTCATCCTTGGCTACAGGACCTGACTCGGTGATTTCACCCACACTATCCCTCATAGTCCTCATATGCAAAGTGGAGCAATGCCGCAGCTTCGTTGCTGGGAGAAAGTGGGGTACACCACGAGGATCCCTAATGATAGCGCCCATCCCAAGGCGAACATGCAGTACATGTCAACTATTTTTAATATTCTGAGTGGTAGTATTCCAGAAACATTCCTGGAGACTGGTACTATTCCCCGAATCCCTGCCATTTGGGTGTGATCGTTGCCAAGGCGAGCATCTGCCATCCTTTTAAAACCACCAAGAGAAAGCTTATTAAATGACAGAAATCGCACGACAGGTCTGCTTCCCTTTTTTCTTTACCATTTGATGTCCTTGAAGGAAATGGGGTCACTCAGGCACGACTTGATTTTAACGAACCCTTACGGGTTTCTGGTGATCACCGGCCCATTTTCTTTATAAATGTTCAGAACCGTAACTTTAATGATAGGTTCTGGAGTCTTGACCCAGGACAATGTCAGTCTCATTAGAGATTCTCAGAACCCGCTGAACCTTCTGAAGCATTTGGAGGAACCCCTCCTGTCCCCCATGTTGGTATCCCTGCCTTTTTGCTGGGTGAAATTTATATAGAGTGCCTAGGAGCTGTATCTGGTCTCTTTATTCAACTTGGGCTTTCTGTCACTTTTCTTTCTTATGTTCTTTTTTTTTTTAGCTTGGAGATTGTGTCTTGAGAACCCGGGGCATCTGTCTTCTCTGTTCCCTCCTCCCTCTTTCCTCACCTGAAGCAGCACACTTTATGATTCAAGTCTCCCTTCCAAATGTAGCTTTAAAGGCCATTTGGGTACCCTTAGAAATTTTCCTAGGTGTCAGCTCACCCGAGACACCTCACTCCAGATGTCTTGTCTGTGCTGTTTCCCCTTTAAGTTGAACAAAACACATGTTGGGTACCCACTGTGAGGTGGGCTTTGTGCAGCAGCTGCAAAGTACAAAGGAAAACAAAATGCAGTCCCTGCTTTCAAGTGAGAAATGCAAGCGCGCGCACACACACACAAGGCAGCGTGTCAGAACACTGTTCTGTATCCATGCCACTCAGCTGGCCCTAGAGGGCCGGCAAAGTGCCAGGTACGATCTCACAGAATGGACAGTGTTGAAACATAATTGTGTTGTCCCCTCACCCCTGACTCTCCTACCCCACAGTATTTCATTCCTGAGTCCCACAGGCAGCCACTAAGGATGTGTAGAGACATACCCCTTTGCCTGTACAGTATTCATATAAAAATGCACCTCTCCATTGGTGAGCATCTATTTAGTTTGCAAACTGCTGTACGGGACCCTGTATTGCATGCCCAGATCTATTTCTTGCTTTTCATCCCTGATGATTTTTCAAGAGATTCATTTGTGTTGGTGTGGAAGTGTCTAGGCTGTTGTCTGGTTGTGTCATAATGCCCTGGTCTCTGTGTCCTGCGTGTCCTCCATCATCTCAGTGTGGGATATCCACGTGGCTCCTTGTTCTCATTCTCCTTACCCCCAAATAACCACATCAGAGTGCTTTGTTACACCCTTGTGGATGGGCATGAGAAATCCTTTAGAACATATACATCCAAGGATGGGAATCGTTAACTCATAGAAGGCGGAAGAATGACCCAAAGATATCCATGTTCTAATGCTCAGATTCTCCAAATACATTCAAAGTAGGCTATAGATATGGTAAGATTACTATCTGGAGATGGAGTGCTTGTCTGATCATAGAGTGTTTTCTCTGGATATTTTAAAGAAGAACAAAGAGCTGGGAGGATCTGTCAGAGAAAGACTCAAAGTTAGGCCATACACCATTGGCTTAACAGGCACACAAATGGTCCAGGAACCAAAGAATATATTAGCCTCTGGATGTGGAAAGGACAACAGGCTTTCCTTACTCTCCTACAAGGAACCCAATGGGCAGCTTGCCCACGAGGTCATGCATCTGTGATCTTTTCAGCTGCTTATTTTCAATGGTTTGTAAAGGAACACTCCAAGGATCACATGTAACAGGTGCACAGACAAGACTCGGCATGCTTGTCTTGACCTACATGCGCAATGGCTGTGCATGACCTCCCTGTGTCTCCATAGCCAACACTCACCCAAGTTCAACTTCCTGATCTCTGATCCTCTGGTAGGTACAAAGCATAAGCGAGCGTCTTAGTTAACCTTTCTTGATACTAGGACTGAATACCTGACAAGAAACAACTTAAGAGAGGAAGGGTCTCTTATGACTCAGGGTTTGGGGGGGTACAGTCCATTGTGGTGGGAATGCATGGTGGCAGGTCCCTGAGGTGGCTGGTCACATTGCATCTCTAGTTGGGATGACAGTAGATCAGAAGAGTAGCCATGCTATAAAAGCTTAGAAGTGGGCCCTGCATCTGGTGACCCACTTCCTCCAGTGGGCTTCCATCTAGTTCTACAACTGTCCAAACCAGTGCCACTATTAAGAACCAAATGTCCAAGCCCTAAAGGGGAACATTTCACATTCAACCCACAACAGTGAGTCTTAAAGAAAGAGGGGGAGCACCTCCAAACTAGGTGAGGATTTGCATAATGTGCGGGGTAACCTTGAGCCCTTGGCTCTATGGCTGGTCCGGGAGTTTTGGGAGAGGTAAAGTCAATAGCATCCCGAGGACGAGGCCTGCAAGAGGTCTGCTAGCAGAGTGTAGGTGGAATCACGAGAGCTGTGCAGACTGCAGAAGAGGGCAAATGGTGGGAGGTAACATGGGCTGAGGCTACAGTCAGGGGCAGCTCTCAGTTCCAGTTACACAGCTGCTCTTTATGTGTGCGCATGCGTGCCTGCGCGCGCAGCCTCAGCGTGGCTATGAGGTCACCTGAGTACTGTGCATATGGAACAGTCCGTGTGTTTCTTCTTATCCCTGAATCCTTATCATCTGAGAGGAGCAACATTGGAAGGAAGGACTGATTTGGGCTCATGGTTTCAGGGGCTACAGGATACAGTTGAGGCTGTGGCAGCTGCAAGCTCGTTCACAACTTGGTGGCTCTGCAAGTGGAGGACTAGAATTGGGGATGGGCTGAAAACCTCAAGGTCTGCTTCCCCAAGGGATGTGCATCCTCTAGCAAGGCCCACCTCCATTTCCAGAGGATCTACAGCATCCCAAAACAGCGCCACCTGCTGGGGAGCAAGTGTTCCAACACGTGAGCCTGTGGGGACATTTCACATGCAAGACCCAGCAGCATCAGTAGATACCGACAATAATGATGTTATTATTCTCATCATCTCCGTAATTATAATAATGATTATGGTTCTGCATTCTTTCCATCAGAAGAGGGGAATTTTGATTTTTCTTCCTCGTGTATGGTATCCATGGATGACCTTGCTCTCCTGCCTGGAGAATGGCGACTTACAATGTATTTATCATATCTACATGCGAATGATTTGATTCATTATTTTTAAGTAGATTCCCCTCATTGTCCCTGGCCATATATGCTACCCCTAAAAATATATTAGTTAGGAGTGGGGAGATGGCTCAGTGGGTAAGAAAGCCTGCTATGCAAGTGAGAGGACCTTAGTTTGAATCCTCAGCACCCACATAAGCTGTGTATGCCTGGACCCCAGAATTGAAGGGTAGAGAAAGGCAGATCCCAAGAACTCACTAGCCAACTAGCGTACCCTCTAGTCCAGGCAGAGGCCCTGTCTCGAGAGAATAAGGTAGAGAGTAGTTGGGGGAAGCAATGAACATTCTACTTTGGTCTCCAAAAGTGCCTGCATTGGACACTCACATGCGTTTAACACACACACACACACACACACACACACACACACACACACAATAGTTTCTTTTTTACTGTTGTTCACAGCATGGTGCAACATCTCCTTTGTTCCACAAGCCTGCCCCAGCACTTTGCAGGTCTAAATAATGCAAGAGAGGAGAGAAGAGTCGTATAAAAGCCAGAAAGCAGCGTGGTGGCTCAGCGCCACAGAGATGAAAGCCTGGGTAGGAAGACCAGGAGCAAGGCAGAGGAGCCTCACAAAGGCATTGCCAAGGGAGACAAGAAAGACATTTTTCAAGATAAGACTTGCTCAGAGTTAAAGCATGGGTGACGGGAGACAGTGGCAGAGTCTTCATTAGAGGGAGCTTGGGAAGAGGAGCACCAGTGGGAACTCTTCTGAAGGGCCAGGCTGCAGAGTGGCGAATACACACCAGCTCCCACTTGCCGGGCCTCTGAAGCCCTCTTTGACTTTGCACGGGCAGAGGCTGGTCCTTCCACCTCCCTGGGGCCCTTGTCTCTTTCTTCATTTGCCTTAAGAGAGTAGGTGACACTCCTCTGAAATTCTGAGTATCTCCCCCTGCAACACACTATTTTTTATTGAGAACTTCATACAGGCAATAAATATGCTTTGTTCAAATCTACCTAGGTTCCCACCTCGTGAATTCTTCTCTTGTCCCCCCACTTTCCCCTCCCAACTTCATGTACTTTATTTGGAATGCCTACTGATTCCAGTTTTCACTGATATTCTATCCATAGGTATAGACACCTACTGGAACATGGGAGGCCTCTCAGGGTCATATCCCCAAGGATAACTGACACTCTTCCTTGAGGTGGCCACCAATTGCCAATAGCTCCTTGCCTATGGTGGGACTTCTTGACTCCCTCCCTTGTTCGTGATCGGATCTTATCTGGCTTCATCGTGAGCAGGTCTTGTGGGTGTCGTTGCAGCTACTGTGAATTTGTATGTGCCATGTCCGTGTCATGTCCAGAAAACAAAGTTTCATTGCAAATATTCCACTATCAGCCTCTGTCTGTAAGGACTTTGCCACACTCATCCCTGAACCTCAGAACATCTTCTGTCTTCTTTCTCTTTCTTTTTTCACTGTTCTGCTCAAGATCAAGCTGTGTCTTAAACATTTTTCTATTTATATCTGTCATTTATTGAGATAATACATACTATCTGTTTGCTCTGTCCCTAGCTGAGTGCCTTGTGTACATCCTTTACAACATGCCTGTAACAAACTAAATGTTCCTGTTATAACAGTGGGGGCTGAGGCAGGAGGAGTTTTGAGAGATGTTCACAGTTATGCAAATGGAAGAATATGACAGGGGGTCTACACTCGGGGCTTCCGGCTCTTGAGAAGGGTTGCCTGAGTTCTACCAGTGCCAAACGATGCATGGCACTGGCAGCTCAGTATGCACTCAGGTTTTAGGCTGGTGAGCTGGCTCAGTGGGTCAGAGCCCATGATCTGCACACTTAAGAGCATGAATTTGGATCTACAGCACCCTTGTAAGAACCCCGTTATGGCTTTGCGTACCTGTAAACCCAACACTAAAGGGAAAGAGACAGGTAGATCCCAAGAGCTCCCTAGCCAGCTAGCCTAGCTTCTGGTTCAGTGAAAGACCCTGTCTCAAAGGAGTAAGGCAGAAAGAAATAAAGGACAGCAGACATCCTGCTCCAGTCTCTGGCTGTGTGCAAGGTCACACATACACACATCTGGTGCAGCAAAACACACACACACACACACACACACACACATTCAACTAGCCAGGCAAGTGTCATCAGAAATGGGGGCTCTATTCTCAATACTGATGTTGCTGCCAGGGTCATAGTGGAAGAGTCTAGGGGCACCTTATCCAGATGTTCTGAAAAGAGGGTAAGGCCAGAGATGCTGCTATACACATGGGCAGTCTACCCACCCTCGAGAAATTGAAGAAGTTAGCTCTCACCTATTATAAGAGTCCTTCACTGAGTAACTGTCAAACCTTACCCTGTGCATATTCTTCGAGGCTCTATATCTCACTGCCTACAAAGTTCCTCATTGGGCTCTACATACATTTCCCATGGTTCCACCCTCGTTTTGATTGTCAAATAGACAGTTGTAGCAAGGAGCCCCAGCATTCTTGGTTGGGAGCTGGGTTGGATATGACCTGGCTGAGTGAGGCAGCTACTCCAGGCTGGCAAAGCCATGGCCGTCAGGATGTCAAGCAGAGGCATAAGCATTTCACAGTGAGCACCGAGTCACTCCAACCCAGACCAACAGGGAAGGTGCGGGGAATGTTTTCCTACAGCATTTCCCTGAAAGAGTTAAATGGTATCTCTGAACAAATGGTGACAGAAACTGCCAGGGAGATCCTGGGGTGTGGTGACATCCTGGAACACAGTGAGATATGAAGAAGATTTAGGAACTCAGGAACTTTATAGCTCGGCATCCCATTTCTTTGGGTCTTGCTTAATACGGAGCCCCAGTAGGGGACGTACTCAGTTTGGTCTTTGACAGTGTATTGAATACAGAAAGAGATTATAAATGTAGGAGTAGAATCCAGAAAAGCCACCAGTTCCTAGGGTTCATCAGTCTGGAGGAAAAGGGAATTGAAGAAGCCTTCCCTAAACTTCTAGCAAGTGGGGCCTGGCTAGAATTGGTCATCTGTCAGCTACAATCACCTTCAGTCTAGAGACACAGCCAGCCCTCAGATTCAAACATGGAACGGGAAGAACACAGACCCAAATTCACTTTAATCTTTGACTTCCCTCTGGCCTGAATTTATCTCACCTTATCGAACCCAGACGTTCAAAGAGCAAGTTAAGTGAGATCAAAGAGCCAGGGTCCAGGACCAAAGCTGAGTGGACCAAAGATGGATGGAAGACAAACTGAAGCTCTGTGGAATAGTTCTTGTGTGTCACAAGCCAGACACGTGATGGCTAAATAAAACTCAGGCTGACACTTTGGGGGTGACTAAGAAATGTATTTAACACTGATGGGAATGTGACTTTCAAGGCTCATTCAACAGCACCATGGGACTAAGCTTCTAACCAGAACGCCTTCCAGTCCTCCCAGGGTAGAAGAGTAGGGTGTGGTCTGAAGCAACAGCTAAGGTTGGAGGGGTTTATATAGCTCCCTAAAGCTAAGTCCTCTGTACCAAACCAGGAGCATCTGCCTGCTAACAAACCATGGAGAAGCAACATACAAAACCTTTGGGTACCCCATCATTCAGTGTAGGGTTTTATAAATCAGGGCAACACCTATCTGGAGTTGGTATCATGGTTGGACATTCACTGGAGCTACAAGGAAAGGATGTGTTTGTTTCCTGTGTACAGAGGTCTTGCTGACTGCCCCATGATAAGTGAGAACCCTGACGCCCTTTCAGAGCTGTGGAGTTAGTCTTCTAGCACAGAACATGGCCTGGGCTTTGTCCCCATCTCCAATACTCTCCAGCTCTGACATTTTAGAACATAGCTCTGAGCTTCTGAAGCCCAGCTTGGAGACCCACCTCCTCTGATTGGCCCACATAGCACCCCCCCAGGGGGGGGGCCCGGGGGGCCGGGGGCGGGGGGGCCGGGGGCGGACCCCGCGCGCCCCCCCCCCCCGTGATTGGCCCACATAGATCCCCTGTGATTGGCTCACATAGCCCCCTTGTGGTTGGCCCAAATAGCCTCCTGTGACTGGCCCACATATCCCCCTTGTGATTGGCCTACATAGCCCCTTGTTATTGGCCCATATATCCCCCCTGTGACTGGCCCAAATAGCCCCCTGTGATTGGCCTACATACATGCAAATGTCAGCCAGAGGCAGCTCTCAAAAGGGCTCTGTTTCTATAGTGCTGGTTTCCATTGAGCTGACTGCTGACTTTCACTTAGTCATTTAAAATGCTTCAACAGGGAAGAAGTAACAATAAACTCTCATTTTGCCATTCCTGGGCATATCGCAGGGCCAAATTAATTCTCAGCTTCTTTGAGTACAGTTTGTGTCCTGATAATCCATTCCCTCAAGTAGGCTTTATTCATCTTTTCTCTGTCCTTCAGCTTGCCACAGGCTGTACTACCAACTCTAAACCTTTTCCTGGACAGATCTCAAATTGTGAGGCCTCTTTCTGTCCCCAGCCTTAGAGGGTGGTTAGTAAGCAAGATTAGTTCTAATTGGTGGCTCCTTCCTGGAATGGTGGCCCTTGCTTCTAAATGCTTCTTGCTAAGGCTAGATTCTTGGGTTTTGATTCTTGGGGATTTTTGTTGTTGATTTTTGGTTTTTGAGTGTGTGTGTGTGTGTGTGTGTGTGTGTGTGTGTGTGTGTGTGTGTGTATGTGTGTGTTTGAAATAGAGTCTTACTCAGTAACCTAGGCTGGCTCTAAATTCTCACACTTCCTGCCTCAGACTCTTTAGCCTCAAATACAGGTGACTACCCTAAACTGTTAAGACTCAGCCCTCTGAGGTGGTCTATCTCACAGGGGAACCTGGACAGTGTTGGCTTCTTTTCCCAATTGGCTCCGGGTATCCTCCATTCTTCTTTCTGTTAAAACCCAGGTACTTACAATTTTTTTCATCCACGAAAAGGAAAAGCTCCAACATTTAAGCACCTCCTGTTTCCTTCTCTGTGAGCCTCTTCATCCCTTGATGTTTTTCCCTACATGGCCTCACAGCTGGCTCTTGCCAAAACACTGAGCCTTCTTTTCCCAATGTGCTGGCCCATTTCTTCCATTTTGAGAACCTCCAAAGCAGCTGCTGGCTTCTGCTGGCACTTCACATCCAGTTCCTTAATCTCTAAACTTCCACACCTGATGTAACCTCTTTTCTCATTTTTTTCCTTAAAGCTCACTCCTCCTGTGCCCTTTGTGGTGTAGCAAGGCGCCCCTCCCCCCACCTTGCTATCTGAAGGCTGCTTGGTGCCATCTTTCCATTCTGGCTGGAAAAGGCGGCCCTTCCCTCTACTGAGAGCATAATATAAGAAAAAAAATGTCTTTCTTCCATCATCAGCTCTCACCAAGCCATGTCATCTCAGACAATGCATTAGGAGACCTGGATCTTGACTTATGCATCTGTGGAATGGGAATAACAACGTTTTGTAGAGTGTTAAGGGCGTTATTTCATAGAACCATCCAGACACAGTCAAATGGCTATAACTGCCACTTTCTAATATTCTGGCATTCCAACTCTGCTAGGTTTCTGTTACTCTGTTAATAAATTACCCTAAATGTAGAGGTTTAAAACATGACAGATTTATTATTATATAGTTATGGAGGGCAGGATTCTTAAGTCTTACTGGGATGAAAGTGAAAGAATACAGAAGGGTCACCTTTTGATTCTTCTAACATTTAGAATTCAACCTGTGGTTGGCTCACAGAGTTGTCTTCCCTGGTCCAACCCAGTAACGGGAGCCTGTGCATCTGTCTCTGAGTATTTCACAAGGACACTCAGGATGACGGATGACTCTGAACCCACCACTTACGATCCAGGGTTATTTTCTACCTCAAAGTACCCTGGTCGAGGCCTGAGCTCTACCTGGAAATAACATTTTAGCCAGGCAAGCCTGGTCGTATGATACAGGTCATTTCAGCCCACAGCTTTTCCAGGTCTTCCTTTGACTTGATTCAAGGACTGACTTTTCTTTACACCATTTCTCTGTGTGACTGGCTGAGACACTGTGGCTTCAGTGATCGTGTCTGTGCGTATTGTCCTTCCTGATAGGTGGCTTAGTGTCAGTCTCAAGTCTCCTGAGGCCTCCACAGGTCATCCTCTAGGGTGTGCTCCTCATAGATTCAAGGAAACTCTCCCAAATCCTGTAACCTATTCATTGCCTTCATCTGATGAGTTCCAGTTGAATCAGCCTCCCTCCATTTTTGGCTTGAAAGCCATGACATAGTAAAGAAAAACTAGTCTGTTTCCCAAGTGTTAGGATATGCCTCACCTGTAACCTTAACTACAGATGGTTCTGTGCTACCGGCTCCAGGAAATGGCAACAATGTCTTTGTTTCAATAAGTTATTGTAACTGTCTTGCAACCCTAGCTTTATCTCAAAACTTTGTTATGACTGCCTGTTGGAATGACTACCTGTTGCTATGACTACCTTGTTACAACCACCTTGCAGTCAAATGGTTTTTTTTGTTTCAGGACATCCTTATGACTAACCCTAACTTGTTATTCTTAAGTTTTGCTCCTGTAACCTTGCCTATTTTGCCCACCCAATCCCCCACTTGGAACCCCCCTACCCCTAAGCTATAAAAAAACTTGTTTTCCTCAAATCCAATGATGATCTCTTAAATCCCACCTTTATGGGGGAGACAGCTATGTACATAAATTTAAGAAGCATATTTTAATTAACTTGGCCATGATGATTTGGGTCAGTGGTCTTTCTTCTTGGATCTTTGGGATTAACACAGTCAATAAATGTTCCAGTTTCCCCTAGGTCTTCTGGTATTTATGAAGGACAAGGAGATACCTTCTAGTACTTTGTATTTGTCAAGTGCAGAAGCCATGAGGATTTATTTTTGCAGATGTCCCTGTTACAGAGATCATCGCTGACTGCTGACTAGCTCTTACTTGCGAAAGTCCGTGGCAGTTTTTTGGGTGAGAGTATGGTTCTTTCCAAAGCTATTTATTGAAGAGGCTGTTGTTCCCAGTAATTATTTTTGGCATCTTCATAATAAAAAAAAATCAGGTGGCTGTAGTTGGATGGGTTTACAGCTGAATGTTCTCTTCAATGCCTTTGAAGAGTACCAGTAGGCTCTGTCTCTATGGCTCTGTCGTATAACTTGTAATCAGATATGGTGATACCTGAAGCATTATTCTTTTTGCTAAGAATTGTTTTAGCTATTCAGGGTCTTCTTGTGTGTGCTTCTATATAAATTTTAAGAGTGCCTTTTCTATTTCTGTGAAGAGTGTCATTAGAATTTTGATGGGGATGGCATTTAATCTACAGATTTAACCTGTAGATTGGTAAAATGGCTATTTTTTATAATACTTAATTCTACCAGGACTTGAGCACAGGAAGTCTTTCATCTTCTAGGGTCTCTATTTGTTTCTTCAGTGATTTGATATAGTCATGGTAGCATTCATCAATCATTCTCTCTCTCTCTCTCTCTCTCTCTCTCTCTCTCTCTCTCTCTCTCTGGTGTGTGTGTGTGTGTGTGTGTGTGTGTGTGTGTGTGTAGGTCATTGTGATTGAGATGAGATTATTTCCCTGACTTCTTTATCAACAAGTTTGTTATTGATATGTAGGAAGGATACCAGTTTTTATATACATTAATTTTGTGTCCTGCCATTTTGCTGAAAGTGTTTATCACCTCTGAGAGTTTGCTTGTGGGGTTTTTAGGGATTCTTACATATAAGATCCTGTGGTGAGAAATGTTCCCATAGCTCAGCTTTCTAAGTATTTGGTTTCTAGTTGGTGGTGCTGTTTGGGGTGGGGGTTATTGACCTGTTAGAAGGGAGAGGCTCGCCTGAGACTGGCTTTGAGAGTTGATAGGCTTGCCCACATGTAGTCATGCTCCTGCTCCTTTCAGATTTTGGTTGAAGATGTGATCGCTCAGCTTCTTTCTCCAGCCACCAGCTGCCAGGCCTCCCCCAGGCCTTCATGAACTCCTATCCCTCTGAAGCCATAAACTCTAATAAGCTCTTTTTTTTTTCCTATAAGTTGCCTTAAGCCATGACACTTTGTCACATCAGGAAACGGTAACTATTACAGATCAAATTCTGGAGAGGGGAATGCTTTGACTTCTTTACCCAGTTATGTCCCTTTTATTTCCTCCTCTGATCTTAATTAAAAGCCTTTTTTTCTTTACAATTAGTATCTCTCACCAGCAACTTATCATATGAGAGAAACTGAAGTGGATCTGTCTCTCAGATCTATGACTGTTGGATGGTCTTGGGATCTGGTTTTAGATCTATATCTGTTCAGTGCTCTTGGGATCTTTTTATTTCTTACGTCTAGAACTGTTTGATGGTCTTGGGCTGTTTTTATGTCTAGGACTGTTTGATGGTCTTGGGATCTGTTGAATGGTCTTGGGATCTGTTCAATGATCTTGTGATCTGTTTTGCAGGCCTATGACTGTTCGACAGTCTTGTAAGACCTAAAGGCCTAAAGAAGCCTCTCTCTCCTCTCCCCTTCGTGTGTCAGCCTTGCATCCTAATCTGATAAGATTGGTTCTCGTGGCTTCCTTGTCTTTTTCTTTCTCCCGGGTGCCTCTCCTGATGACATAATTGCCTTTTAATTCTATTTTGTCTCTACTTTCTCAGAGCACTATAATACCATATGTCTGAAATGCAAGGTTTAGGGTCAGGACCTGATGATGAAGCCCACTTCCCCTGGGCTCTGTGGTTCCAGGAAGACACAGATGGTTTACAGTTGCCAGTAAAGGAGTCAAGCAAAGATGCAAACTTCCTGGCACCAGGAGAAGACCATGGGAGGAAAATGAGATGTTTTAAAAACAAGAAATGGATCTGTGAGACAGGACCTCTGTGGGATGATGTCAGAGGGATGATGTCATACTTGACATAAACTGGCAGTTAATTGACTAGAGATTTGGGAGCCATTCAGCCTAGATGTGTGTAGGAGAAAACATACCTACACTGAAGAGCAAGGTCAAGTGTCTGTGTCCACTCCAGTGCTTGTTGCTCTAAATTCAGCTATCTTTGCCTGAGAGGTTGTATTCAATAGGAAATGGATCTGTACCCTGTATAGTTAGCAAGAAGACTGACAGGCATAGGCTACTAGACAGCAACAATAATTTTATGTAAAGAGAGCCTTCCCTCTGTATGTCTCATATCACAGGTAACTGGGATCCTTCTGCTGTGGGTCCAAGGACTTCCTGCCATAGGTGTTGTGATGGTTAATATCGGTTGTCACTTTGACAAGATCTAGGATCACTGAAGAGGCACACCTCTTGGCACAACTGTGAGGGGTTATCTTGATTAAGTTAGTTGCGCACTGAAGCGTCTCTCTGAATGTGGGTGGCACCATTCCCTATGCTGAGGTTCTGGCCTAAATAAAAAAAAAGGAAAATTTGACTGAGCACCAGCTTTCATTGTTTTCTCTTTCTACTGTGGATGCTTCAAGATCCTGATGCCATTGCTTTTTCATTATGATGGACTGTGCATTGATTTGTGAGTTGAAATACTGCCTCCATCCATCCATCCATCATC
>NW_021604586.1:2618672-2628134 GCF_004785775.1 Grammomys surdaster
TCCATCCATCCATCATCCATCCATCCATCATCCATCCATCCATCATCCATCCATCCATCCATCATCCATCCATCATCCATCCATCCATCCATTCATCCATCCATCCATCATCCATCCATTCATCCATCCATCCATTCATCCATCCATCCATTCATCCATCCATCCATCATCTATCCATCCTTCCCTCTTTCTTTCCCCCATCCCTTCCTTCAGTTGCCTTCGGTCTAAGGATGTATTATCACAGAAGAAAGAAAGTAACTAAGACAGGTGAAGATCTCTCTGTGTGTGTGTGTGTGTGTGTGTGTGTGTGTGTGTGTGTGTGTGTGTCCGTGTGTCCATCTGGGCACCTTGCTCCATCCATCACAGATCATCTCAGCCATCTAAGAAGCCACTAGCCATGCCTGGATGTTTCAGTGTGGATCATCTCAGTCATCTAAGAAGCCACTAGCCATGCCTGGATGTTTCAGTGTGGATCATCTCAGCCATCTAAGAAGCCACTAGCCATGCCTGGATGTTTCAGTGTGGATCTCCAAGAAAGGGTCTGGAGAGGAAAGCAACGACTCTGAATTAAATTATAAACAATTTTATTGGCCAGCTCAATTTGAAAACCACATGATTTTACTGGAGAAAAATGAGCAGATTACTCCAGATTCTAGAAACCACCCACCAGTGGGTGCCTCTGTACTGATCATTGATGATGTCATCAGAATTTATGTGGATGTGTTGGGTGGAGATGAGGGGCATCAAAACTCCCAGATGTAAGATTTCTACCCTGTTGCTTATCTCAGGCGTGATTGTGAGCTGGATTTTCATAAGCCATTGAGATGGCTCAGTGGTCAAGGGTGGTTACTGGAAGCCCAATGACCTGTGTTCATCCCCTGGCATCCACAAGGGAGAATAGAGACTCCAGAAAGACGTTCTCTGAGTCCCCTGTATGTGCCTTAGCATGCATGTGTCTACATAAGCACCCATGCTAATAATAATAATATTGTGAAGAACCCTGCTTTTCGGGGCTGTATAAGGTTGAGAAAAATCATTTCTTCCTGGGTAAATTAACATTCCTAGTGAGATATTTGTAATACCTGATGCTCATGCTCGACTTGCTTTCTGCTGATTGGTTTCAAGCACTTGTGCTAGCTCATGGATTTCTAATACCTCTTCCAGACAGATCCTCTCATTCCCGTTCTATACTTGAACAGTTAATGAATCCACAGGTTAACTCCTCATGGTGGCGCATGTCTGTTAAGGATCTAGAGTCAGAGGCAGGAGAGTGGGGGGGGGGGGTTGAGGCCAGCTTGAGCCACAGCAGAATGCTGGGAGGAGACGGAGGTAAAGGCAAGAAGAAGAAGGAAGGAGAAGATAATGATGAAGAAGAAGAGAAAGAAAAGCGAGAGGAGGAGGAAGATAAAGATGAATGAGAATGAAGGAGGAAGGGAGAAGGAGGAAGAAACAGAGCTGGACAGCACAGGAAAGAAAAGCAAGAGGCAAAATGGATTGCTAAAGACAGCACAATCCACAAGGGGCGGAACTGAGATGCACACCTTGCCCAACTTACCCAGGCTCATTTCTTCCGGAGGACTCTGCTCTGCTGTTGTTGTAGGGAGCACTTCCCTCAGAGCTTGGAACATACTACGTGCTCCCTAACTATTAGCTAATGTTCTCATCACTCCCCTGGTGCTTGGCGAGCAATTATCCCAACTCTCCATCTGCAGTAGTTCAATAGGTACTCTCAAAGACAGGGCACCTGTGTCTGCATTGCGTGTCTGCCTTTTGGGGGTGGGAAGGCAGCATGCATGGAGGCATGTATTCATGGAGACCAGGGATGTCTGATTCAGAGCCTGTTTGGCCACAAAAGGTGGGAAAGAATGCCGTTTCCTGTGTTTCTCACCAGTTTGAACAGGTATTCTTAAACCAGAACCCTATAACTTCAATGTTTCTTGAGTTCTGTAAGACACATAGGTACCTGGGTAACTAGTATCAAACAGAACTGTTTCTGAATATGAAGAAGGGGCGGAGGGTGGGTGAAAGATGTCTTGGTCATTGCAAAAAGAAATTCACCCTGTCCCTTGGGGAAGCACAACTCAGATCCTGGAGTGCTTAAGACTCAGTGGTTGAGTTTGGGTGGGAAAAAAAAGGTCTCACCGTCCAACTTATACGTCTGATGACTCTTCTGAAGCTGATGGTGGCTTTGATGGTGGCCCTGGCCACTAGCCACATCATTCTTTCCAGCCCTCCCATCATTTTCTTTACCAAAAATTCTCACCCAAACCTTTTGGAGATAAATGTGTGCTTTAGAGATAGGTAGGTCTGGGCTTGGGACCAGTATTCTATTTGTAAGGAACTAGACAAGAACCATTACCTCTGATGAACTTTGCTTTCTGTCTCTCTCTCATGCCTCCCCCCCGCCCCTCCTTCCCCCTCCCCCTTTCCTGACTTCCTCCCTCCCCGCCCTCTCTTTCTCTGAATATATCCTATAAGCAAGAGAAGGAGCTTGGCCATCATTCCCCATAACCTGTCCACTGTTAGTGAAGCAGTCTCTCTGATCTAGAACTGAACGCAGGCTAGGGTGACTGCCACCTTACTCCAGGGACCAACCCATCAGTATCTCTTAATCACTGGCATTGCAAGAATGTATCACCCACTGCAGCATTTTAAAAATGGGTTTTAGGGACCAAACTCAGGTCTTCATGCTGGCACGGAAGCCACTCCTAACTGAGCTGTCTCCCGAGCCCTGAAAAGTTGACAGTACTCTTGTATACTTAAGGGGTCAGTGGGACAAAATGAGACCATGTATAAATACCGTGTGCCCATACCCCAGCTCAGCCTTGTGCTGTGCAGATGTGGTTGATATTCATGTTACAGTGTTCGTGCTCATATGGGTATCTCTGAGCCTCAGTAAATCCCACTGCTGAGTTCATCTGAATTCAGTGACAAACCTTTGACCTCTGAGTCCGTGGAATCAAGAACGGTTTGTCAAAAGTGCCCATCAGATACCTACCATCCATGCGGTAAATATATGAAATTCACAACCACAAAAGCCCCGTATCAGAGTCTTTATCTCACCAATTTTCTTAGATCCCCATTGTCCTCAGAGTCGAAAACACCTTCAAATTGCAGTGCTGTACCAGGACGTGCATTTATTTCTTGCTCACACATCTGAAGGTCATCATGAGCCCATCTGATCTGAGTGGGGGCCTCAGGTGGATTTAGCTGTAACTGAGTTCGGCTTCAGGCTACTGCCTATGGTTCTTATTCTCTCAGTGAGGGCACGAAGCAAAGCCTGCTCCTGCAAACTGGTCTCCAGCCTCTGCTACTGTTAGACCTAGAAGCACCTGTGGGTCTGTTCCAGTTTTTTCTCTGTTTTGCTTTGATGGCAACATGCTGACCAAAAGCAGCCTGGGGGAGCAAAGGGTTTAATTCATCTTACAGGTTCCAGTGTATCATCGAGTGAGGTCTGGGTAGGAACTCAGATAGGAATTTAGAGGAGAAAGCATGAAGGAGCTGCTTACAGCCTAGCTCAGAACTTCATGCATACCTAGCTTTTTTATACAGCCCAGGTCCCCTTGCCCAGGAAATGGCACCACCCACAGTTAGCTGGACCCTGTTGCATTAGTCAGCAATGGAGACCATCTCCCCACATACATAACCATGGGTCAATCTGATCTGGGAACTCCCTCAGTTAAAACTCCCTCCTCAAATAACTCTGAGCTATATCAAGTTACAATTAGGACAGGGCCCAAGCCAGCCACAAGGCTGCTCAGGCGCAAGATCATAGCTAGGGGGTGCATGGGTGTAAATGATGCATGTGTCGTAAGATTGAATTGGTGTCTCCTCTTCCCATCCCTGAAAGCCCACATCTCTGAATCTCTTGATTCTTTACTGAGCCAACACTTCAGGCTGTATAGCATAGACCTGGCTGGGTAAGTGACTTCACTCTGTAGGTAGGTCATGTAGAACACAAGACTGGATACATGACAGCATTTCAGCCTGGTGGAACTAGGACACAGTTACTCACTATGGAGTCACAAGTGCCCAGGAATATGCCTGGCACCAAACAGTTGCTCAGGGAGTGATTGTTGGAAGGACACACAACCACCTTGAGGCCACCTCTTCAACTGTCCAGAAGTCAACTTCCTTCCACTGAGATCGTCAACATTGTCATGGATCAGTTTCTCCGTGGTTGTTCTTTCTTGACTTTCTATTGCTCTACGTTTTTTAAAATTTATTTTTACTTTTACAAATACTGCTATATCTTTTAAGTGCTCCCAAGAGGAAAGAATCCATTGGATGTATTACCTCTGCTACTGGGCAGAGCTGTCCAGCATAACATTCTGCCTTCTTGGCCTGAATCAGCCACTAAGTGAAGACCTATTTCAGTTGCACATGACTAGTTTAATAGAACATTGTGAGTTGTGTGCCAAGATTACCTTTGGCTCCAGCCTCAGTGTAAGTCTATGGGCTTGGCTGTCACTTAGCAACCCAAGAATGTTTCATTAGTTTGCTCCATCTCTTTCTTTGTGGGGCTACATACTTAGTTCCAAAAAAAAAAAAAAGAGAGAGCTCTCCTCCACCCAAGAGAGGCTTTTCTCTCCCCTAAAGTTCTCAGCATAGGCTTCTGAGCCAATAGCCTCGGTGCATCATTTTCTATCACTCATGAGGTAGACTGATCTCCCAGCACAGCATGGCCTGCCAGGACATGGCTCTGCCATTACCAGCTGAAGCAGGAAACTACTTTACATCTTGTGTCCCGAATTGTCCTCCTTAAGTCAGGACCCAAGGTGCCTGAGTCCAAACTGAAGCACAAAAGTGGTGTATGTGTGTGTGTGTGTGTATGTGTGTGTGTGTGTGTGTGTGTGTTCATTTTATTAGACCAAAATTCTGCTAGAGGGAAACATGTCGAAGGTCTGTTAGGTGAAGGGTGAAGAGAGAATCTGTTTTTTCTGGGCAGATCAGTGGGTGATTAGAGGCTGGGGTTGGTGAGTCTTGATATCAGGAAGGGAAGTTGGGATCCAGAGCTCGTAGGTTAGACTTTAAGTAACAGAGAGAGAGAGAGAGAGAGAGAGAGAGAGAGTGGGGGCAAGTCCAGAAAGCGAACAAGCAACCAAGGACAAGTCAGAGATGAAGCTGAGTGCTTACTCGACAGACTGTCCCCCAAGACAGTGTGGGTAAAGGGCATGATCAGGATATCACAGAAAGCCTTAAACTTCTGAAACCTCAGTTGTATCCTATCTATCTATCTATCTATCTATCTATCTATCAATCTATCTATCTATCTATCATATATATATATGTGTGTGTGTGTGTGTGTATACATATATATATGTGTATATATATGTGTATATATATACATATATATATATCTTCTTTATATCTATCTTCTCTATACAGATTTATATATATATATAAAAGCCTGAGTGAGCCCTACGAATGCTAAGCTAATGAAATTATGAATAAATAAATTAAACAGCGGAACGTTGAGTTCCTTTGCAAGTGAAATATAAGGTGGACCTTGAACATAAAGACCCAGAAAAAAATTGACTTTCACAGATTTGTCAAGCTGACAGAGAAGAAAGAGAGAAAGATCAAAAAATGAATGAATGAATACCCAGTTAGTACCTGGAACATGGCAGAGTGGCTACTCCATGAATGAAGAAGGTGCCAGAAGACAGGTCTCTGTCAGGGGTCTCCATTGTTTTTGTCACCCATTAACAGGGAAATCCCCGACAAGGCAGAGTTTGCAATGATCATCAGTAATCTTGACTCTTACTTGGTGATGGACGTGCTGCCCTCCCTTTGACCAGGTGGTGGTGGTGGTGGTAGTCATGGTGGTGGTGGTGGTGTATGGGTATGGTTGTAGGTGTGTGTGTTCATGTGGAAGTGGCAAGGCCACGTGTCTCAGAAACATATCCCAACAAGCTAACTGGTTTTGGGGATTACAAGGTTGACCAGCACGGAGGTGAGAGCACCTTCAAATTCCAATCTTTTCCACATTGTTTTCTTCTGTCTGTCTTCTCAGTTGCACTGTTTCCAGAACCCAGAGCCCAAACTGTGTGTCATCCAGGTACATGATGGAGACTTTTATCTTCTCTATGGAAGTAGAATACTAGCTTAACATCCTTGCTGCGTGAAGGATTCTGGGTTCATGTCTGCTGGTTCTCCTTACAAGACCCACCTAGTTAGAGGTGACTTCTTTCCTTTCCCATCTGGGCCACTCTTCTCTTTAACCAGGAGTTGTGAGTGACGTGCAAGCTTCCATTTAATCCCTCAGTTTCATATGAAACCTCCCACGCTGAGATTCCTGGGTACCAATTATAGAAACCCCCTCCCGCTCCTGCTCTCTGTACCACACAGTTGAGCAGATTTCACATGGTCCCCCTCCCCTCCTCCACGAGCTCCCTCCATGTCAGTTTCTTGTGTCCAAAGTCCTAAGGCCAGGTCCTCCTCTTGGCAGCCAGTATCCTTGTTTCAGCCTGCTTGGGACATGGCTGTACATAGAACCATGTTATGTGTTGTGTTTTTCTGCAGGGGACCTCTTTCCCTGCTGCAGTGTCCCCACACCAGTCCCTTGTGTCTTGAAGCCAAGAAGTCAACCACATGTCACTCTTGAGCTCAGTGTTTCTGCAGTTCACCTTTGAGATGAGTTGCCCTCCTGCTCTTTGGAGGAGCAAAGATCTAGAAATAAATAAATAAATAAATAAATAAATAAATAAATAAATCATGCAAACTGCATTTCACGGAAGCTGGTGATGTTCTCATGCCATCCTGGGAATGAGCCAGCTCTGAGGGAACAGGAAAAGATGTCTGTGGCTCCTCTTAACATCCCAGACTAACCTTCTCACCACTGTCATGGCTGGCGCAGCCTGTCACATGAGTTGACATGCCTGTGCCCCCAGAGCAGTGGTACCTTGCCTCTCATGGAAGTGACTGTACCACCTTGCCTTCTAAAGAATAGTGAGAATTCAGAAGGCTTGGAAGACCTTTTCAGTGCAACAGTAGCACATTTCTCAGTGGGTCCCTCTACCCACGTGTTCCTCTGAGAGATGTTGAGCCATGTCTGTTTGTCACTGCAGGGACTGGGGTTACGTCGATCTCAGTATTAACCAAAGACAATTTTAAGGCCCAAAACAACTCTTTGATATATATTGATATCCACATGCTTTCTTCTTTATGCATTCCTGTTCATTAGAAGATACGGAATGTTGATAAATTTGGCTAATTCAAATTCATCTCAGATTGCAATCTCCTTAGATACCACGAGATAACAAGGCTGATTATCTAGCCTGGTTGTTTCTCTTTCTGCCTTCCTCAGGCCCAGTTTACCACTTATGAAAGGACCAGTTTGCTCTGATCCCTCATCCCATGGCCACCTCCAGAACACAAATGATAAAACTTCTCCCGAGGCTTCTGCGTAGCTGAAATGAGCTCTCAAGGGCAGGCCAGCATCTGAGGGCACGGTAATCTTAACCAACTGCTGACGTGGATATTGTGCGTGGCACAGTGTAACCTACAGAACTGCTGACCTCAGCAAGAATTAAGAGCATGGCTCAGAGCAGGGAGAGAATTACAGAAGTTTGAGCACAGCTGACCTTAACCTTGAACATAGTAGACACGAGGTAGAGAAGAAAGAGAGATGAGTATTTAATTCTGCCATTTTAGCCAACCCGCTTTCTATTATTATCATCTAGGATCCAAGGGAAAGCTATACACTCTTTCCAGAATCTTCCAGGAAGCAGAGAGAGAATGACGAATGGGGAAGAGGAGCGATGACATCAGAGATACTAGGGTTGGGGTGAGGAAGCTGACCCTTCTAGCAGAGTACACAGTAAGACCGGGTTTCTGCTGCAGGAGGCTATGGGAATGCAGAAGAGCAATCCCCAAAGTGAGACTCTACTTCCATGTCTGTCTCTGAGGACTGAGCTGCCTCAGAGATGACAGGAGCCCGGGCAAGCACAGACCTGCCTCAGCTTGTATATCCTTGCTTGTGAAGCACGAAAGCTGGCTTGGAATCGACCATCTTCAGACTTCACTGTGTATCAAAATTATTTGACGTGATTGGAAAAAGCAAAAGTAATTCTTGAGACAGCATCCCTCAGCGATCCTGCAGTCCACTGTCAGTACAAAGTACATGGATGCCGAACTTATTTTACATACATGTATACTTGTCAGAGAATCTTGGGGCTACAGACTCCTGTAAGTGACACTTGGGGTGGGGATAATCAGAAGACGACTGGATTCCATCTATTCAGGGGGCTGCTGAGGATGGGGTGCAGACTCTCAGAGATGGCCTAACATTCTACAAGACCACACTTTTGCAGGGTTTTAGAACTGGGGACCCCCCCCCTCCCGGGTCACAAAGTTTTAACTCAGTGTTTACGAATCAATATCCTGGCCTGATTTAACTAATTACTCTATAAATACATTTTTTAAAGCAACACAGAGATCAATACTAGATGTCAAAGGTGTTGTTCACAGAAATAGATGTTGCATTTGGGTGTTGGGTTCTCATCATCAAGGAGATTAGAGTCTTCTTTGAAGTAAAAGAAGTAGTGAGTAGTTGGCCCCAGGAAGATGTAAACCGTGATGGGCGTTTGGAGGTGTAGTGGTTTGACTGAGAACGGCTCCCATAGGCTCATATATTTGAATACTTGGTCCCAATTGGTGGAACTGTTTGGGACAGAGTAGGACACGTGACCTTCTTGGAGGAGATATGTCCCTGGGAGCAAGCTCTCTCGGCCTTGTGGTTATGGGTCAAGATTTAGGTTTTCAGCCATCCTTTCAGTCTGCTAACATGGACTCTGTCTGAAACCATGAAACAAGTAAAAAGCTTTCTCTAACAGGTTGCCTTGATCATTGTGTTTTGTCTCTGTGATAGAAGAGTGACTAGGAAATAAGGTATTAGGGAACTCCATCCTCTCAGCATAACAGCTCTTAGCCCCTTGGACTCTCTCCTGATGTCTCAGCCCCTCTGTTCTATAACTCCTTGCCAGCTGTATGCATTTCTGCCCCCAGTGACATGTGGTTCTGTGGTCTCAGTAGATGCTAAAGTGTATGGACCATAGAAGGTTAACTGGCTATGGGGAAGTTGTCATTCAAGCTGAAGTGACATGTTCTAGTTGTGCAGGGATGTGATAACCACCCAACATCCTGTAAGTAACCCGTACTCTGTGAGTAACTAAGCCTATTCCTTGGTTCCCCAAGCTAGGCATTGATGGATTCATACTTTGTTCTGTCATTAGTGCCCCATCTGGAGGAAACTGGGATTTGTTTATATATCGCCAGAAAACATTCACGTAACAGGAAGACAAGAAAAATCAGTTCAGGGTGGGATGATCATGAGACTAGAGGGAAAGAAGCCAGAAGTAGCCACGGCCTTTGCAAAGAACGGTTGGGATCAGAAGGGTTCAGTGAGTTCTAGGTGAGACCAACTAAGACGTTTCTATACATCCTGTGTTGGGATCTCCT
>NW_021604586.1:2628234-2681557 GCF_004785775.1 Grammomys surdaster
TTCTTTCTTTCTTTCTTTCTTTCTTTCTTTCTTTCTTTCTTATTGTTGTTGTTGTTGGTTTTTTTGTTTGTTTGTTTTTTGGTTTTTGGTTTTCAAGACAGGGTTTCTCTGTATAGCTCTGGCTGTCCTGGAACTCACTCTGTAGACCAGGCTAGCCTCGAACTCGGAAATCTGCCTGCCTCTGCCTCCCAAGTGCTGGGATTAAAGGCGTGCACCACCACTGCCCGGCCTTTTCTTTCTCTGAGACAGACTAGGTTCTGCCTTTGCAGGTTCAGGGGAGCTGATAGAGTCGATCCAGTAACTGTGTACATGCCCGCTCTCATTACTGATTTCTATGAGTAATAGGAACCTAATCTTTTCTTCTAAAGTAAGCCTGTGTCTCTCCTTTCCTTGAGTCACACACCATAGTCTACTGGACCAGTGTCTTATACCCTGAAATCAGAGCCTTGTGCCCTGTATCATACAAAAGTACTAATTTACCTATCACTCCTGATTGGTGTGGGTTTGAGTTATATATACATGTTTTACTAGGTTGGGGTGGGTGGGGCTGGCATCCAGGGATAGAGCCTTGGGTAAACTGATCCAGAAAATGACTCTAGAAATCAACCTGATGCTTTTGGTTTTTTTTTTTTTGTCAACCATGATAACATTCCCCAAGTCTATTAGCCTTGTAATCCAGAAGCGTTTTACTCAAAAGAGCTTGTTTCAGATTCACGGGAAGTAATTATAACGAAGTCGTGTTTCAAATGTCATGTTGGAGCACGGCTCTTACCTAGCTCGGCAGATGCTAGTTCCAGGAAAGGATGTGGTTAGATACCTCTTCTCTTGTCTGAGGTGAACGTTCTGTTTTCCTAATGGAAAATGAAGAAAACAGGCCACAGCCAAAACGAACACCAGCAGATGTGGTATCCTTGGGAACTAACAAGCCAGTGAACCCTGTATACCCGGGTTGTGTCAGGTGCAATCCCATGAGAAGGGTACTACCACACTTGGCAGTTTGGGGCCTAGAGGAGAGCTTCAGAGATCAGTGTGGGGGGAGGAAAGCCCTCCCTTCCCAGACCCCTGAATCCCTATTCATTCCCCTTGTGGAGTTTCCTTCTGTGGAGCCGACCTGGCCCATTCCCTCTAGTGCTAGTCTCCGGAGAAGAATCGGTGTCTGGCTCTCACCCTCCATGTAATTGCCCATCTGCTTCTGGGAAGAGAAGGAGCGCTCCATTCTCTTCCTCCTCAGACATTTCAACATGCTGGTGCGTGAGGTTGCCAGCAGCTGCATCCTGAAGTCTGCCCCTGAACCCCACAGTCACTGTTCAGCTGCACCCTTCAGAACCTGCACAGGACTTCCCTGGTGGCTTGAGAGCCAATCCTGCAACTACCCTGTGTGAGCTTCGACTTATGGCGCTGGAATGAGCCAGGTTCCACAGTGCTCACTGAGACAGTGCGGCAGAGCCTCCTCAGAGTGGCTGAGCTCTCCGCTTTGGGGGAGGGGCAGCATTCTACTTTCTCAGCTCTTGCATAGGAACCTCCTTAAGCACCAACAGAAGCTTTCAGGTCTCAGAAGATCAAGCCTGGCTAGCATGTCACTGTCACGTCCTGCTGCGTGTGAATCCAGATGTAGAAGAACTCTCAGCTCCTTCTCCAGCACCACGTCTCCCTGTGTGCTGCCATGCTTCCTGCCATGATGATAATAGACTAATCCTCTGAACTGTAAGCCAGCCCCAGTTAAATGTTTTTGTTTTTTGTTTGTTTGGGTTTTTTTTTAAGCGTTTCCATGGTCATGATGTCTCTTTACTTAACTAACCTTAACTAAGACAGAGATCTAATAAACAGATATTCTTCACATTTATGGGCTGGGGAGGGCTGTCTCTGAGTCCAGCAAACTAGTGAAAGTACTTGCTAGGATATAAGGTCTGATTGTTCCACCCTACCTTGGGCTATTATAGGGAGTTGAACAGCTTAAGGAAGCTTCTAGACAGGGCAGAAGGAATGGTTGATCTCCTCTGTAGAGCCAAAGCTAGCCAGAGTTCTCCATGTTCCTACATTACAGTGAATTACACAGATGCATGGATGTTAACAGGCCAGGAGACAGTTTACAAAAGGAGAGAGAGAACCCCAGAGTCCACCATGCCAAGGCCCAGCTCCAAAAGGGACCAAGCCTGTGACCTTCCCTAAGTTCTTTACTTACCATGTGTTCTTCTGCTGTCTGCTCTGTAAAGGTAGCAGCAGCTGAGGAAGTTTCCATAACTCTGCTTTCTGTTGAGTGAGGACCTTAACTTTCAATCCCACAGATGGTCTTGGTGTTGGGTCTCAACAACAGGCTAAGAAATGCCCTGACTATTTATTTACACAATCCAGCATAATCCACCAGGACCTCAGAGGACTCCACTAATCTTCTTCCGATGATTTTCCCTTTTAATCGGTCAGCCAGGGTTAGAAAGATCTCATGGGGAGCTCTCCCCTTTTCTGAAGAGAAACAGAGGAGGAGGGGAGGGGAGGAGGGAAGGGGAGCGATGATTGGGTGGGACTGGGAGGAGAGAAGGGAGGGAAAACTTAGGTCAAAATGTAAATGTATTAATTAATTAATAAAAATGTTGAAGTATAAATTAAATTACATTTTATTTATTTAAACATGTAATATACAATATAATATAATTATATAAACATCTAATAAATTAAAAAAGAAGAAATGACCTCATGGACCAAACACATCTCGCTTGTCTGAGTAGCCCTCCTCTCATTTCCCAAAAGTTCTAAAAACAAATCAAGGTCTGTGTGAGGCCAGAATTCTTACCATGTTCCCACAAATAGCACATCCAGCCTAAATTGCTATTATCCTAGTTAGAAACAAACCTTTAAGTGCTTCAGAGAGTCTACTTCCGGAGGAGACTGGCAGTTTAGCTCAGTCTCTGAAATACCAGTGCACCTCAGAATATTAATAATTAATGTCTCAGTAAAAGAGTAAAGGAGTGATTTGGGCATTGAAACCCAGATTGTGTTTAGTTTAGTCACATACGAGTTACGTGACCTTGGGAAAGGGTCTGAGCTTGAAGCATCTCAATTTCATCGTGAGTGAAATCAGAATGATTAAACTCTCGGTCCTGTGTGATCCTTGTGAGGCGGGGATGTGAGGTACTCCCATCATGCTTTGTTCAGAGAGGCACAAGGGAAGGCATCGCTATAAGCTGGTGGCGTAATTAATCGTCAGTCATCCTGACAACCTGAAGTGTCCATCCGATTACGAACCCCATTCTCAATATTTGGATGAATATTTTCATGTCTCCTGGGGTCCCCTTAGTCCCTAGTTCTTTGATTCTCTTCTTTGGGAACAATGGTGGTTTTCACTGGGTGTATAGTCACCTCACCAAGCGTCCAGGAGTGGCCTTGTGTATGGGTCACAGGCAGTGACACCTGAGCAAGCAGGGCGTGCTTCAAGGCATGCTGTCAAAGAAAATTTCCCTCCTGACTTGTCTCCTTCCCTTCATCGGGCTTGCAAGAATGGTACTGAGTCTATATCTGGGTAAGTCACATGGACACCAACCATGCCAGGCTGGAAATATAGCCTAGCCAATAGAGTGCTTGCCTTATGTACACAAAGCCGTGGGTTCAATGCTAGCATGTCTGCAATTCTAGCACTTGAGAGGATCAAGAGCTGAAGGTTAGGGTGAGAGAGACGGCTGAGTTGCTTAAGCGCCCTGGCTGCTCTTGCAGAGGACTGGGCTTAAGTTCCCATCACCCGCGAGGAGACTCGCAACGGTCTGTAGCTGAAATTCCAGAGAACTCCAGGCTTTTTTTTAAGTACCAAGTGTGCATGTGGTAGAGAAGTGCATGCAGGCAAAACACTCACAAACATCACATTAAAATAAACTTTTAAAAACATGTTTTTAAAAGAAGATTTTAAGACCATCTTTGACTATATCGTCTTTAAGGTTAGCCTGTGATAGACAATAATCTGCCAAAAGAAAAACAACAACAAAAAGCAGGCACTATCCTGCTATGTGACATAGTGAAAAGATGTGTCTTCACTAATATCATGAAGCCACCATTGCAGGTCTCTCCTAGATTGTCCGGTGAAGAAGGAATGGTTGTATCTGGTGCTTCAAACACCTAAATCTTGCTATTACAGTAGCATCTTGTATCCAGAAAACATCACAAACACCTCTTTTCAAAACAGTAAGTCTCTCCAAGTGCACAACTTGAAGTCTAGACCCACAGAGTTGCCTGAGCCTACTGTGCACTCTGGTCAGACATGACTCTCTGAAAACAGGGATGGAGCATGCTGCATCCATGGAGAACAAAGACCACTCGGCCTCCTCGTGCGCTACTGGGGAATCAATATCTTTTAATTATGAGAAAGCACAGCGTGTTTACATCTCCCACAGTGGCGAGGAGAAGGTCAAATCGTGGTCTGCTCGGCCTTTATCAAAATCGTGAACGGCCTGTTTGTCAAGTGGGGATCCGAATCCGATGGACCCTGGGGGGCTTTCATCTTCCTGCTTTCTGCCGTCTGTTTATGCGGCTGTGCCTCAAAGATGAAAAGGCGTAGAGAGGAGAGGGAAACGAACGCTCTGGATAGACGAATCAGGCTTCCGTATTAGAAGAAAAGGCAATTAGTCACTTGAGGCTGTTCTAGGCGGGGTGGATCCTGGGAGGCTGTTATGCTTCTTTCCTGTAGAACATCTCCAAACATTTTCAAAAATGATCAAAACTCCATGCAGCAATGAAGAAAGGAGAACAGAACTTCTCCTGTCTCTCCCTCCCCTCTGCTCTCTCTGCAATCCTCTCTCCCCTCACTCTTCTCCTCTCTCCTCTCTCCTCCCCTCCCTTTTCCTCTCTCCCTTCTTCCCTCTCCCCTACTCTCCCATGTCCCCTTTCCCCTCCTTGGTCCTCTTCCCTCCTCTCTCCCTCCTCTCCCCTCTTTATCCTCTCCTCCTCCCTCTCCCTCCTTTCTCTTCTCCCTCCTTCTCCTCTCTCTTTTTCTCTCCCCTCTCCCCTCTCCTCCCCTCCCCTCTTGTCTCCTCTCCCCTCCCCTCCCCTTCCCTCTCGTCTCCTCTTCTCTCTCCTCTACCTCTACTCCATGACTTAGCCACTCCCTGAACTAGGACACCAGCTAAACAAACATGGAACTGTCACGTGTGAGAACAGCCAGTGCTTCTCTGTGTAAGTCTTAGGCAGCATTACGAAAGCCAGCCCGGGGGCCCGGCATGGCTTTGCCTTACGGCTCTACCTGGGAGTTCTCATGTTCATTATAACGGCTGGCTTCCTGACAGGCAGTTCCCTTGGCTGGAGCCAAATCTCACATGGATGCCAGCAAAAGCATTAATGACAGCAGCAGAGATGCCATTGTGTACGTAAAAAGGAACCTGCAACCCAGAAGTGGGAAATTTATCTAGAGTGACCTGGGAAATTATACTGGGAGTGGGGATGGAGATGATGATGGTGGTGACGGGTCAAGGAAGAAGGAGAGAATACTGCTGATGGCAATGGTAGTGGTGGTGGTGGTGGGGATGGTAATGATGGTGATACATATGATAAGGGTGATGGTGATAGCAGAGATAGCGTGGTTATGGTGATGGTGGTGGTTGTGGTGATGGTGATAATGAGGTGGTTACCATAGTGATACCAGTAATGGGGATGATGGTAATGATGGTCATGTTGGTGATCACGGCGACAATGTCTTATTCTAGGCTGAGTATCATGCTAAATATTTGAGTTACAGAAATATATAAAATTAAAGCACCCGGCATGCGTAGCTAGCAGCTCCAGGGCTAGAACTAAACTGTCATTTGGGACAAAATTCAAAAAGCACCAAACCGTCAGTTAGTCAAAGTAAAGACAATTTAATGAAATATTGTGAAAAGAAAAACGACAAACAAAAACATCAGTCTTTTGAAAAAAGATTAGACACCCCCCCCAACACACACATATATGAACAATTTGATCCCACTAGCTCTTACTCTTGTCTTCTTCTGTAAGCTGAAGATAACATCATCTCATCTTTGAGACAGACTGAGCCCATCTGTGCTGGTCACCATGTCACAGGCAAAAGCACTGAAGCTCAAGAGCTTGGTCGGTGTATGAACAAGATGGTGGTCCAGGCCAGGCGTGTGTGATATAGGAGTTCAGGGTTTCCCAGCAGTCTACCTGTCTTCTGGAATAAGCCTCCCGCATTGCTACAGCATCTGCCCTCATATTCTGGGCTATATTTAAAGGCTGGGGATTGAAATAGCTTCACCTCTTGTGAGGAAGCCAGCTGTATCGGGTGACGCTGCTCTGGAACATGCACTAATTAGACACCAACGCATATGTCTAACCCATTCAGCTCAGACGCTCTTGAGGTAAGGCATCTACATTGTATTGCGCAGACACCTGAGTTGTGTGCCCAGAGTCGGTGGATCTGCAGAAGTGCCGGAGAGCACCTTGGGTATTCCCGGAAGACAATTCTACCCTTATCTGCTACTGTTACACAGATGTCTGCGTTTGTCCCTAAGTCCTAAGCTTGACACTGCAGCACCGCCTTTTTCTTGGCAATGTCCGCTGTGCTTATATCACTTTCCCTGGCAGGGCTGTTTCCTAAAATGCACTCCTCGTATACGGACATTATTAGCATCTTGTGCCTTCCGTGAGTTTCAAAATCAGCTTGTGTTAACCAGAGACGTTTCTTTGGAAGACAGGAGTAGGAGAAAACAAAGGAGAAGCACTGGCAACTGTCACTAGGAAGACACTGTCACTAGGGTTCTTTTCTGGTTATTTTCCTTTGTTTTGCTTCAGGTGGCATGCTTTTTCTTGTAGAGAACCTGTGTTTTTGCTGATCTTAGAACACGATGACAGGAGGCCAAGCAAGAACCGGGAACCAGACACAGCCCCTGGAAAAACTCTTGATCTGTTCTTCTTTGCTTCTATCCATCCAATATCTCCATCTGCTCTCAAACATCTCCATGGAGACCTTTCTCCTGGGTCATTGTTCTTGGCTAGAAACTAGTAGACATTACCCACAATTCTCTAGCACCCTCCACCTTAACACTTATCAATAACTTGTGGAAAGTTTTCATATCCTGAAACATACAATAATCAGCTATATTTTTACAGTCTTAACAGGCTCCCCTAAGTCCCACTTGCGTCTCCTATAAATGTCAGTGGCTCACGCTGGTTAATTTCAGTGTTCAACTTGATTGGATTAAGAAATGCTCTAGGCACTAATGAGGCACACCTTTGAGTGTGTCTGTGAGGCTCTTCCGGAGAGAAATACCAAAGGAGGTCTACTCTTAACGTGGGCAGCGCCACCGCATGGACCTGGGCTTCCTAACCAAATAAGAGGAGGATGAAATACAGAAAACTGACTGAGTTCTAGCGTTCTCTCTTCCCCATTTCCCATTCCATCATGGTGTTAGCAAACAGCCTCCTGACACAAGCAAGCAGCCTCCTGATACCATGGACAGGGCCTGGTCTCACTGCTGCCTCTTCCTACAACACTGGATTCTATTCCCTTAACACGGAAGCCTGAATAGATAGATATAAATCCTTCCCCCAACTTAGGTTGCTTCTTGACACCACTTGGTCACCCTAATGAAGAAGTAATTAATAGATGGTCCAACACAAGAATCTTGTTATATCATTAATTTTCCCTTGACCCATCTTTCTCAGATATATTATCCCTTCTCATTTTGAATTCTCACCAGATTTTAGAGAACTTTCCAGTCTCTGCCGCTACAGATTTCCCTGTGCATACACGAGCATTTGTCTTCCCCCACTTGAACACTAGTAACTCTCCACTTCATCTTTCAAAAACATCCATTCAGGTCCCATATTGTGTGTCCTTCCAGGAGCCATCAGCCATTAGCTCTGCGCTATGTTTGATATTTGAAGTGTGTTGCTATAGCAAAACTGCCTCTTTCTCGTTTTCCCATTATGTTACATTCTTTGGGCTTGCATCCTCTGACTTCTAACTTAATTTTTACACTCCCCCATCCTTTTCCTACATCTCAGTACTGACACTCCCATGGGCTATTAGCACTTAGCTCTTTTCTCTTCTCCTTTGTCAGCCTCCAAACTCCTGCAGCTCAATTCTTTGTGCAAAGACCCACGGAGAGGCAACTGGAGGCATTTTAAACAGTGTTGAGTAGCTATCTCCAAATAATAGAATTTAATACTATGCCATTTCATCTTTCCTCTTTGTTTTATTAACAAGGAACAAATTTCACATAAATGAATAGCGTGTGTGTGTGTGTGTGTGTGTGTGTGTGTATGTGTGTGTCTTTTTACAAAAATTAATTCAGTGGTACCAAGATATGTATTTAAGGAAACCATAAAACAGGAGAAGGAATCAATCAGAGATACATTTTTTATAGTCTTGTGATAAGGTAGAACTTAAGCATTTCACCAAAAGTCAAAACTATAAGCTGAAAAATTGATGGGATTGACTTCATAAAATTTTAATGGGTCTCTAGAGTTAAAAAATAGCTCTATAAGTATGAAATCAAATGACATGTTGAGGCAATTTTATATATATATATAATATTCTAAATATATTCTAAAGGGTGAGGCTTTCTCTTCAGCCATGTGCCCTAGGGTTCATATTTAACCTTTCCATGTCAATAAGATAGGCTAACGATGCTGCCTTATAGGACAAGAGAAAACCTACCGGTGAAACACCCAATGTCATTTTTGTCACAACTCATGTTGCTACTGGGACCTGGTGGGCAGGGGGCAGAGCATATTCTTGAACATCCTAATAATGGAAAGGCAAAGAATGATTCTTCCTCAACTGTCAGAAAAGTCACAGTTAGAAAACCGTGGTCTGTGCAGGAGATCTTCAGAGCGCCTGTTGTGGTCAGTACCCGTTCAGTGTCTGTCATTCATTTGTGTCCCTAACCACACCCATTCCCAACTGTGTGGCCCTTAGATACATGACGTGATTGGAGGAACATCTCACTCACCAGAGCTAGTGACATAAGGGGGTGTCTATAACTGAGTGCCTGCTTTTCTCCCAGCATCTCCTTCAGCAGTTAGCTGGTCTTTCCACCTTCCACATGTATCATCCCAGAGACACTCATCCCCCGATTCCTGCAGCTTCCATTTTCTGCTTCAAGTCTGGTTGCACAAGCACAGCCTCCTCACTTTCTGGGAGACTCTAAGTCCTCTGAAGGGAATGATGACTTTGCATTCACTTTTACAAGCACCCGTGGCTGCTCTTCAGGGTAGCATCTCCACAAAGGACCTAAACAGTGATTCCAAGGTTTTTGACTTGTTATGATTGGACATATTCAGCCCTCTGTGTCAACCACATAGCACAAGCTACCTCCTGTTGGCCTGAATTCCTCCAACCCGTTTAAATAAGTTGATTTTCCATGCAAATGAAAGTTATTCAGTATGTCTAAGCAAATAGTGCCCTTTGCTGAAAATGGATATGTTTTGTCTCTCCCTGCTTCAGTAGGCCAGAATTCAAGCTGTCACTGCCTACACAAATGTGAAGCCACCAGACCGTGGTTAGGGCCTCAACTGTGAACTGTCACGTTCATTTTAATTTCAGAAGATCATAAATTGACTGGGAGATATATATGTAAATCAGGAAAGTTCTAAGTTCTGCCTACTGTGTTAATGGATATGCCATTCTGAGGAACCCGGCTTACATTCTGCCTTTCCTCTTAGTAGGGTTCTGTGTGGCCATTTATACTATGATGACTGGGTCTGATATAAACGGTGCCTTGTGCATGGCAATAACTCCTGTCTAGTCCCCAAGATCATTCAAGACATGACGAGACAACAGGCTTTGGCTGGGGCAGCTGAGGAGGGTGGTCCAGGTTGGCAGAATGCACTGGACTTATTCCATCACTTAGGAATATTCCTCAGGAAGGTCATCTGACACAGGCAAACCCTAGGATAGAAGGAAAAGGAAGGGACACGTGGCCACTACTTCTCTCATCACTGTGACAACAGACTTGACAGAACAATTCTGCGAAGGGCTGACTCATGGTTCCAGAAGGGTCAACCCATCATGGTGGGAAAGGTGTACAGAGCAACTCTGCAACAGGGCAGCCATGATGCAGGCTTGTGCACATCATGTCATGGTCTAGGAAACAGGGAACTAGATAGAGTCAAGCTATAAGCCTTGAAGAGCCTCCCTAATGATTTATGGCCTTATTACTTAAAGCACTGGCTCTCAACCTTCCTAACACTGCCACCCTTCAATACAGTTCCTCATGATGTGGTGACCCCCAACCATAACGTTATCTTTGTTGCTATTTCATAACTGCAATTTTGCTGCCATTCTGAATTGTAATGTAAATATCTGATATGTGGGATATCTGATATGTGATCCCCAAGAAAATATCATCAGTTCCCTAACCCTCAAAAGGGGTCTTGACCCACAAGTTGAGAACCATTGTCCTACAGTCATTCCGACTCTCATAATGGCAACACAAACTAGAAACTGAGTATTTGGTGCAGGAGGCTAAGGAAGACAACTCAAATGGAAATGGGGCAGGAAAAGAGCTCCATGGTGTTCTACGGCTCCAGCGTCCAGCGGCCGTGTGTATCTGACACATGGTTATTTGACCTTCAATTATCTGACACAATGACCAATCGCATCATGAATGCTCTATACTCTTGCCATTGATGATGTGATTGGTCATTGACTGTCCCCCAACCCTAATAAAATATGTCCATATGCTAATACCTGGGACCTGTGAGTGTGACACTTTTTTAGAAAAAGGGACTATCCATATGGCCCTGGGTTATCAAGGGAAACCCTAAACTCAAAGCGGATGTTCCTATGGCAGGAAGGCTGTATGGCAGTGTGAGGAGGAAGCCAGTGAAGATAACTGCAGAGATTGGACAGTTGAGGGCTATCTTAGGGTTCCTATTACTGCACAAACATCATGACCAAGAAGCAAGTTGGGGAGGAAAGGGTTTATTCAGCTTACACTTCCACATTACTGTTCATCACCAAAGGAAGTCAAGACTGGAACTCAAGCAGGTCAGGAACTTGAAGGCAGGAGCTGATGCAGAGGCCATGGAGGGATGTTTCTTACTGGCTTGCTTCCCCTGGCTTGCTTAGCTTACTTTATTATAGAACCCAGGACCACCAGCCCAGGGACGGCACCACCCACACTGGGCTGGGCCCTACTCCCTTGATTATTAGTTGAGAAAATGCCTTACTGCTGGATCTCCTGGAGGCATTTCCTCAAGGGAGGCTTCATTCTCTGTGATAACTCCAGCTTGTGTCAAGTTGACATACAAAACCAGCCAGTACAAGGCCTGACCTGAGGAATCCCAGGAACCATCCAGAAGCTGGAGTAGCAGGAAATGTCATAGGTCCCATCCCAGTCCCTAAAGGCTTCAGAAAATGTGCACATGCACACGACACATTAACTTCACAGTCTCTGGAACTATGATAAAATAAGTGTCTATGGTTTGAAATGCCGAAGGCTATGGTAGATTGTTAGTGGCATCGACGGGAAGCTCACACAGTATACTAAGGAGATGAAAACCTCACTCTTGGGAAGCATTCACCGTAGGTAGTGACACGCCCCATGACTCATTCATGTTAGGAGTTGGGTTATAATCAACCCGGTAGAAAATAATAAACCAGGTCAAAGGAACTGGACTGGAGGAGGTCTGCAAATTGTAAACTCAGTGGTTATCAGACAAAACCCTCCTGAAAAGGGCATTTAAACAGGCAGAGAGACAGGGAGCCATACCACGCTGGTATCTGCAAGAGAGTGAGTGGTTGACATAGAACTGTACAGGAATGTAACGTAGGTAAGCTGGGAAGAGGACAGTTTGACAGAACTTCAGCCTGTGCCCATCTATTTATTCAATGTGTTTCCATAGCAAATGCACTCTACAGTTTATTTGGTAGCATCATTACTTAGGGCTGCAGAGGAGAACGGAAACGTCCTTTGTAGTTGAAGACATGGCTCTGCTCACTCTCGGTGGCCCTGGAGCTGGAATCTCAAGTCAGTGTCCAATTCGGTGACCTTTCCCAACAGCCGGGCACTTTATGCAAATACTTGTCTGATTTAAAATTTGTCTGCAGGCATCCAGTTCCCTGCAACACTCTTGATGAGCCCAGCTTGCTTCTGAATCCGATGCAAATGATTTTTGAGTATCATTCTTGAATGGTGAGCAGGTCCCTTCCTTTAGAAAAAGGTCAACACTGTGGGTTTCCAGCCCTCCCGGTGTCTCCAAAACGTTGCAGTGGTTTTTGTGACCCTGAATCTCATAGCAGCAACTGTTTAATCTCATTAAATGGCTTAAATATTTTTATTTGATACCTCAAAAAGCCAGATCCATAAACAGGGACAAAACAGGGCAAATAATGAAATGTACAATCAGAAAGTCACGGCAGTCACGGATATGGTCCTGAATGTGGAAAAGAACATCGAAGGCCCTTTGTTTCTTATGCTAGCAAGCGTGGTCCTCAGATCAGAGTGGGTCAAGGGGCTCCTGAGTCTCTCTCTCATCCTGCAAAGTTGAGGGATATAAAAAGGACACCGATTGGAGCTCTCCTACCACTGCCCCAGAGTTAGGACTCAGATCGATTACACCTCCCCAGGGGAAGCCTTGGCTTCTCTGTTCTCAGCAGCCTCTGACTGTTTGATGGAAGTAGTTAAGAATCTGTGAACTGTGCTTACCCAGCATGCTCCAGCTCCTAAATAATTCTCCATAAGCGGGAACCTGTGTATTTATGGGGCTTCCCTGCCACTTCCTTTACATTCTCCTCCGGTTTGTTGTGGAGGAAATTCAGAGTGAATTTTCTTCACTTAAACACTCTCCTTCCTTGTTAAATTAATAGGAGAAGGAGAGTCTGAACGATTGAGGGAGGTGGCCCACAGCGGAGCCTCCAGGCTCTTGCATCCTTCAAGGGATAATGCTTGGAAACCAGGGGTGGTGTTTAGCAGCAGGCTCCCTTCCCTCATCCAACGGGTATTCGTGCTCTTGCTTCTGATCTTGCAGAAGGTAAGAACAAAGAACCAATGGAGATAAGGAGGGATCGGGAAGGGGAGAGAAGGCTCTGGAGATTGAAAAGGATTCTCACCAGGAAGAATTGAATCAATAATACACCGTGCAAGGCTTGGACCTGAGCATGCAAATTAGTTATGTGATTGTTCAGGAGCTTTAAGAAGGAGGCTATTTAAGCAGTTGCTAAAACAAAACAAAACCAAATGGAACGCTATCCCATGATGCCGTGCAGGGTAGGTATGTGGTTTTCTTCTGTTTCATTTAGGGACCTGACCTGGCTGGCTTTGTGTGTCAATTTGACACAAGCTGGAGTTATCACAGGAGCCTCCCTTGAGGAAATGCCTCCATGAGATCCAGCTGTAGGGCATTTTCTTAATTAGTGATCAAGGGTGGGAGGGCCCCTTGAGGTGGTGCCATCCCTGGGCTAGTAGTCCTGGGTTCTATAAGAAAGCAAGCTGAGCAAGCCAGGGGAAGCAAGCCAGTAAGTAACAACCCTCCATGGCCTCTGCATCAGCTCCTGCCTCCTGACCTGCTTGAGTTCCAGTCCTGGCTTCCTTTGGTAATGAACAGCAATGTGGAAATGTAAACTGAGTAAACCCTTTCCTCTCCAATTTGCTTCTTGGTCATGATGTTTGTGGAGGGATAGAAACCCTGACTGAGACAGGGCCCAAGGCTGGACTGGAGTTTTGTTTCTCTTTCTTTGTCCTTTATTTTAGTTTTTATGTGCTAATGAGGGTTACATTCTTTAAAACAGCTCTTGGCATGGCGTTTAAGAGACCTTGGAGAAATGACGAGTTTGGGGGCTGGAGAAGTGGTTCAGTGGTTAATAATATTCACTGCTCTCACAGAGGAACCAAGTTCCATTCCTAGAGCCCATGTTGGGTAGCTCGCAGGTGTCTATAACAGTAGCTCCGGCAGATCTGACACCTTCTTCTGGCCTCTGCAGGCACACACACATATACATGTGCACACAGAGACACTATGTACGTATATGTGTGTGTATACAAATATATATCCAAAAATATATATAACTAAAACATACATAATTATGATGTGGGAGGACCATCTGCATCAATGCCAGTTCAAAATGAAAATGAAATACTGAAATAACTTAAATTTTACATCCTCTATGTTGTTCAGAACATTCCTAGCCTAGCCTGCTTTGTTTTGTTTGCTTACTTTTTAATATGATAGAAGTCACCCATTTGCAGTTGAACTTGTACCAACGGTGGTTTGCAGCATCTTCTCCCATTCAGGGTCAGCCTTGTATTTAGCGACATTGAGGTCAACAATTTTTAAAATGGCTTGTGTTTTAACTGCACGATGTTGAATCCTGCTGTCCTTTAACTTGTAGCTTTATGGTAATTTCCACCTGGGAGAATCTCCATAGAGGTACTTTAAAATCTCAGTCACATCTGGGGAAAAAAAATGCTTGATACAATAGTTAACTAGCTTGAGAGAATACATCAGTATGTTAGGGATGGTGTTTTCAGATCCAAGTGATAATATAATCTTTTGTTAGAGAGAGAGAGAGAGAGAGAGAGAGAGAGAGAGAGAGAGAGAGAGAGGAGGTATGATCTGAGATGCCTTTTCCCAGGTGTATAAGAAAACAAAATCCAGACATATCTCATAAATGGTTTTGATTGACACAACCTATTTTCCCCCAAGGCATCTTTTTAAAAGCCTATATTTCAGGGGCAAATCAAAGGCTATGTCTGCAGAAGATGGGGGTGAGGCAGGAGGCTGGCCAAGCCTTCCCTGCACTGTAGCTTTAAGGACCCAGTTCTCTGGGGTTCCATTTGCTCATCTGTGTTGACTGCCTGTAAGTGAGGATTGTCCATTCTCAGAACTGTTGCTTTGGCATGGATGGTGTCTGAACCAGAAACCAAGGGAGCGAGCTACAAGTTGGGGAGATTTTGTAGAAATCTGGGCATCCTTGTTGATGTTTAAAAATTTGTTCTTTTCAGTGTTGTGGCAATTGTATTTTCCTACCCCGGTTCATCCCAAGATGGCGAAGTTAGAATAAAATGAGTCTAGCTCCTGAGATTGCAACATTGATTTAGCCTTAAAACCCTGTGTTTGGTCCATGTTCTCAAACACACCTAGCCTCAACCGGCAGAAGTTACAGTGAGAACATGCGGCATCCACAGCCCCCTCTGTTGTCCCCAACATCGACAAGTGAGCTGCAAGCAGAGATCTGTTGCATGGTCACTAAAGTCCCAAGAGTTGTGTGTAGTAATGAAACCCATCTTGCAGATGTGGAAACTGAAGATCCAAGTGTCAATCAGCTTGACTAGTGCTACCACACATGCCAAGTTCCATGCAGATCAGATCTGAAGCTTGTTTCTAGACAGTTCCCTCTCCACTTCTCCCCTGGTACAGTTGACCTACCAGCTGGAAAGTAGGCTATTGCTAGGGGACGAAGTTTAGGGGAAACTCAAACACAGATAAGGCTAAGACCGTTGGCCTTTAGTTTACAGCTTCTTATACTGTCAGAGAAAGAACTCAGAAATGAGACAGAAGGATTGAGGGGACTCTTTTTTGAAGGGTAGAAGAGCATTCATGCGGTAAGTCCAGGCTCCTGGAGAGAGTTGCACTGGGTGAGATCTAAGAGAACTTGTTTTATGAACACACTTGGGTAGAGAGAAGGGAGGATTGTTTGTGAGTTAAGACAGGGAATTTTAACTATGCAGTAAGACTTTCCTGATGAGGGTTAATTCCCTCTGCATTCCTAGCACAGGGTTTGGGGATGTGGCATAGCCTGAGGTACAAGATGGAATTGGGCACTTTTGCAAAGCTGTTGGTGATGGGAGAGACCAGCGGTAGTTTATAGTATGGTTGAGTTGGCCATGTTGGTCCAAGCTGGTGTTGAGCAGTCCTGAGTCTTTTCTGTCCTAGTAGTCGCATGACATCATTCTGTAACCTAGCTCTGCGGTGCATCAGTCTCCAGCTGCGAAGCCATTCCGTCTTCTCCCTAACCCTCCAGTCTAGACCACCTCAGTCAGGAGGATGCCTACCATCCTTTCATTTGTTGAAGCCCTCTTGATTTTTCATTCTTCCGCGGCCATACTTACTATTTATCTCAACAACAACCGAGTTTTCAAGTCATGTTTTCTGTTTCCTCCCTTAGTCCTTAATCTGCATGCCTTCTCATTTCTTCTTCATCGCTGAGTGACGGATGGCCCACAAACCTTACAAGTACACTAGGGAGAAAATTAATCCATTCCTTGGTCAACACACTGTACATAGAGAACTACTAATACCGTATACTGTTCCAACCCCTTTGAAACCCTGAGCTTATATTCCAGTGAAAGGCACTCAGTAAAAAAATATAAGTAACAACAACTATGAGATTTATTCTGATACTGGGAAATACCAAAGAGCGGAAAGAAAAAAAACACAGAGAAATGCCACGGAAGGATGGATGGAAGTACTGAATGATAAATCCAAGGAAGGAAATTTTCAACGAGAGCACTGAGGATAGAGAGACCAGTTAATGCAAGGGTCTGGAGGCTGGAAGGAGGATTCTAGGAGGATGAGCAAGAGCTGGGATGTGGGTGGAGCTTGAGGGATTGAGTTAAGGCCAGAGTTGTACACAGTACGTCATGAAGCAAGCCATATACTGTGCTGTAATCTGAAGCCATGTACTTTATGCAAATTCTCATTTGATTTAAAATTTGTCTGTAGGCATCCGGTCCCCTGGGACAATCTTGATGAGCCCAGCTTGCTTTTGAATCCAATGCAAATGAGTTTTGAGTATCATTCTGGAGTGGCAAGCAGGTATCTTCCTTTAGTCCATAGGAGGTAGACGCTGTGTCACATAGAGACATAAAGTTATATTTGGATGTGCCTAAGAAGCACTTGCCATGGTCCAGGCAGAAGCTGACAGTGGCCTGGGTTGGGATAAGCATCTGACTCTCCCTCCTCTTCCTCTCCATTCTTCTTATAGCACAGACTTGTACCACATGCCTGCCCCATTTGAGAGAATGACTGACACGTCACAGGACCCTTTGATAGCGGCATCCATTCTGTTGCACCTTCGGAGACATATGTACTTCTGCTAATAGTGTTGCAGAAAAACAACCCTTTCCATTGAAGAAGAGATCAATACGAACTGTACTTTCATTTGCCTAGCGTATGGTGTTTTTTAAAGGAGAAGGGCTGTAAACTGGTTGTGGTTGAGTCTATTACCTTAAGAAAAAGTACACCTGCAACTGTTTCACACTGTCTATCTACATAACAGATGTTTTTCTGGTTCTCCTTTGTTTTCTGGAGATGGTTTTAGGCAATAGATATCATCCTTTCCATTTTTCAGAGTAGAAAATCGAAGGCCAGAGATTTCCATGCAAAATCCCACACACAGAGAGAGGAGAGAGCACGTCTTCACATCTCAGCCCGCCATCACTCTGACTCCAGAGCTGATGTGATGCCTGGATGTTTGATTGGCATTATTATTTAAGATGGTAATATCAAGGGCCAGAGAGACAGCTTGTTGAACTTGGTGGATAAAGATCTACCTCTAAGCCTGAAGGCCTGAGTTTGATCCTCAGAATCCACATGGTAGAAAGAGAGAACTGATTCCCCAAACTGTCCTCTGACCCTCACACTTGGACCGTAACACACATACAAAGATGCACATGTACACACACACACAAACACATACACTAAACATACTTTTTTAAGTTTTAAAAACAAGTTAGTATCAAATGGTGCAGAATTAGCCTTGGAGTGCATTATATGGATGGGACACAATATGTAGCTGTAAGAGATGTATTGGTTTCTTTCCTCATTGCTCAAAATACTTGCTGGGCAAGAAGCACCTTAAGGAGTGAAGGCTTGTATTCAATTCATGATTTGAGGGTATACTCCACTGTAGCAGGAAGACATGGTGGCATAGGTGACTCTTGTCTCTGTGACAGGAGCATCAGTTTCCTCACACCAGGATGGGACATCCAGCAGGGTAGGGTTATTAAACACTAAGACCTGCCCTGGGAACTACCTCCTCCAGCTGGCCCCTACTTCCTAAAGCTTCCACAAGCACCCAAATAAATGCCTGCAACTGGACACAGAGTATTTCAAATACGTGAGTCAACAGGGGACATCTCATATTTACACCTTGACAGAGACTCTCTGGAGCTTACCCAAGACAGGTCGATGGTCTCTTATCTGAAATATGTGGTCTCAGAGAGAGTTCAGATTTCAGATATGGGGACTATCTATGTGAACATAATGACACATTTTGGGGGCAAAACCCATCTCTAAAGAGGAGGTTTCTTTCTGTTTCACACATACTTTTGAAGTTATTTTTTTCAAAGATCTGTTCATTTTTTCATTTTTATAGCATGTAGTATGTATGTATGTATGTATGTATGTATGTATAATATCTGTGTGCCTGGTGCCTTTAGAGGCCAGAAGAGGGTGCGGGCAACCCTAGATCTGGGATTCTGGATGCTTATACCATTTGGGTGTCGGGAACTGAATCCATGTCTTCCATGTATTGTGCAAGAACAGCAAGTGAACTTGACCTCTGAGACATTCCTCTAGCCCCCCGAAGTTAATTTTACACAGCAGTGTCTATGTCTGTCTGTCTGTCCATCCATCCATCTCTCTCTCTCTCTCTCTCTCCCTCTCTCCCTCCCTCCCTCCCTCCCTCCCTCCCAAAAAAACTCCCCCCCCCCCCGATATATATGCACACATATGCCATGTGAAGGTCAGAGGACATCTTAATGTGTAGATCCTTACCTTCCAGCTTGCTCGAGGCCGGTCGCCCTCTTTGTTGTATGGTACTGTAATACACCAGCCTAGCTGGCCCGCGAGCTTCCAAGTGTCTTCTTTTCTATATTCTCACCTCTCTATAGGAATTCTAGGATTACAGACACACACTACTAAGTCCAACTTTTCCATGGGTGCTGGGGATTTGAACTTGGGTCTTCATGCTTGCACAGCAGGTGCTCGACTCATTAAGCCATCTCCCAAGCTTGGGCCTTTCTATGTGGCACCCTGTCATCCCTCACACAGTGTTGGGTTGTATGGGTTGTGTTTTGCTTTGCTTTTTTTTTTTTTTTGCATCGGGAATGTTCAGCTTTTATTGAGAATTATCATACTTGTGCATAAACACAGATAGCTGGGCTCTGTCCCAGAACCTCTGATTTAGAAGAACTTAGAAGGGGGCTTGAGACTCTTAGGGCCAATAAGCTCCTAAGGATGCACATGTTACTAACCCAGAGACATTATCCCTATGTCAATCTCATCCTATCCTCAAAGGACAATAGGGATCAGAAGCAACAAATATTTCCAAACACCAGTAAAACACTCTTCTGTCTGCACTGGGAAAAAGTTTTCATAGGAGCCAAGCAGTTAACTCTCAGAAACGAAGGCTTCGAGTCTTTTGGCTTCTTTGCTTGTTCTAATCGAAGTGTGTACACCACAGGATGCTGTCTTTGTTCTCATGCTTTCTCCATGTCTAACTCTCTGGGCACACCAGATCAAGGGGCGCTCCATCCCCTCACATGTTTCTCTTCTGCTCTCCTGTTCTTCTCTTCAATGTTTGAAATACGTGCTATTTTGTTGTTCCTGGGATTGTTCAAAAGCAGCACTTTGTTGGTGGGTCTACTGCTAGCTGGGCTGATGAAGGCTCTCGGGTACCCACCCAGAGCCCTTCTGAGTCGGGGAGATACTTTGTGTTTGGAGAAATGAACGGGAGAGCAGATGCAGCCCGCCATGGTGAAATTGACCCGTCTGTTTTGAACCTTGGTGGAAACAACTCTGTTTCTCCTTCTCCTTCAGGCAGATGCTCCCTGCCACACACACCCCTGCTGTGGCACTTCTGTGGCTCAAGTTCAAACCAGATGACTTAATCCCTTCCAGAGCTCTTGGTTCCCACGTCTACCCTGCGCACTATCAGACAGCATCATGTCTTTGTGCTAAATGACTGACTCCCTGACCAAAGCCACTAACTACTCCTGTAACAGGTAGAACTAAGTTTGCCGAGTAAAGGGGAGACGAAAAGGGGTGAGCTTTGAAGCCACACAGGCCTTCTGGAGTCCAGGGGTTTTCTCTACATGTCTCCCTGCTCCCTTCCTGCTTTGCTTCTCATTTGTAAATGGGGAAAGACATTAGGATCCTGTACTCTTGTGGGATGCCAGTGAGGTGGTGACATGATGCATACTGTAAGCACAGTGTCTGGCTGGGAACTGAGCTCGACAAATGTTAGATATGAATCAGATACCAACAGGCCCATTGCACTCCCAAGGGCATCATGCTTACAATAAAAGTGAGCCCCCCCCACACTTTTGTATGTTAAGGGATTTCGAGCCCTTTCTACTGTATATGGGTCTCTGGAGCTTTCTGCCTTCACTGTCCACCTTGTCTGTGGCTTCCCTGTCTCAGAGGCTGGTTTTTTTTCAACCTAAGGCAATGAAAGAGTAAAGCATGTTTACTACAGCAAGTTGTTCAATAAACATACTGATATGTGCTTGCATCTCTCTCTCTCTCTCTCTCTCTCTCTCTCTCTCTCTCTCTCTCTCACACACACACACACACACACACACATACACACACACACACACACTGTTTCCAGGGTCTCCCACCCCCTTCCTTCACCTCCTTTTCCTCCATCCCCCATTCTGTTCCTCACCCCTTCGCGTCTGAACCATCTCTCTCCTCTCTGGTTCTCTCTCATTACACAAAACTTTACAGCAAACCCTGCATTTTATCCTCTCAAGCATCCACTCCTAAGCTTGTGGTGGGGACAAGAAGTCCCCCCTTTATTTCAGGTTGCCTTCCTAGGAGGTCAGTCAGGTTAACTCAGCAAGGGCTGCATTCCCAAAAGCATGGTTAACATTGTCAGTTACTACTAATCGAGTGGCTGGGCTTTGCTTTGTTTTTTCCCCATGTCACATGCTCCTACTGGGATCAGATCTCCACGTCTTCTCTCTATACTTTTCTCTAGCCCAGAGTGGCCCACTTGTAGCTCCAGAGTATTTGAGTTTTGAGAGAAGAGTGCACGGAATGATGTTTCACTGAACAGTCTTTAAAGATTAGTACCGGAACACAGCCAGTCAGCATGAACACGTAAAGCTACAGAGGGGATTGGTGTCATCGTTTAAATCAGGTGTTTCTCTGGGTTCACTGGATTTGGAAGTATGTGTTATATTTGTGTTATATGCAGTGACTATTTCTCTTCAATGTTCCAGTGTGGCACCTAACTTCCAGGAGACAGACAATCAAGCAATCGGAGGGGTTTTAGCTTTATGGATGGTTTTACTGTTTGTTCCTTCACAAGAAGAAATGGGACTTGACTATTTTGCTAACGACCCAAACCCTCATCAGAGGGAAAACAGTGATTATTGCTCTCTCCCCTTTGGGCTGGGTAATTCCCATTAGGTTTTCTGGGAAGCTAAATGTTCAGGAGGGTTCATTGAGATAGGAAGAAAACACCACCCTCTTGGCTGTTTGAGAGGGAATAATGACAGACCTCATACAAGAAAAGAACAAAACTTAATGATAAATCAGGTTATTATATGACAGATTGATTTCAGTGTGGGAAGCCAAACCTTGAAGACAAACAGTAAAGCATGAGAACTTGATTAAAAGCGCCAACCAGGCAGCTTCTTAGCACTAAATTAAATTATTGTCTTCGATACATAAATATATAGATATGCATGGTACCCTTCTGCTCCCTGGGGACAATTCATCTTCTCTGCAGTTTGTCCCTATACTTAATGACTGATAATGGATTTTAAAAGAGTATTTAAAAAGCTGGGCCTCTTGAGATTCTATTTTGAATGGAAATTTTCTCCCAACGTATTGCAGTTTAGAAAATTAAAAGCAGCGCTCACATTGGTATAAACACTTAACGCGCATGTATCTGAGTCATTTTCCCATTCTGTTGATTGTCTTTGTGGTTAATCATGAAACAGAGGATGTGAAATATGTCCTACCTGAGTTTTCTTGCCTGTGTACTGAAGTGGCACGGAATAACTCTTTCAGAATGTAAGTGTAATGTGACCTTGGCCTAGAAGGGTCAACAGGCTCTTTCTGCAAAATACCAAATAGAAAACATTTAGGTTTACAAGACAGACTGTTCTCCTCCTCTTCCTCCTCCTCCTCCTCCTCCTCCTCCTCCTCCTCCTCCTCTTCTCCTCTTCCTCCTCCTCTTCCTCCTCCTCTTCCTCCTCCTCCTCTTCTTTCTTTTTCCTCTTCTTCCTCCTCCTCTTCCTCCTTTTCCTTCTTTCTCCTCCTCTTCCTCATCTTCCTCCTCCTCTTCTTCTTCTCCTCCTCTTCCTCCTCCTTTTCTGCCTCTACCCTGCTTTTAAAATCTATTCAACTCTACATATGTAGGATAGTAGCTAAGGTCACATGTGATAGGTGTGTCATTATCTCACATAATGTATCTGTAAACCAAGCAGTGGGCTAGAACTTCATGGTAGCTGTGGACTCTCGGCCTCAGGTTCGGAGTGATGCGTGGTACTGTGCCAACTCGCAAGCTTTTGTGTCCCTTGGTGGGCTTTGAACCTTCATGCCAGCCTACGGGAGCATAATTAAGTCCAGATTCCAAGTTTTACCTGCTTTAGGGAGGGTGCCAAAGTGTTCCCTGCCTTAAATTACAATTCCATCCACACCTAATTGTCAGTCTGTGAAGGAGAACCCAGAATTTCAAGAGGAGCTCCCATTAAGCCCCCCTCCCTGTTTACATCAACAGAAGAAGGAAGCAGAAAGAGTAAGAACCCATTCCTTACAGCTAGGAACCAGCATGGAAGTGGTCAGAGCATCACCTGGCAATCTTAACAGATCCATGTAGACAATATGTACTGAGCGCCCACAGCTCGTTACCCTCTAAACTTACAGTTCATGCAAGAACTGTTGGACTGCCCGAGTCCCTACTGGCCCAAAGATGTTTATTCTAGACGGGAAGTACTGAATATAAAGGAGAATGAGCCTAAATCAACTTTTCCGGTCGAAAGCTACACTCTAGAAGGTAGCTGTGTTCTGGCAAGAAGATAAGCTTTTTCTATGCAAGCAAATATCCATTCCATAACACAATGTACAGGCACCTGGAGAGCCCCGGAGACAGAATGGCCTACTGGGAGATATTCTGCTGCAGGAAAGCTCATAATCTGGTACAAAGCAAGAGATAAAACACCCAAGTGCCCTGCAGCCTAACACCATGCTTTATTCTTAGCATCAAACTGTAACACATGTGGTATTTGTGTTGGGGTCCAGCTGTGGTTGTGCGTCTTCTATTTCCTCCCTCTCAGGGTGTCCAGACGCCACTGTGCATCAGGCTGGAAGGATAAAGCAGAGTCTGGAATGGGTGGGCTCAGTGGGACCCCAGTCTAGTTGGGAATGAGTGCCTGTGGGAGGGGTGTTGAGAAGATCTTCTCTGAGGATCTTAATGAAACAGTTCTCTGAGAGTATCTTAGCTTATGCATAGACCTTTATTCAGGGTGGACTTGTATGCAGACACAATTTGAGGAGTGAACTAGGGCTATATATATGAACCTTAGAGAAAGGAACGGGGTCCTTCTTAGGGTGAAGTTTCATTGGCTGAGGCTGGGGATACCTCATTTGCATGGAGAGACATTCCAGGAAGTTGAACCTGCAGTTTCTCCAGGCAGAGTATCGTTTGGGCTCTTCAGATCAGGCAGGGAAGAGGAAAGCCTCGCTAAGAAAAGGGAATCCTCCGTTTTGTGCAGAGCTCAGGAAAGCTGTCTGGACATGGTAGACTACAACCTTAATAAACAAAACAAGACACACGAACAACATTTATGTGAGGACAGACAGCTGTCATTTATGTGAGGACAGACAGCTGTCATTTATGTGTGGACAGAGGGCGCTCGTGCTCTGCAGACCCAAGGAATCTTTCAGGGGGGTTGGTTCCTGAGTCTACATAAACTCTAGGTTGGTCTTTTATTTGAAGCCAAAGTTTCCAAAGGGGTCGAAACTGCCCAAATATCTGCAGAGAAGGCAGAGATGAAGACAGGGATAGCTCTTATTGCACAGATGCTCATTATGAAACGGGAACACTTCAGTGTCCAGCATTAGCAAGCAGCTTTATGGATGTGTTGTCTACACTAGGAGATACAAAGAGGTCATGGAAGACAATGTCGTTGATCTATTTATTGATGTAAATTATTCACTGAGAATCTATCTAATGTGACAAAGGGACTTTTTTTTTTACTCACTATACATCCCACTCACTCCCCCCTACCAGTCACCCCTTCCCACAATCCTTCCCATATTCCCCCTCCCCTTCTCCTCTGAGCAAGTGGGGGTCCCTCTGGGTACCCACCCCCGACCCTGGCACATCAAGTCTCTATGGTGCTAGGCGTGTCCTCTCCCACTGAGGACAGACAAGGCGGCTCAGTTAGAAGAGGGTAACCGACAGCCAGGTAACAGCTTTTGAAATAGCCCCTGCTCCAGTTGTTAGGGACCCACATGAAAACCAAGCTTCGTGTCTGCTACGCATGCGCAGGAAGGCCTGGGTTGAGTCCGTTTATGCTTCTTGGTTGGTGGTTCAATCTCTGAAAACCTGAAGGGTCCAGATTACTTGATTCTGTTGGTCATCCTGTCGAGTTCCTATCCCCTTCGGGGCCCACAATCCTTCCTCTTATTCTTCCATAAGAGTCCCCAAGCTCCACCTACTGTTTGGCTGTGGGTGTCTATATCTGTCTGTGTCAGTGCTGGGTGGATCCTCAGAGGACTGTCATGCTAGACTCCTGTCTGCCAGCATAACAGAATATCATTAATAAAATTTTGGGCCAAAAGTTTTTGTGGATGGGTTGGTGTGACAAAGGGACTTTTGTTTTGCTTTGAGATAGTGTCTTACTATGTAGCCCAGGGTAGCCTCAGACTCAGAATCTTCCTGCTTCAGCCTTCTGAGTTCTGGGACTACAAGTATATAATACTATCATGTCCAGCGGATGGGGGAACTTTCTAATAAAAGTCAAAGTAAATTGTAATTACTGATATAGCATTTATAAATTAGGTAAAATATACATTATCATGTATAACTAATGGAAAGATAAAGTGTTATCCCTTCCTTCCCTGTCCTTCTAAGGGACTACAGTTTAACCTTTTGTATTCATAAATGACCACTCCAGAATGTATCCTAGGGTGGGTGCAAGCAAAGGACTCTCCAGCCTCCATGCCCACCTATGTCCAGAAGCAGCTACAGCTCAATTTCCAACAGAAATACTAGATTTACAATCTCAAAGTCCCGTAGTTATTTTGAGGTGTTTCTTGGGGTGGGGGGGGGAGGGGAGCACTCTTTTCCACATGTCTTCCGGAGATGTGTAAAGCCCTATTCCTCCTGATACTCTCTGGAAATCAACATAATCCAAAGGTCCTCACTTTGTAATGTTTGCAGTAAGACTGCAGCATCTCAGCCTTTGAGTGTTCTCAGATTACTCCCGTTCCGACATCTGCGGTTCGTTATCGTAAATATCACAGTCGCGCGAGACCATATGCTTCAGCTTGAAGCGGATATATAAAGAAAGAAACGTGAGCTATAAATCTCAAGAACCTGAGACTTGCCGTGGGTACGTTAAAAGAACATTTTGAGACACGTAATCACAGTAATATACTTGAGATCCCATAGAAGAACCCTTCAGTTTCCAAAGTTGCCACTTTTGATGGAAAGCTGTGATTTACATTTGGCTCACATGCTTCCGTGATAATTCAGGTAGGAAGAAGCAGAGCGCCAAAGCTTTGGGCCACATTGGTGTTTTCTTCCTGGGAAAGGGGCAAAGGTTACTGCGCAGTGGGGAAATGATGAGACAGTAGAATACCTACCTTTAATGAGTGACAAGACCCACTTGGCTAATATACCCTCCATCACTACCAGGCTGGAGCTCGGGAGAATGACATAATAGTATATGAAGTATGCAATATCTCTTGGCAACCAGAGGATGAATAGGCATGACCACAGGGCTGCTTGTGTTTCTGCTGACATCAAAAATATCCATATATGCGTGCAAGAATTAATTGTGCCCTGTGGACTACAAGCCAAATCACTGTATCTTAATTTCTTGATTGGGTCTTGTCACCTACACAGAAACAGTTTGTAATCACAGCTGGGGAGAGTTTCATCCATGGCAATTAGGGAGGAGGTGGATGAGTTAATTGGTTGCAACCACAGCGAATCCACTGATACTCCTGGGTTCCCATCTCTGTGCTAGGACTGCCACTGACCACAGCTGGAAAGGAATGACTTAGGAACTTTCTGCCCTCAAAGGTCCTGGATTACCAAAGTGATGGTTATGAGAAAATGTTCAAGGTACAAAAACTAGCATTTTAGGGGCTGTGGTAGTTCGACTGAGTTGACTACTTTAAAGCTATCAACCTTGCATTATGACAGGAACATACCCTAGTGAAGACATACACTGCTGCCTTAGATCGTGCCTGACAGCTCCCAAACATATTTGCATAAATTTACGTATATTTTAATATTTACCCCGTCTTCTGGAAGCATCTCTAGACTCTTCTGGAGTCCAGATACCCTCAGTCTGTCTTTCCATAGACTTTGACACATGGGTGGTTTTGATTATTGCTGTGTGTGTTCCCCTGGTTGGTCTCTTCACTTCAAAATTCGGCTCAACTTCATCTTTGATGATTCTTTTTAGCTTCAAGGAAAGAGTGCTCAGCCTCCCATGGAGCCAGGTCCTTCTAGACCATGGAATAGTGTTCTACACCCAGAATAACCCAGTCCTCTCATATCCCCCAGGTCACAGGGCAGGGGTCTGTGTTTGATGCCAAACACACTGATCCAACTATTCTCTTTATACCTTTATACCTAAGGAATAGTCTTTACCTCTAAAAGACTCATCTTTCCTTATCTATAAAACAGTGCTTTCATGGAACTATGAGAGATTTAAACATCACTGGTGCTCAGGTAGTGGGCTCACTGCTGAGCCCATAGAGAAGGTGCTATAGATGGGAATTATTATTATGGAACTCAGATGCCATACTTAAAAGGCAACACTGCTATGTTCCTGAGAGTGCCTTAAAAATCTGGAAGAAAGAGTTTTTGTGATCTTCAGTGTATGTTCATATGAGCCAAGGGTCACTTATGCTAACGAGACTGGTGTGGAATAAACGTGATTGTGCATGACGTCACCTCTAGCTACATCGTAAACCAAGGCTTGATGTTTCCTGTACGTTCCAATATTTTACAGATTTTCGATACCCAACTAACTTGTCCACTTTTATGAAACAAACTCATTCAAGATTGGCTTATTAAATTTTATGCGAAAAAATCTAGTTTTGTAACTAAGTACGAAGAAGCTCAATTGTCTAGAACAAATTCAATTTTGTAATAAATCCCATGAAAATTAGGCTAAGATTGCCTTTCTCAGCCATTTTTAGAAAGCTCGGCTTTTCTGTGATACAAGATACATTTGTTGATAAGTTCCTGCCTCAGTGCCTTTGGGAATGGTGGGCCTACTCACGGGTTGGCTTACTTTCCCTGCTGGGTAGAATTTATTACATTGAATTATGAGCTGCCTGTTTGTAATTTCTACCATATGCTACTTATTTGGCCTTTTGACATGATGACGAAATGGAACACTGGGTTTCAATATGGCAGCCCTCCAAGTCTTCACGGGGTCAACTTTCTAGACTCTAAATATCATGGAGGTAGATAGCACACAGTATTCATCTCTGTCTTGGCATTTGTTCCTTTCTGTCTACTATCATGCACACTGTAAGTGAAGAAATGACATGTTTAATGGGCTGCTGGATAAATATGTTGAGCTTTGGGATAATCTAATTCCTCCATTGTATGAGAATCATCTAACACTGGACTCCATCCCAAAACATTACTCAGTCGTCAGACACGTTCCAGTTGAAAGGACCCAGTGACAGGCAAATTATCTCATCCAGAAAGAACCGGGCTTCTAAGTGATAGCCTGAACTTCTGTAGGCATTTCCAGGATACAGATAAATATGAGGTCAGAGAAATACCAACATTCGCCTTGCAGAGCGCCCTGTCTGCCCAGCTGTATCCCCCCACCCCCCTTCTCTGTGAGCATATTCCATGTGTTTCCGCAGGAGCTCAGAGCATCTCCCAAAGTGCACTCCTGTCTTCTTCCTTGATTGACATTTCTGGAAGGCTCTTAGAGAAAGGGGTCCTCCACTGCCCTTTTGTAGAAACAGCCCTCTCTCAAGACCCCAAATCTGTGACTCCTTTAAGAAGTAAAGGCGCCTCACTGAATGAAAAGAAAAAAAGAATATGCTGAAAGAGACTGTGTATTATAGATAAAGGGGCAGAGCGTAGTTAGAGGCAGAGACATCTGGGAGAGTCCACAGTGGAAAGGACCAGACTGAGCTGTGCCATATAAGGAGAAAGAGGGGAGAGGGGAACCAGATGCAATAGCCAGAAGGCCCAGGTAACCAAAATGATTAGGTTATATAGGGGAAAGCAATCCAGCCCCCAACCCCTAGGGCTAGAGAAGTTCAGGGTAGGAGGTAGGGTATGCAGGAGTTTGCTAGCTAGGAAGACCCTGTAACAGGTAGGGGCTGAGGGATTGCAGAGAGAACTTGACAGCCAGGTCTGTTTTGATATGTTAAATAAGCACCTCAGGTACCTGTTGTAGGTTTGAAACCTAATACCCATCCCTGACTTGGTCTTCCTAGCATCAGAGAAAAGCCACTCCTGCTACTTCCCATAGTGCTTTGCTTTCACAAACCAGAACAACAGTAATGGAGACTCTTCCATTTGCCAATGGCTTGCAAGTCTCGGAGCTTGGATATACAACTCCTCCGTCTCTGAACCACGAACCCACAGGGCTGGGCAGGGAAGCAGTGTCATGGCTTTTTTGCCATCTATCTTCTGGTTCTGTGTTTCAGATGCACATGCTATCCTCCTTATAGGCCCTGTCCTCCATAAAGATGTCTGCTGGTAGGGCCTAGAAGAATGTGGGACTTCAAGACTTGCCAGGGTATCAAACCCAACTGGGCTCTGGATTCCAGGGTACCCTGATACAAGTGGGTATCCCCGTGACTACAACTGTAAGAGCATTTATCCTTACAGTAATAGAGGAGGAAACCACTCCTCGTGTTCACTTACCGTGGAGATACTCACAGGGAGCGACACAGGTATACACACAGATTAGTAGAACAAGATGAGCTAAGGGCTTCGTAAGGAGGCCAGTTGACTCAACTGAAGTCACCAAGGAGATCTCTCCACTGCTGGATGTGATTCTTAACCTTTCTGAATCCACGGCTCTGTCTCATTGACCGGGGGAGTTTCCGATCATCACAATCATGAACATACTCACCTGCGTTCATGCCATGGTTCCTCAGTTTGATTTGGGAGTGGCTCTAAGACTTGGCAACCAGGTTGCTGTCCTGGAGTTGATCATGTACAGGCTCTCTGCAATGTGCAAATGCAGCCCATCTCCAACTCTAAATTCATAATTACCCTGGGACAGATTTGCTCAGCATCCAGTGAGAGAGTAGCCTTCCATGCTTTAAAAGACACGGAAGATGAGTTTGACAGAAAAGAAGAAACTGGGACCTAGCAGCTCAGTTTTCAATAGTCTGCAGAAGGGGAAAATAAAATCCCCTGAAAGCAGATGCAGGTTCTGTCTTTTCCTGAAAGGAAACCCTTAAGGGTTTACATGGCAAAAATAGGTTTGTACTAAGGATTTCCTTGGCTGAATCATTCATTATCTCTTCCTCTGACATGATAGAATTGAAACTCTGTTTTTATCAAAGTTGGAATTGATGCGTGAGATGGTATTAAGGCTGTTTCACGAGCACTACGCGTCTATCAAATCTACAGTGTTTGGAGGTACAAATCCACTCCTGAGCTGATCCGTCATGCTGAGATACTCCCAAGACCTCACACAAGTCCTGTGGATGTCAGAACAATTCTGAGCCAAACATGGAGTGGAGCATACAGCCCAGTGCATTCAGGATGCAGAAGGGTATCACGAATGGAGGCCGGAGCATGGACCAGTCAACACCGTGCACCCCACCATGAGTGGTACTGCACACAAGTGAATGACAGCTTATTCCCCAGAAGACATGAGCAATGCTGGCTTGGGAAATCACATGAGATATTGTTTGTATCTTTCATGCAATTCTAAAGAGTCTTTGGACTAAGCCCACAAGTACTTTCAGAAGATGCTAGTGCCTCTGGGTACCAGTGGGATATGGAGGGGCATGAAGGGCCATTGGATTGATGTTGTACATCCCATGGTGGGTCCATCTGATGGTTCTGAACTAAACACCAGTTTATTCATTAGAAAGGCCTTATTCCTCAAGCTCCCAGATATCAAACTTCGACTAATATATGAGCCCTTTGTACTCTCAGGGCAGTTGAAATCTGTGGTTTTGGTTAGGCAAACAGTCCTGGAAGTAAGGTACAGCCTAGTATGACAGAGAATAAAGTTTATAATTATCCAGAGACAGTGCCAAGTCTCTGAAGGTGACTAGGACGTATAGTCTTGTGGACAGATTACAGTTCAAAGAATTTGCAAGGGAGTCAGAGGCAAGTTGGTGTCTTGGAATCAGCAGTATGGTTGAATCTGACCAGTGCTATAGATTCACTACACACTGAAGGGGCCATTTTCTTGGTGTATGGGTAGAGGTGATGGATAGAGATCTCATCCTTGTGAGGCTGTAGAATCCAGGATGACTGACACACAGCCCTCCCTCCCAGTTCACAAGCATCCTTGCACTGGTACACAACAGCTGCGAGCATCACTGCGGGCAAATTTATGGCAGATGCGGTTTGCAAGGCTCAAACAAGGCCTACCACCTTTGGAAACATTTTCCATCATAGATGGAAGCGAATGGACCACAGATGCAGCCAAAAGTATTTCATAGCTCACCCCCGCCCCTTCCTCTGTATTAGCTCAGATCTCTCTGTAGGAGCAGAGGTCTTCAATATTTAGCAGAGAAATGTAAATCCATCTGCATTTTCCCTTTTCCTGGTAGTACAGCTTAATTTTCTCCTCTGCTTCATCTTCTGTGATGGTGAGAATTCTATGCCTTTGGGGTTCGCATCCCTAAGAACCAACATTGGGAACAAAGAAACAGATAGCACTGACATCCGGGTCAGGAAGATTAAGCCCCTTAATTCATGTGCCAAAACTCCCATTTCAGTGGTGGCTTTTGTCTCCCAGCTAAAGTTTGTCTTTTTGTGACATTTACATTAAGCCCAGAGGACATTTTGAGTGGAAACACGCTGAAAGCATAATTGAAACGCCAAGTGGTGCCGTTCATCTAATTTGCATTTTCCCCCAGGTGGGGCGGTTTCACCTCCCTCCCCCTCCTCCTGGGGTGCTCACAGATTATCTCAAAGAATGATGTTATGCAACGGATGCCCATAAATCCTTGTGGAGGGTGCATAATATGTCTAGCTTTTTCTTTTCTTTTTTTGTTTTTAATTCTCTCTAGAAGCTATTTTAAATGTCACCATGATAAAGTATGTGAAGAAATTTCCAGTAGGTTCAAGGGAGCACGGACAGTTGAGCACCTTCCCCCATCATGGAGGGTTTAGGTATTTGTTCACAAGTTTAATTGCATATTAAACTGTTTCCTTTGAGTCAAGTATGGAAATATCATTCGGAGCTAGTAATACTCGAACGTTATCACTATAGAAACAAACCTTTTAACTCATCATAAATTATCAATGCTTCCTTAGTTGTGTTCTTTAAACTCTGTACCTCTGGACATCCACTGCCTTCATTTCCATGCCTAGTTGGTCCCTCACTGATGCTGCAGAATCACAAAAGTTTCTAATAGAAGAGTATGAGGCATGGCCATTCTGTCAATAGTATACCTTAATTGGGAATTTAATATAGTACCAGACTAGATAAGAATATAGAGTCTCTTTTCTACAGGATAAATTATTTCTCTTTTAAGGACCTATTCATTTTGGACACCAAGTCTGCCTTACGTATCACTGGTTACCACACAGGAACCATCTGGTTTGATGACTTTGTTAGGATGAGTGTCTTTATCAATCCTTCACTACCAATACATGTCAGATATACTACGCATTCCAGTCTTAGCTGCTGTGATATGGATGTAAAATATCTTAATAGGCTCAGTTGTTTGCTCCCGAGTTTGCAGGTGCTGTTTTAGAAGATTGAGGAACCTTTAGGACATGGAACCTTGTGGAAGGAAGTATGTTACTGGGAGGGATTTTACCCTTGAGGTTTGACAACTCAACCTCACTTCCTGTCCATTTCTGTCCTCACTTCCTGGTTGCTGCCATGCCTTTCCGCCATGATAGACTGTGTCCCCTCAGACTGTGAGCCAAGATAAACATTTCCTGTCTGCAGTTACTTCTTACATTTGGTCACAGTAATGAGGAAAGTAATTCACATTACCTGGCTATCAGACCTGGATTATAAACTGGCTAGGGGAGAGCCATAAGCAGTATAAAAGATGTATAACCCAGGTCAGGATTTCTAAGGAAGCACTAGGTAACAGTGAAAGGACTTTGTGACTAAACTTACTTCTTGTTGATTTAAATTTGAGGGCTTGTTTTAATAAATATTTACTAGAAAAGCATGCCTTTGGGGTTCTGCATTGCCTTAGTCACTTTGCCATTGCTGTGACAAGATGCCATGAGCAAGGCGATTTACAAAATACAGCATCCAATTGGGTGCATGGTTTCAGAGAGTTAAAGTCTGTGAAAGATGAGCAAAGACAGACAGGAATCTGCAAGCCTAGATCTTGGCCTGCAACACCCTGGGAGGAATGAGTCTTTGAAACCTTAAAGCCCGCCCCCAGTGACACAGCTCCTCCAACAAATCCACACCCCCTGATCCTTCCCAAACTGCTTCACCAACTGAGGGTCAGTAATTCTGACAGACGAGCTAGCCATCAGGGGTTGGTATTCTTATTCAATTTATATAACATGCTACCACAGGCGTGTAACATCCTCCTTTCCCAGAAAGGAAGAGACTATCAACCTGGAGTTGATATGGGCAGAGAGGAGGAACTGTAATCCTGAAGGTGAACTTGAAGCTCTCAATATGGTGTCTGTTTAGGAAATACCACCGATTGGGTTTAAGTGGCGTTATCCTTATAAACAGTCTTTCAATGTTGCATCTGTTGTGGGTGAACTGCTGTACCTTCACCTGCTCAATATTATTCTTCCTTCTCCTTCTCCGTGCCCTTGCCAGGAAGCGATTGGGCTTTGCCCTGCTAAGCAAAGGGGTTCGCAGGCAGATGCACTGGACCTCAGAATCAGCTGGAGTGGAGCTGCATAGAGTGCCCGTCTCCATGGTAACAGTTCACTGATCTGAGCAAGGAGGCCTGACTCAAAAAAAGTGGGGAATGGGGGTGGGGCGTGGAAGGAGCACAGGAATAGGAGACACCCTCTGGGTTAGGGAAGCTGTACAGGAGGAGGGGATGTGGAGATTTGGGTGATCATCATTGTCAGAGAGTCAAGTTCAGTTCACAGAGTTCAGTGCACAGACATATATCTTATTTTGATGCATGTCACAAGGGCCTCGGTGAGCCCATTTCCCAGAAGGCAAGAGTAAAGGTGTGAGGTGTTCCAAGGTAGCAGGTCTCCAACAGGAGTCAGCATCAGAAAAGAACTTTAAAACCAGGAAGAAAACTGCCATTCTTATAGCACAGCAGTAACTAATCACAATGTGCCAGGTCCCCAGCTGCTACTCTATGCCAGGAATGGCCGGGAGTTGTGGAAAGCTGGCATTCAGACAGGCAGTTTGTTATCTGACATCTCAGTTACTGACTTGGTATACATTTGATTCATGAGGACTTTTTGTTTTCTTCAAGTTTTGTTTTTTAAATTAATATGCAGCTAGCATATAAGATGTTAGTGCCTTTGATAGACTCAGCCATCACCTCTGATGCCCTTACCAACATCCCTCATGTCTGTATCTCTGCCTCTGAGGACCTCACTGTGCACCTCTGGTGCTCTCATTGGGTACCTCTGATGACTTCACTGGGTACCTCTGATGGCCTCACTGAGTATCTCTGATGGCCTCCCAAGGGTTCATGAGATACCAAAGGCAATTGAGATATAAAGTTTCTCTTCTCTAGTTCCTCTACTACTAGAAAGTGAATGTACCTAGAACTTAAGCAGAGAAGTCAGACTTGGGGTGTGTTCTTACCCCAAACATTTCTGTTCACCTGACCCTGATGAAGCAAATCCCCAAGTCAGTTTCTTCTCCTGTGAAGTGGAGAATGTTGCTTCTACATTATTCTCCGTGATCCTCAGTGGGACTCTATTACCCCCAAGGAGACAAAATTTATGTTCATGTGGGAAGGAGTAGTTACTTGGAAAAGAATAACCTGAGAAGGACATGAAATATATAGACAAACATCAATGTATCTGTGATGTTAAATTTTTATGAGAGTGATAAAATTTAGGAAAATATCTAAAATGTCTCTTTAGGGAAGTAGGTAATAAAAAAGTAAAAAAGCCATGTGGCCGTGTGGGGAAGAGAAGATATGGACCATGCCTTGACACAGAGTTGGGCTGTCAGGAGCCATTGCAGCTAGCGGTGGTGGTGAGCGGTGGGTGCCGTGACTGGTCCCTTTGGCCTTAGCTGTGTTTTGGGACCAGGCAAAGCTGTATTAAGGTATAGGGAGAAATGAGCTAGAATGTCTGCCTTTACTGATATGTGGAGTCAGCCTGAACATGGGAGACTGTGTACATGTGACATGGGTACATGTGACATGGGCGTATGCAGAATATGGAGTGCAGAGGACGCTGGCTCCATCTCTTACTACCGGGCTCAACTAAGTCAGGAGGTCACCACAGGCCTTGATCTCAATTTGCAGTCTTGTCTCCAGTCTGCTGTGTTCACAACAGGACAGGAGCACTCATCCCCAACAACAAAGCATCTTTTTACTCCTGGATAATAGCAGGATTCGGGGAAAACATTACAGTGGCTTCTCATTGAATAAAAGTGGTTGGCTTATTGTTAAACATGTAGGAACAAATATTAAAATGAGATTCGTTTTCTGCTCTGAGCTGTGAAAATAAACAGATAAAATGTAGAGATATCTCAATATGATTGACAGGTATGATGATTGATAGGCTTGCTGTGTTAGAAAATGGAGAATGAAGCAGGCGGAGCCAGTAGTTATTTGATTTGGTCACTGGTTTTACTTTGAGCTGTCACCTTGACACAACCTGGAATCACATGGGAGGGGAGACTTACTGAGGACTTCTCTAGACCAGTTGGGCCTATGGGTCTGTGTGGGATTATTTTGACTATTTAATTAGGAAGCTCCATTATGGGTAGTACCATCACCCTGGTAGGTGGTCCAGACTAGCAGGAGAGGACAAAGCTCATAGATGCAAGCGAGCAAAGATCCTTGTGTTTATTCTCTCCTTGTGTTTATTCTCTCTCTCTCTCTGTTCTCAACTGTGGATATGATGCTTTTACATTCCTGCCTTAACTTCTCCCAATTGGACTGGAACCTGGAATTGTAAGCCAAATAAACTCTCTGTCCCCTGTGGTTCTTTTGTTCAGGCATTTTCCTGCAGTGACAGTTATTAACCCAGGAGAAGCCAAAACTCAGTGGGTGGTGAGGAGGTTCCAGGGTGAAGACTGTGCCAGTGACAAAATCAACATGTGGGAAGGTAGAGGGTGAAGGTGCAGAAGGAGAGACAGAGCCCAAGAGGAACAGGCAGACAGCCTAGACGTGAAAGACACTGATTGCTACGTATCACTTGCAATGATACGTCATGGCCTCAGGAGAATCAGCTGGAGGCACTAGCCCATTGTAGAATGCTCAAGGATTTCCTTAAGGACCAAGGCTTTGAGCAGCCTTCAGGATCATCTCTCTCCTTGCTTCTTGCTTCCTGCCTTAGCCTCTGTGCCTGTCTCCCTTGCTCATGTCCTGTCCACTTTGACACCACAGTACTCTTGAACAAGTTATGATTCTGTATCCCTGAAACGGCTCCTCTGTTACGCACAGTGATGCTGGATGTCCCTCATTAAATTTCAAGCTAGAGACTGTTGGTTCTTGTGAGTGCAATGAACTCAGTGTCTCACACCGTATAGGCTCTTGATCAGTGTTTGTGAAGGATACAGATGGGGAAGGGGAAATAGGAAGAGAAGAAGCAAGACCGGGAGGAAGTTTTATATGAATCCAGGACTCCCAAAGTCCTCTGTCTGCCTTCCCTTGCCCAATGCTTTTAGAACAGAGGCTGTCCCCATGGGCTGCAGCCAGAGTCCTCTTGGTGGCCTTGTGGCAGTAAATCTCTGCAGGTCTTGTCATTTGGGAGTGTTGGTCCCAGTGGATGCGAGCTCTATGCTAATGGCCCCTGTACAACTCATCTCCAAGATCTGAAATTGTGTAAGCCTGAGGAATCTTGAGGACCAAGATAGTCATAGGAAGGGAGCAAGAGTCGAGAACTGCAGGTATCAAAGTCCACCTGAACAACTGAAAAGATGGCCCTGGAGCCTGAATGCAGGACAAATGAGTCAGGGCTCTCTACAGCGACAGAACTGATGGAGCAGTTATATATATTTAGGGGTTATTTATTAAACTGATTCAGGATGTGGCTTACTTACTTCAAAAATGCCTGTCTACCAATGGAAAGGCTAAGAATCTTATAGTTATTCAGTCTAAAAGGCTGGCTCTCTCAGTAGTCCCATTCTGGTGCTGGGGTCCTGGCAGATTCCTGGAGAGCTGCTGGTCTTCAGGTCACATTGGAACCCTGCAGAAGTAGGTTCTAACAGCAGTGAAGGAATGCTACAGCAACAGGGCAGATGAACTTGCCAGCAAGAGTGGGAGCAAGTAGGCCAAGAGCAAAAGCTTCCTTTTTTCGTGTCCCTTTATGTAGGCTGGGCTTTCCCACTTCAAATGGCCCAATCAAGAAAATCTCTCCCAGGCATGCCCAACAGTTTGGGTTTTAGTTGGTTCCAGATATAGTCAAGTTGACCACCAAGATCAGGATCAGCATCACACGGTATGACTGAGAGGCAGTGAGTACAATTTACTTCTCAGCTATGGGGGCAGGACTGAGCTCTGTGGGGCTCTGACGTTCAGTTCTGATCAGACCCCAGAAGGGCTCTGCTCTGCTGGGGAACTGTCCTTACGTCATGATGACGCTCTCATGAACCAGGATTCTTCTCTACATTTCTTATTTATAAACTACCTGGACTGGTCTTTGCACTTTCTCCAAACCATAATGACCTTATCTAGAAAGCTGCAGGTGGGGGGATCAAAGTGGTGGTTGCTTCTTCTTTGCTGTGAAGATGAGACAGTGTGTTCGAGTGCTCAGCTCTGGACTCATGTGGAAGAGTGCTCCACCCACACCAGCTATCCTTGCTGCCAGCCGATGTAATAATGGTCATTCATTGTAAGCATCATCTTCCCGGAAGAGTAAAGCAGCCTCAGCCCCTCAGATCGTTCCATAGCTGTAACAGTATACTAGGACCCATGTTGACATTGTCACCAAGTGTCATAGAAAATAACATTCCCAGAAGTAGCATTGTAAGAGATGAAGGCTGAGAATAGCCCTGGTGCTCTTTGACAGCATCATTAACACAGTGACATCCTGGACTGTGAGCCAATGACTAGGGTCAGTATAGTCTTTAGTGATCACTAAGTAGTGATTTAGTCATCCATGTCTGAACCTCACAAAAGTCATGTTAGGGGAATGAAGTCAGGCACAAGAGGAACCTTCTGGGTGGTTCCATTACCCAGTAAATGCGATATATGGTGTTGACTCTGTGGTTCCATCACTGATGATGGTGTGGCCTCTGGGGAGGAAGGGAGCCATTGCACTCAATACGGGAGGGAACCAGCCAAGTTCTGTGTCATGATCTGAGGGATGGGCAGACAGCTGTGTGTTCCATGTCTCATCACAGATTTGCAGAGTAGACAAGGCTGCCAAGTAGAGCATCAAACAAGCGTGTGCCGTACTCCTCGTTGGGAGTTTTGCTTTCTCAGTCTTTAGTTACCTTCAGTCAGCGGCAGTCTGAAAGTTTTAAGTCCAAAATTGCACATGCACTGCACACACACACCCACACACACACACATACACACTGAGCAGGGGTTGGGGAGAGGTAGAGAGGCAGAGGCAGAGACATGGAGAGACTGAGGGAGTAAAAGACAGAGAAACACACATAGTGAGAGGGGGGAGCAAGAGATGGGAAGACAGGGAAGGAGGTAAAAGTGGGAAAGAGAGAGTTTTATTGTTTGTAGAATAAATAAACCTGGTGCAGCCAAATACTGGAATATGATATCATGATTAGGATCAATATAACAATTTGGATTCTATCCACATAGCTTTTATTACGGAATAGCGATATAATTGTGCTTTTTATTACTCATTATTGTTATTAATTTCTCACCATGCATACTTCACACATTAAACCTTATCATAAGCATATGTGTGCATAGGAATAATGATATTATATATTCAGTTCTAGCCTGGGATGCATTGGGGTCTTAGAAACCGTATTAGAAACACTGGAGAGAAAGCTCAGTAGTTATGAGAACTTATGGCTCCCTGGGGTACCTGAGTTCAGTACCTGGCCCTGACACTGGGCAACTCATTTCTGTCACTCAGGCTCCGGGAGATCTACCGCCCCCTTCTGGTCTTCACTAGTACATACGTTCCTATGGCATGCATACTGATAGACATACAGTCAAAGAAGAACAAGTCTTTAAGAAAGTACCCACTGTGAATAAGAATGTACAAGTATAATCCGATTCCATGTTCACCTACAAGGATCCTCAAAATAAACAGCAGAAGGGAGACAGGCAATGGGATATGGAACGTGTAGAGAGAGCCAGAATAGTAGAATTATGGACCTGGTACAGAGGTACCCCAGAGTGGATCGTGGCCAGTCATCAGCCACCACTAATACCGTTGTGTAAGACCCATGTGGCTCATCCAAGGGCCTTTGTCTCATTTTTTTTTCTCATATAGGTAAATCATGACGTCATTTACCCATTCTCCACATCCCCAGGACCCCTGTCTCTGCCCTTAGCCTACACCAAGCTAACTGATTTTCTTGGCTTTCCTTCTTGTACATCTCCAAGCCACTCTCTACAACTCATGTCTATGATGGAGCTCTCTAGGACTTCAGGGCACTCTCCTGTGAGTCCCAACCCTGTTCTGCACTAGAACCAGAGCACACGCCTACAGCTGGTAGAGTCCATACTATAGGATAGTGGATGGCTTCCAGGAAGCACCCCAATTTACTGGCTTTTCTACTTGATCCCAAAAGACATTTTCAGACTGTTCCTCCCCTTACCAACACCTCTCACCCATTTCTAATTCATACCTCCTGAGTGCCCCTGGATGTCCTCTTTCCCCAAGTCTATTTGGCACCCCCTGCACTTTCATGAACACCCATCGTTTCTTTGAACAAGCCTGAATGCCTGACCGTTCTCCACCCTCTGCAGAGCCTGCTGGTCCACACCGTTTCAAGTTGCAGCTCAGTTATTGTCTTGTCAACACTGTCTTTGATGCATCTGTCTGCTGTGGTTCTGCTCCGAGACTCAGGCATTGCAAAAACAGGTCACTTCCTTCAAACAAACTTGGCCATATCTGACCCTTACTTTATCCACAGCCCTTAGTTAAAGGCAGGACATGCCCTATTCCTCAGCCTCCACAATGCTGAGCACCTGCCTAGAAACTAAAAATGATCCAAGGCTGTAGTTTTTTGTGTTTTCCTCTTTGAGCTAGTCTCCTGTAGTCCCTAATTTGTTATATAGTCAAAGATGGCTTTTTCTGATGTTCTTGCCTCTACTTCCAAATGCTTGGGATTATAGGCTCCTATCTCCATGCCCAGCTGAGCATCGCTGGAGACCAAATACAGAGCATTGTGTGTTCCTCTCTTCCAGACAAGCTGCATCCTAAGCCCAAGGTTGTGTCTTGATTGGGTAAATTCCATCAACATAGCCAAAATCACTCTGAGACAAGTGGCTTGGATCAGGGCAGAGGGCAGGTTTGTGGAGTAGTAGCTTTAACAGATCAGAGGCTCCCCCAATGTTAAGATGTCCAACCACCTCACTTTTTTCCCCACTGTTTGTCTTCTTTCCTTAGTGACCTTCAGTGACTGCAAGGGCAACGAGAGGCTGCACTATGAGGTCTCAAGCCCACACTTCAAGGTGAACAGCGATGGCACCTTAGTGGCTCTCAGAAACGTCACTGCAGTGGGCAGGACCCTGTTTGTCCACGCGAGGACTCCTCATGCCGAAGACATGGCAGAGCTCGTGATTGTCGGGGGAAAAGACATCCAGGGCTCCTTGCAGGTAATTTGACTGCTTGGGATGAGTTGCGAGAGCCATGTTAGCTTCTGTGTTACGTGGGAGATGAGGGTTTATCATGTTGGTCTGGAGTCTTTCTGGGGTTGTCATTGCTATGGATGACAAAAACGCAACCCCCAAAATAAAAGGTGAAGGAGAAGGCAATGGGAACGCAGGGGTGTACATAACTGATGTACTTTAGACTTCCTTCTCCAGCAAGCGTATCTCCACACTGGTACCTAGACAAGGGCATCAGCTCTGATATGTATCTGTCTTCTCCTTCCATCTTCCTCATTGGCTCCACTCTGTGAGTGTCCCAGGATAGAGGTTCCCTGACATGTCCACTTCCATCTACAGGCTGAACTAACCTGGTTTTATCTCTTCCTGTTGATACCAACCAGAGCTTGTGGTTGCCTCTCATTGGCTCTAATTATACCACATGGCCATCTCTGAACTAGACACTGACCCACTTGTACACTTTGCATGGTACCGTGTCCTTTCCTGAAGATGTCTCCACCTGCCTCATACATGGAATTAGGAATGAAAGGGGATATTTGCTCAAAAATTAATGCAAGGGCTGTTATCAGAGAAAGAGGGATGGGGCTTTGGCATGCTGGGAACACAGTGGCTTTTAGATTTATATTGAGGTGACCACTGCACACAGAATGACTTTTCCCCATCAACTGGTACTTATTTCCTTCCAGATACTCATATATGCAAGTCTCTGATACTCCCACGTATATGTATAAACCCGATGAGTGTCACATGTAAGCAAAATTATTGTGTCTGGCAGAGAGTCCTTTGGCTATAATCTTCAACCAATTCTTCCTTCTCTGGGGCTCGTTGACTCTGGTGTTTTCATAAGAAGTTTTGAAAATCACTCTGGCAGACTCCCATAAAACAAGGACAGTAACAGTGGTGGTGTCCCTGGCTAGATGTGGAGAGCCTTTTGCCCTGACTGCTGCCCTGGCTCTCCTCTCTGAGAAGCCTGTGAGTCTCCATCTGCTGATGCACATCCCTGCCTTGTCTCAGTTGAGTTCAGTAGAAGATGGAGAACGCTACTCCAGCTGGGTAGCTGGGAGAGTAGAACTGGCAACAAGAGCTGCCATCATGGCAACACTGTCTGGTGACAGGCTGGGATGGCTCACAAATGTGCATGCTGTCATCAGAGCCGAATGCCCCTGACTGAACTGGAGTATCTTTCCCAATGTACCACTTGTAGGAGAAACCGTCAATTGATCACGTATAGATGTTTCCAGGGATGGACTCTATTTACCATATCTGGGCAGAACTAACTCCAGGATTCTCCTTTCTGTTTGTGAGTCTGCAAGTTAAGGGGGAGATTGAAACACCACACATGCATGCACGCACACACTCATGCATGCATGCACACACGCACTCACTCTCACACACCACTGATACTTTATCTGTGATTTGATAATTTCATGCAGTATTCAGGTCATTTTGATCGTATTTGCCCATTACTGTTTTATTAGCCCCATTCCTTCTGAACTCATTTCCAACAAGTTCCCCCTCACTTTTTATGTCTTTCTCTTCATGACTCATTGGGTCTAACTTGGGTTGCCAGCATGAACATGGACTTAAGGCTTGGGGTTGTTTACTGGATCAGGCCACTTACTAGTAGCTATGTCACTAAAAATAAGTGACTTCCCCTGTCTCAGAAGCCGTCAACCATCAGTAGTTCTTCAACCAGTAGGAATGACAGATCATGAGCCCCTCCCCCATCCAGGATGGAATGTCAACAGGCTTGGTCTTTTGCAGGAAGTCACAGCTGCAGAGAGTTCTGTACTGAGTACAAAAGCCGTGTCATATCCAGAAGACATCATTTTATGGCACCGCCTCCCCATCCTCAGGCTCTTTCATTCGCTATGCCCCTTCTTCCATGATATTCCCTGAGCCTTGGGGTTGGGTTGATGCAGATGTCCAGTTATGTATGAGTCTGTACGGGGATGGATGCTCATGACACAAAGAAACTTCTCTGACCAAGGCCGTGAGCGGCACTAAACTACACACATAAACATTTAGAAGGCATCCGACAGCATCCCTATTGTTCAGCAAACCAACAATGTCACTGATCTTTTTAAAGACAGTAGAACACTGGTGACTGTATTCACCAGTGGAAGCTCATCCACACACAAAGGCAAGCCTGTTTCTTACTAGATAGTGCTGTTTCCACGGCATCTCGCTGACTTGTGATAGAGCAACTTGGCAAACAACACAAACAAACACAACTGTCAGACTGTGAGACCAAGTAAATAAATAGATACAAATGCTTAAAAGAGTGTAAATGGTATGAAGACCAAGAGACAGGATGATTACATAAGGAACCGAATGGTTCTAATGGGTATTGTTTGCCATGATTAATGGTCCATATTTATAGTAAGTAAAGAATGTCATAGTGTTCGCTCAAAAGATGGAAGGGGGGATTCTGGGTACTTCTCAGGACAAAAGCCTCCCTTGAAGGACAGGGAGCCTGGGGTCAGTGGCCTCCAGCTTTGGCTATGACAGTTGGGTCTCTTGAGTCCCCTGAGGTGCTTCCATCAGTGCACCTCCTCTCAGCCCTGGTTGGTTCCCATTTGCCACTGTCTTAAGGCATGGTGGACAGAGCTTGGCTGCGATTGTTTGCTTCCTAGAAAGCACTGGGGGTGGGGAGAGCTGGCTGCTGTGACGTTCAGAGGGCCAGACTCCATTAGAACAGGCTCCAGGAGCCTTGACAATGTTAGGAAGTTTGAATGTGCTCAGACGTGTCCATAACAACAACAACAACAACAACAAAACTCAAAAAGGAAAAGGGAAAGGGAAAAACAAAACAGATAGGATTCTGGAGAGAGCAGGAGCGTCATGCCTGAGTGCATGGGGGAGGGGGTGAGTATATGCATGTGGTGTGTGTGTGTGTGTGTATGTGTGTGCATGTGTGTACATGTGTGTGTGCATGTGTATATGTGCGTGTTTCAGTGTGTATGCACATGTGCATTGTATGCATGTATGTGTATGCATGTATGTGTGCATGTGTATGTATGTGTGTATATGTATGCTTGTGTGTGTGTGCATTTGTGTGTGTGCATGTGTGTGTATGTGTGCATGTCTGTGTGTGTGCACATGTGTATGTGTATGTGTGCGTGTGTGTGTGTATGTGTGTGTGTGGCAGAGAGAGGAGCACATGCACATATGTACATACATGCTTATACAGGCATACATACACATGCGTGGGGATGCACACGCGCAAGCGTACCTGAGCATGTGGAGGTCAGAGATTCACCACCACCGCCATCTTGTTTTTTCAGGCAGGCTAGTCTGTCTGTGAACACGAAACTTACCAATTCAACTAGACTGGGTAGCCCATAAGCTCCAAGAATCCTCCTGCCTCTGAGGTTAGAGACAGGCATCCCTGTACCCCTCTCACGTGGGTCCTGAAGATCTGATCTGCGGTCCTCATACTTACATGGCAGGTGCTTTGTCCACTGTGCCATCTCACCAGCCCTGAGCGGGTGTTTGAAAAGGCCCTACTGTGTGGTCAGGCAGGGTGAGGCTATAGGGGACTATATGGGGCCGTCAATAAGTAGGATTATATAAGAACATTATTTGCTCTGGTATCGCTGTAATTGAATTACCTGTAGGAACAATGTAAATGGCGGAGGGAGATTAATTTAGGGTCACCGTTCCAGAGATTTCACTGTAGATACTTGGCTCTGATGATTCAGGTCTTGTGGAGAGGTGAGAGCATCGAGCCTGTGGGAACATCTGGAATCTGGGATATAGACAGAGGAGATAGAACTAGGGACAGGGCAGAGCTTTCAAAGCCATGCCTCTAGCGACTGGCCACACTTCCTAATGATTCCAGAACATTCTAAAAGAGTACCATCAGCTGGTGACCAAGTATTCCACTTTATCTCCACACCATCACTGTCAGAAGGGAAAGTGAAGGTACCTAGGGATGGTTTTAGCACTAGATGAACAGGGATGTAAAAGCGAGAGACACTATGTGCCTTTGGAGAAGGGAGAGGTCAAGAATCCTGAGCTGTTTGTGTATGTGGTTTGTGGGGGGTCCCTCTCATGTGTTATACTTTTTGTGTATGTGGTTTGTATACATGTGTTATACTTGTTGGTTTGTGGAACACAGCAAGCGTGAGACATTTAGGGCTATGTCCATCTCCCTGAGAAGGATCTGTGAAGACTGACTAGTCCAAGGTCACTCAATGTTATTGGTGAAATCTGTGCAGAGTCACCTCTGGCCTCCTTAAGGTGCTGTTCTTTCCTGGCCTGAGCTGTCCCTTGAAGGATGGTCCCTTTGGAGAGTGAAGGATGTGCCATGAGGTCATACCTCCTGAGGGAAATGACTAATCGCCGACAGGATGCATCTCTCCTTAGCTCTTTGACCTTGGGTAAATTGCTGTGCCTCCCAAGCCTCCATTTAGTTTGAGTTTATCATCCATAAAGAAGAGATGGTAATGGACCTCCCAGGGTCTTCGCGAGGATCAAATGAGACAATATATGCAGTAGTAACCGCTAGCATTTAGCTGAGGCTACAGTAATGGCCAACGCTGATGCTTATGTAATGCGCCGGGAGCTCAGCCCTCCCCTGCCTGATTCACTCCTTATGTCCCACGGCCTGCCAAGAGTAGAGCGTGTCATCATCTCCACCTCATGGGTGAGGAGTGTGAGAGGCAACAATGGTGTTCCTGGTCCAAATGCATAGCAAGTAGGTCACGGGGCTGGGGCTCAGCTCTGGCTCCTCTGTTGTGACCAGGGGTGGAAATGTGACCTCCTCCCGGTCTGGAACTAAGCATGTACACAAAGGTCGCATTCCACAGAAACTAACAGTGGCATGTGGGAAGCATGATCTAGGTGGAATGTCACAGGCTCTTACTCAGTACTATTCCGACTCTCCCTGTCCTATGGCTGAAACTAGAATATTTTGCGACCCATTATTCATACTTAACATTACTTTCCATTGCACCTTGCTTCCATCTCTACCCAGGGGTTTGAGACTGGTCTTGTCAGTCAACTAGGAGCGTCTCGACCACAGCTATCAGAGGCAAGTTCGTCCCCTCAAGGTTAGGCATCACACTGTGTACTCCCCGCTGAAGTGAGGAGACAACATCCGAGTGTTCTGCCCACTGAATGCAGAGGAGGCTACAGAGGGAGCATTGAGTTAGAATCACAGAAAAAGTGGGCATGCAAAGAGGGTTTTAGAAGCATGTAAAAGGCAAGAGTGATCTTTGCAGACTCTTGACAGACAGAGGAACAGACGGGATAGAAAGCTTTGGAAGTCTTGAATCAAGGAGACATGAGAGCAAATGTTTAAAATGGTGGCCATTACTCTTTTCAAGAATCTACTTCATGGAAACCTCTAAAGGGTGTCAACCTCAACATATGTTTTAATGGATATTTTTTTTCTCATCTTTACACTCTCCCGGTGAGGTTGGTCATGTTATTCTCCTACCATATGCCCACATGAGAACTCAGCCAAGAGCCCTAACTTGAAATTGACAGACAAGAAGATTGAAACACGGGCTTCTCTATTCAAATGCATATCCCTTGATACTCTGCCTTCAAGAATACTACTCTAGGCAGGTGCTGCCATTGCCCATGGGGTCAAGGGACTTGCAGTATATGACTTAGAGCTGCAGAGAAGCAACTGAGGAAGATAGAGATAAAGAGTATGGTTTAAAGGAAGAACGGGCCAAGACGTGTATCTGGATGATTCTGTTTTCTGGTCTGGAAGAATGGGACTGGGTAGGACTGAAGTAAATGGGCAGGACATTTGGTAAGGCCTATGCATATTGAACTAGAGGCTCTCTAGTTCATCTTGATAGACATCTTGATAGACATTCCCAGGAGTTGATGACTAGTACAGGACAATTCAGGATGGCAGGACTTTTGCTTTGGAATCGAAAAGAGGAGACTCATATCTCCACCCCTCTGCTTACTGATTTTTTGACTCTGGACAAGTCACTCACCACTCTGAGCCCTGATGTCTTCATCTATGAAAAAGGGATAAGAATAGACTCCACTGCTCTGTGTCTGTCCACGGGGCGTAACAGATGACCTCAAGCAGTGGAGGGATCAACAGGGTTTCTTTGGCATCTCCAGAAGACACAGCCTCAGGGTGAGTTTATTGACTGAGGCTGTTAAGACTGAGCCAGAGAAAGTGGTTCAAAGTTGGCAGAGGGAAGGCACCTCAGGGTGATAGGGATGACACCCAGTGAAACTCAAACTTGGGAGACTGTAGTTGCTAAGTTTATATTTCCATATTTTGAGCAGGACATATGTGAAATTGTCAATGAGAAAAATGTAATCAATATTTAAAAGATATTAAGATTCTCTAGGACAAATGACAGCACTGTCCCAGTTTGGCTGTGGGGAACATAGCTTGATGGGAAGGCTGTTTTCTCTCTTTTCTCCATGTGGTATGATGTCATGTACAATGGAAACCCCTGCACCCTGACTTTAGCGTGTTAGTGGCTTAATTATAAAGCAATTTCTGGCTCTTTAGAGGGCTTCCTTATAAGCTAATGCTCAGCTGAGCGCTGTGAGTTCACCTTAGATCTGAGTTGAGCAAGACAGGTTAATCTCCAGTCTTTTGACAGGCTCTGAGTTATATGAGTGGAAAGGTTAGCCATCCAGGCATAAACCAGTTTGTTGACCTGTAGGGGGTGGGGGTGAGCTCGAATCACCAAAGTGAGCCTGAACCAAACTTTATCTTCCTGTCACTAAACCAGCTACCTCTCACTATCTGATCTAGAGGAGCTGGAGAACAGCAGAGGGGTTGGGTAGAGGTGGGGGCTGGTGTATGTACCCCATTCATATTCCCGAGTGCATGAGTGGGTACCTGGTCATTTATGCTTGTGTGTTCACCTGTTTACAGAGCTTCAGAGAATTAGCTGGGGGAAAAATGTCTGTGCTGTACCCCTTATGAAGAGATTTATTTGCTTCCATGTAAAGGAGATTCCTCCTTTCCCAGCCTGCCTGTCAGAACCTTCACTATCTGTTTATTTGTTATTTATTTATTTATTTATTATTCACTTTGCGTCTGCATTCAAGAGTTGCAGTCTTATGACTACGGAGGACAGAGAACTGGAAGGAGTCAGATCAGGACATGACACCAGCCTGCAGGGATTTATTTTGACTTGAGGTTGGAGAATTGAGCTGACTGGGCCTAGGTCATGCTCAGTTCTGAGGAGTTGTGGAATATAAATGCCCTGGTCCGGGTGGCTAGGTCCAGCAGTGGCCCTAGTACCCATCCAACTCCTTCTTGCCTCCAAGGGGCTTTGCCTGATGAGATATCATTCTCCTCCCAGAGTCTCCTCTGCTCCTATTCTACGGAAGGACCACACACACACACACACACACACACACACACGCACACACGCACACACGCACGTGTGCACGCACACACACACACCAGCATCCTCCCTCCCAACACAGTGCCTCTCCTTTCTGGCTCTCTTCTCTATTAGTGATGTGGTTTTCTTTGTTTTCAAGTTTAAGGCCTTGCTCTGTTCTGCAGTTGTAAGCTTCATGAGGGCTATAAGAACACAGCCTTCTTCCTTTCACTCTCTGCCCCTCTCTCTCTCACTCTTCTCCTGTTTTGTTATTGTTTGTTTGTTTTTTGAGATAGGGTTTCTCTGTGTAGCCCTAGCTGTCCTGGAACTCACTCTGTAGACCAGGCTGGCTTCGAACTCAGAAATACGCCTGCCTCTGCCTCCCAAGTACTGGGATTAAAGGCGTGCGCCACCACTGCCCAGCTCTCTTCTCCTGTTTCCATCACCCCCTCCTCTCTGATTTTCTCCCTCTGAATAGTCATTTTCCTTCCCTTAGCACCTAGCAAGTGCAGGCCACATAGTCAGTCCTTTGTGTGTGTGTTTTGAATAAATGAATTAATAGAATGATGGTCCTTGCTCATATCATTTCTTCACTGAAACTTGCTAATAGGAACCTACTGTGTCAGCAAGTGGACCACATCTCCCTATTCCTTCACAGTTCCTGCCTCTCTCATCAGGCTCTGTCACTTCCAATATGACCTCAGTGTCTCATTGGCCAGCAGTAGCTAATCTGGCTAACACATGGATACTTCAGGCCCTCCTTAGACGGCCCTTCTTTGGGGACTTCTCTCTATCGATCCCTCTACCTGGTTGGCTATTTCCCTCTATCCTTCTCTTTCAGCATCCTTTGATCTCCCATAAATGTCAACTCTCTCTCCTTTCTGCTTTGGTGCATCTTAGTTCTGGGCCTCCAAGCTCAAGGATTGGCACCCAGGTGGGCCACTAAAAAAAAATCTTGGCAGGAATCCCAGCACAGACCATGCCCCCTGCTCTAGTTTCTTCGGCTGTGAAATGGGTTCATCAGAGCACCTCGTGCAGGTGTCATGGCAACAGAATGAGCGACTGGCAAAAACACTTAGAACGATGACTGAAATGTTTAAGTGCCATGACAATGACAATTATTCCTCATGACTGGCTTGTCAAAGCCAGATCCATAACGTATGCTCAGCGAACGAGTGAAGCAAATTGAGAACAGTAATCCTTGCGCTTGTCCAATGTCACCAGTTGTTCTCATGTCTATTCCAGAAGGCTCTAAGCGGCAATCCCTATGGCTAAGATCCTTGTTTATATAAGTCAGTGGCCAGACTTCTCGAGAAGAGATGCTTTATTTCTCTGGGTCTACTTAATAAACACCAAAGGCTTGGCAGTGTTTAGAAATTAATTAAGAATGATGTATACTTCTTTCCTGGAAGTTCATGCACATAAAAACCGGCCCCCACCAAAAGGGAACCTAGGCTTTAAATCAAGTCCCTCAAATTAAATGTAAATAATATTCATAATTGTTGCCTCGTTTGGTCATTTTAAGAATCCCTTGACAATGAAATGTAAAAAGGTGGTTACGTGAACCGCAGAGGTTGAGTTCAAGGCTTGTATAGCTTCGTGTTCGTCATCACGGCGAACGTGTAATTAAAATGACATCGTTCTGGCTCTTGATCCGGCTCCAAGGATGGAAACTCAAACTGCTTCAAAGCAGCTAAAGAAAAAAAAAAAAAGCAAGCAGTCATGGAAAGAGCCACTTGTAAAAAAAATTGCTTGTTTATTTTTTCATTTTTAAATAATAATACAGCATGCACTACCAACCTCCCAGAAGCCTGTGTTACTATCTATGACTTATCAGAGCCTCGGTGTTCTATTGGATGAGTACTCTGAGGATATCACAAGTAACAGATCCCAAAACAGTGGCTACTGTCACTGCTCATACATACTCTGGGGACATATAGCCAGGTAACTATGCACACACTCTTCAGGAGAATCTAGACTTGCCTCAGGTATGCCTCCAATCACCTGTTTACCACCACACTTCTGGCCATATGGTAATGAGTCATCACCTAGATTTTTGGTGTCAGTTTTCCCATCTATACAGTGGGAGCATTATCTCCAAGCATGGAAGCCATGATAAGATACATGACGTTTAAGAAGGCTTCATGTCAGTGTAGGTGCCTGACAGATGAACAGTCCTCTGAGAGGGGTGTGAGGATGATTATGGGAAAGATGGAGAAAAAGACTCAGAGACAAAAGTTAGAAATTGGAAGGGCTCTCTAGTGAATATTGTGGTAGCTCTGAGTCTAATTCATAAAGGTTTTATAAGCTTTACATTATCGAGGAAAACAAAGTCACAAGCTAGCAGGGACAATGGCTGACACACATTGGATATCTGCTCTCATCTGTTCCCATCTCTGTTTCTTCCTCCAAGATTAACAGAACATTCAGCCCGTTGCCTTGAGCTTCAAGTGTATCCCCTCATACCGTTCCATGCTCAGCAGGAAATCTGCCAGCAGACGCTGGCCTGCCTTGATTCTTCCAGATAGGCAGGCTTTCACAGAAGCAGACAAAATGGCTCCCGACATCTCTTGGTCTCTCAAGTACCCAGTAAATACAGTCATTTATTTAGCCTCTCCCTTGTAGGCTTATAGTTTTCAAAACCTGCTTTGATACGTGTACTTAAATGCTTTAACAGGGAGTGGGAAGAAAAGGTTAATAGGCCAAAGGATGGAGGATGTGGACCTGTTTAGAAACAGTTCTTTGGGAAGAATCAAATCTGCATTGTCAGGATATCAGCAGTTCAGTTCACACAAATCAACCTCACTAGATCCTTTTGCAAACACCATTTGCGAATCAGCAACAGCAGCTCAATCCTGAAGAAACCTCAAGAGGCTCTGCCGATTGGCCCGAGTCTGAAGAAGTGGCAAGAAGTCATCAGAACACCACCAGAAGTTCTGTGGTACGTTTTTCCTCTATGAAGTCAGGACAAACAATGATCAGAAATAGCGGCAAGGCGAACCAATACCGCACAGCATCGTCCACTGTCTGTCAGGTTATATTTATGCCCTTTGCAAACAGCACGTGTTCTCCCAAGCGTCCGCTCTACCAGAGCATCAGAAGCCCGTTTTCCAGGCAGTTTCCAGAAAACCACCATGTGTCTGTTCTCAGTGAAACATCCTCCCACGTGTCTGCTTCAGCAAAAACATCCTCTCACAAGACGGTTTCCAGAAAATCATCACATGACACAACTGAGCCTCCAAAGAACCCCCAAATTTCTACTTTGTTCCCTAGGTTTCCTAATCACTTATTTTAGGTAAAAATATTCTGCACAGTTGTTTCTTAGGTAAATTTTAACCTTCTTCAACCGATCCGTGCACATACATCCTGGCTGTTTGGGCCCCTTCTGCCAGCTCATGATTAAGACCCCTGTATGCAGGTGATTCGAGTTGATTTCCACAAAGCATTCAGGCTGTATCTGTTGCTCTCCTGTTGTCTGGATAAAACACCAAGACCAAGGCAACTTAGGGGAAGAGAGAGTTGGCTTACAGTTACAGTGGGACTGCAAAACAGCAACCAGTAGGCCTAGCAGCAGGAGCAGGAAGCCAAGAGTCCGCATGCAACAGCAAGCTGGAAGCAAAGACAGCTGACAGGAAGCAGGTTTTTACTCTTAAAGCTCACTGCTAGTTCATACTTCCTCCAGCCTGGCTGCACAACCCTAAACCTCCTGGAACAGCGCCACCTACTGGAAATCAGGCGGTTCAGATGCCCCAGACGGTAGGAGACCTTTCTCATTCACACCACCAACCACATAGATGCTATTAACGGGAAAGTAGTTGGTTAAGCGAAGTGATGAGCTTAGCCCAAGACCTCTTCACACTGGTCAGGAGTGATGCAGATTCTGTAGAGCTAGTCAATTAGGTCAAGTTCTCTTGCATAAATGATGTTTATAAATATCCCCGCGGAGGACCAGGGTATGCATTTACTGTGACCGGAAAGAACGGATGAGTTAAAGACGTAGAAGCTTAATGGGTCTGGATTTAACAAGCTGTAATTCAAACACCTGCGAATTACCACCCTCCATGGCAAGAGCCTCTGAAGTCACGATTAAGGAAAATTAGTATCCATTTAACTGTCACCCAAATTGGGGAAAATATACAGCTCAAAAGTGATCACACAGAGCCAGGAATTGGGCCTTAAACGGCGTATCGGGCTGTTCTGTTTTGACACATGCCTAAATTGTTGTGTTTATGGCTCTTAGCTCCAGGACAGCATTCAAATATAGATAAAAAGACATCCTTCGATTCATTAATTTAAGTAGATAGCAGATTGCTTTGTGGATCGGAATCTACAAAAACTATATTCTGAAGATTAATTTTAATTAGAATGCTTGGGGAAAAAAATAATAACCGAAGGTGGAGATAACCACATCCGGCCTCTTTCAGCCTGGGAAAACCGCAGACCTCAGTTTGCACACGGTTCAGCCCAGAGCCTCGAAGTCGTTCTTGTCCTTTGAAGTTCTCTTAGCATCCCACCAAACAGAACCAAGTGAAGTCAATTCCAATACGATGTTTTATTGAACCCTCTCGTTTGTGCCACGTCGCGCCTCTAACATGTTGTCACTTCCGCAGTCGATTAACGCTGAGAGCGTCAATGATGCTTTCTTGAAAATGTTCTTCTTTTCGGGCCAAGTCTTTGAATGCTTAAGGTCCTAGTTAGCCTTCTGCTGATGGGAAAAACCATGACTGGAAGCAGCATAGAGGAGACAGGGTTTTATCTGGCTTGTGCTTCAAGAGGGGATAGTGCCCATCATGGTTGGGAAACATGGGGTTTGGGGGTTAGGCCAGTCGGGCAGTCAGGAAGTCAGGAAGTAGAGCGATCGGGATATTCGCACACAGAGAAAGCAGATGGATAGGGAACAGGAAGTAGAGCCCAGTATAAAACCACCCCTAGTGACATACTTCCTCCAGTAAGGTTCCACTTCCTATAGGTTCCATTCCCTCCGTATATGGCACCACCAACTGGAGACAAAGTCTCTAAACACATGAGCCTTATGGGAGTATTCTCATTCAAACCACAAGTACACAGTATCAGTGCGAGCATCCACTCAATCCAGAAGTACACATCATCAGTGCGAGCATCCACTCAATCCAGAAGTACACAGCTTCAGTGCGAGCATCCACTCAATCCAGAAGTACACAGCATCAATGCAAGCATCCACTCAATCCAGAAGTACACAGCATCAATGCAAGCATCCACTCAATCCAGAAGTACACAACATCAGTGTGAGCATCCACTCAATCCAGAAGTACACAGCATCAATGCAAGCATCCACTCAATCCAGAAGTACACAGCATCCGTGCAAGCATCCACTCAATCCAGAAGTACACAGCATCAATGCAAGCATCCACTCAACCCAGAAGTACACATCAGTGTGAGCATCCACTCAATCCAGAAGTACACAGCATCAGTGTAAGCATCCACTCAATCCAGAAGTACACAGCATCAGTGTGAGCATCCACTCAATCCAGAAGTACACAGCATCAGTGTGAGCATCCACTCAACCCAGAAGTACACAGCATCAGTGTGAGCATCCACTCAATCCAGAAGTACACAGCATCAATGCAAGCATCCACTCAATCCAGAAGTACACATCAGTGTGGGCATCCACTCAACCCAGAAGTACACAACATCAGTGTGAGCATCCACTCAATCCAGAAGTACACAGCATCAATGCGAGCATCCACTCAACCCAGAAGTACACAGCATCAATGTGAGCATCCACTCAACCCAGAAGTACACAGCATCAATGCGAGCATCCA
>NW_021604586.1:2681567-2686516 GCF_004785775.1 Grammomys surdaster
AAGTACACAACATCAGTGTGAGCATCCACTCAATCCAGAAGTACACAGCATCCATGCAAGCATTCATCTTTAAAGTACTCCCTGGTCATTAGTGGCGTTGAGATGCACGTCAGACATAACTGTCCTTGGAGTCAATAAGAGGAACCATCTGTTTTGACAGACGGATAAAAGGGCCAGTCACTGAGTGTTCGCCCCCACAGAGTGTTCACTCATGGATCATTTCTCCAGTCTGGGACTAGATTATCTCAGTCCCATTTCATAGATCTAGAGGTAGCTCAGAGGATCAGGCGTCTGCCTCTGTGATGAGGGGCGGAGCCAGGGATTGAGCTGAGCCTTCTGGTTGAGCATAATCACTGCCATTCCTGTGGTGATGTCATCTGCAGTGTCTCTACTGCTCTCTGCTAGCCAGTGAACACAAGAGGAGACGGCAAGAAAGTAAGAATGTGTGCTGAGGGATAAATACGGATGCAGAGTTGTACAGAGCCCCTAACAAACATCTTAGTTTAGTGGACAAGCCTTGTGCTGTCGGGACACTTTTGAAAATTCTTTCCCCGTGGAATAGAAGCTTAGGGAAAGAAGAACATCACTGGAACAGCATAAGGCTTCTTCTATAAATGCTTCTAAGCCAGAAGCCATATTCGTCTTCAAAGTTAAGTCTGGGAAAAAATGTCTCCCGTTCATCAATTATATCTAATCTTATAAATGATAATTTGCCGTTTTATTTTCATGTGCAATTGTCTGATTCAATCCTCACAAGAATGTCCTGGGGCAGCTGGTGCTTCCCTTTGTTGATGTCAGGGATCTGAGCCGCATAGACCTAAGGTCTTGAGCCGTGAAATTGGTCACTGGCATACCTCATATTCAAACCCACAGTGATGTCCAAACCCATTGTTCCGACCATTGTTAGATTCTCCCCAACAGCCACATCGGGCTTTGAAGTGAACAGAATATGGGATTTCGAGAGGTGAAGCTTCCCTCGCTGTCTGATAGAATAGGATAAACAGATAAAAGGCGTATTTCCCAGGCTCTCCCGTGCAGTTCTACTCTGCCACCTTTTGCAGTTACCATAAATCAATCACTGGGGATGTCAGAACTGGAGCCCCGGAAATAATGACCTCCCTTTCAGATCAAGTCTTCCCTCAAACTCCTAGGGAAGTTCTGTGGAGGGGCCTGCCCACTGTGAGCTAGGTCTGCAGTCAGCGCACAGCTGCTCCTCTCAGAAATGTGGCAGGGGGAAAGTTCAAAATGGACAGAAGTAAAACCACTCCAAAAGAAGCATGCTCCTAGGAAGTCCTCAGACAGGGGCCTGAGCCCTGAGCTACTGTGCTGGTGTGCTGCTTCCTGGCTTGCTTCTAAAGGTTCTACATAAAGGGTTTATTTTGGGGGGGGTTCTACATAAAGGATTTTTTTTTATGTATAATGCCAGCTTGGGGATAAACACCTTGAAGCAGAAGGGTGGGACACAAAGGCTCTGATGTGAGGTCTCAGTCTCTGAATAGACCACAGACTGTCACCATTTGGCTAAAGACTTAAAGATTAAGGAAAAGGATAGATTGCACATCAGTTATGTCTTTCTACAAGTGGCAGATATAGCAATCAAAGCGCATGGTCTTCAGCTCACCAGATTTCCAACCGAGCAGTAAGCCTGTGCCCTGATACAATTTGTGACAGATGCCAGTATTAGAATTCCTTCCCAGCCACCCTATGGGTGCTGTGTGACAGTCTCTCACTTGTTCAAATAGAGCCGCGTCTAGACTGAAGATACTGCACAGCCAAGCAGGGAGTGCTTGTATCCTGCTGTGGGTTTCGTCATGTAAAAGCTGTTATCTTTCTGGTTCCTCTCGTGAAGTCGTACCTCTGTCCCTCTTGCCTTGGAATCTTCAGGGGTGCTACATCAAAAATTATGGTAAGGATCTGGAGAGATAGCTCAGTTGGTAAAGTGTGAGCCATGGAAACATCAGGACCCGGGTTCAATCCCCCTTGTAAGAAGTTGATAGGTGTAGCCTGCGCCTGTACTATCAGCACTGGGGAGGCAGAGACACATCTCTGGACCCCACTGGCAGATGGTCTAGCTGAACTGTGAGCTGCAGACTTACTGTGTGGTTCTACCTCAGTCACCTGAAAAGGAGTGATAAGAGAAAGACACCTAACTGTGTCCTCTGTTCTCCAGATGCAAACATGACCCGCACATAGCAAGAATTCCCACGTTCCCCGCCCGGAGCCCTTAACAGGAACTGACACTATTACTTGTGGAATTGTGTTTTCAAAACAAGACCAGAAGCAGCAAATGGAATGGCAAATTTTGTGTGCATGTTCATCGAAGGGTGCAACAGCTGCTGCTTTTGAAAGCAGAAAACAAATTTTGCAAACTGTCCTTTTTTCCCTCTCTGCCAGGCAGAGAAATATCAATTCTCCAAAAAAAAAAAAATCACTTTCAAGATTTTATTCGGTAGCAGAACGGAACCTACACATAGGCAGGAAAAAAAAATCATAGAAACACAGAGACGTGACCTTAAAGCCCTTGGCAATTTCTAGTGTCTTCAGACAGGAAGGCATAGCCAGTGGCAGGGACAGGGTCTCTATGCAGGAGGGCACAGGACTTCCAAGGCTGCTCACTGCCATAGAGACTCAGGAGGCTTGACACTGCTCTGAGAAACTACCCTCTTTGATCACTGGCTGCTCTGACCACCGCTCTTGACACTCTCAAGTGGCCCCAGCCATTGCCCCAGCCTCTTACAGCTCAGAGGGAAGGGGCGGCACCTTCCGCCTTACCTCTCCTTGTCAATCACAAGAGCCATGGCCTGTGATCTAAGGATGGGGTGCTGTGCTATGCCCACATATGCAGTTCCTCCTTGCTCCCAGCTCTTTATGGAAATCAGCCTACCACCTTCAACTCTCTCTCTCTCTTTTGGCAACAAATCCTTTGACAAAAAAGTGTGAACCGCCAACCAGACCCTTCATCCTGTCAGGCAAATTGGGCTTTTGCTGACAACCTTTACAGCTTCTTTCCTTTGAAGATAGAAAGCTATAAACAAAGGCAGTTCTCTGAAAGACCTGGGCTGACTGAGACCTAAACAGGCTTGTTTTGGAGAGTCACCCTCTACTCCCTGGTTGGTGCTCTCATTCTGAATGCCTGTGTAGGTTAGCTTCAGTTCCTTCTCCTCCTCCTCCTGTCCTTCCTCCTCCCCCTCTTCCTCTTGCTCCTCCCCCCTCCTATTGCTCCTCCCCTCCTCCTCTTGCTCCTCCTCTTGCCCCTCTTCCTCTTCTTCTCCTCCTCCTCCTCCTCCTCTTCCTCCTCCTCCTCCTTCTTCTAAGCCCTAAGAGGCAAGCCAGTGAACCATGCTACATTATTTGTCTCCCTGTACTGTCCATTCGTTAAAGCCCTGCTTAACACCAATACTTGAAACCTAACTGCCTTTTCACTCTAAGTTCCTTAATTCAATTTGGCCCTTATTAACAAAGCTGAACCCCCAGAGAGCATGGCCTCCTTAGCTGTGAGTTTCTATATCTCTCTAGAGTCAGGGGAAACAAAAGAAGACCCAGAAACTAAATTCTAAAAGCAGAAACTCAGGCTGAAGAGATGGCTCAATGGTTAAGAGCACTGACTGTTCTTCCAGAGGTCCTGAGTTCAATTCCCAACAACCACAACCATCTGTAATGGGATCCCATTCCCTCTTCTGGTGTGTCTGAAGAGAGCAACAGTGTACTCACATATATAAAATAAATAAATCTTTTAAAGAAGAGGAAGAGGATGAAGAGAAGGAAGAAGAAGGAGAAATGAAGAAAGGAAGGGAGGTAAAGATGGAAATAAAGGGAGGATGAGAAAGAAAGGCAAAAAAATATATAACTTTCATATTTTCCTAAATTCTATGTGTCACAGTTTTGGTAAGGGCTTTTTTAGACAGTACAACAGATAATGGCACTATGTATTTTGGAGGGTGAGGACTCAACTGACTCCTTCCGTGATAAAAATACAGCACTTGACACAATGTGCCAAGTTATTTATTCAGTGGAATGAATAAACTGTCAGTGGAATGAATATTGTCGGTAATCGTGAGGACCCTGTCCAAGCTTCTTTAGCACACTCTGCACTCTCTGGTCTTGTATGAAGCCAGCTAACCTTTGCCACAGCTCTGCAAAACAGGCGCTGCTGTCTTTACTTTATGGATAGATGCAACAAAAGCCTCTGACCTGCCCAAGGTCACAGAGCCAGAAGCCCCTGGAGCCTAGCTTTCTATTCACAGACTTTTATAAAAACACTCACAGGTACGGCTTATCCTTTTCATCCAAAAGGGATGGATATGAGCTGAACATTACTCCGGTAAAGAAAACTCAAGTTACGTGAGCGGCTGCACACAAAGGTTTCCACAGAAACCTCTGTCAATCTCCAGCATGGATTCCACACACAGTCCATGGACCACGCTGGTTGCTGTCCACCCAGTGATAGAGATGGGGAGCTGAGGACGTGTGTCTTTAGATTTCATAGCTATGGTCTTCATATATAATAGCCTTGGGATTCAAAAATGAGCCTCAAGACATTTTCATGGATAGGCTGGAGTTGATACGGAATCAATAAGTACAAATACAAACTCTCCCTCAGGGCGGAATTTCTGACAACCAGGATGCATGCTGTGATCAGGGCCCCATGCCAGCTTCCTCTCTGTGGGTGTCTGAGCTTACTGCTTCTCCTAATATCCATCCTTAATTTGTGGCTGATCACCTGAAGCACCACCTTAGAACTTTTCCTTTTGACCTAAGCAGTTAGTCCAGATCAGCCTCCCAGAGTTTTCTGTGACTAGCTTTGGCCAAGTTCAGACTTGTAAGTTCTTGAGCTTGCAAAAACCTCTGTCTCCTGTCACTGAACACCTCTCCCCGCTCCCCTCCCTGAGGAAGCCTTCCTCTTCCTCCTCCTCCTCCTCCTCCTCCTCTTCCTCCTCCTTCTCCTCCTC
>NW_021604586.1:2686916-2745892 GCF_004785775.1 Grammomys surdaster
AATTCCTTAGCTTTTTTTATGTCCTGGCCTGCTTGGATTCTCTGAAGTATTTGGTAGGTTATTACTGTTGATTACATTGACATCCACATAACATAAAAGTTTGCCATTTCGGGTGACTGTCTCAATGGCACAGTGCAGAGACACATGTTGTGCAATCAACAGCTTCATCTAGTTCTAACACACACATGCACACACACACACCTCTTCCAAAAGGAAAACTTGTACTCATTCCCCAATTTCCCTTCTCCAAATAATTAGCAGCCACCAATCTATATTTTTCTTTTAGAAACCCATGTTTTATGTATTTGGGGTCCATAGAGTCACACAACTCATGGTCTTTGTATGCCTAACATGTCTGAGGTTCATTATTAACACTTGTAATATGGACCAGTATTTTATTCTTTTTTAGGACTGAATAAAATTACATTGGAAGTATAGTCCACTGTTTGATGACATATTCACGTATCAATTGCTGTTTCTACTATTTGGTCCTATGAACAAAGCTCTCTCTCTCTCTCTCTCTCTCTCTGTGTGTGTGTGTGTGTGTGTGTGTGCGTGTGTGTGTGTGTGTGTATGTGTATGTCTGTGTGTCTGTGTCTGTGTGTGTTGGAATACATGTATCTGCTTCTTTGTGTTACTCAGCTGGGAGTAGACCTGCTGGATTATGTATTAAGTCTGTATTTTCCATTTTTCAAAACTAACATGTTTTCCCATAGAAGTTGAACCATTTTCCATTTCTACTAAATAAGTTGACCGTTTGGTTTATTAAAGTGTTCTCCACTGTGCAAGGGAGACGACCCCACCCTTGCTCTCCCCGTTCAGGTACACGACAGTTACATCTCTCCATGTCTTGTCTTCTTTCTGGACTGTAGCCAGTGCCCGTCAGTGTTCTTTCTTGATTTTCCTCTTCTGTTTTCTACCTTCCTCAGCAGGATTACCCAACATAAAAGATCCTTGTATCTATCTGTTGTAATGTCATTTATACCTATATTCACCTCTCAAAGTTTGTGAGCGCGTGCGTGTGTGCGTGTGTGTTGGTGGTGGTGATGGTCTCTCATTTACCGCCATGTTCCCCTAAGCTTCATTTTCTCTGATACTTTGATTCTCAATATTGGATCAGATCTTTCCAGGCACACAGTCTTGGATTGATCTTTGGTTCACGGTCACTTGAGAGGTGATTCTGGGCTTCCCTCTTTCCTCTATGTTTTATCTTTTCCTGAAGATTTTCTGTTTCAGCCCTCAGTCTGTTTTAGACATCATCTCCTCCTTTCTGGCTATGATGGGGAGCCTTGAGTCTGCCTTCTGTCCTTCCCTTGTGGTGCATCAACACATCCACTAGTGCTAACTGACTCTTTGCTGTATATCTGGGACCATGTCATGTCTTGTTCCCATGCTATCCATTTGCAGGGCCTACTGGGAACCATTCGGATGAACTCTAAAGGTCTCTGTCACCGCTCCCATAAGTCAGGCGATCCTCCCATCAGAAAACACTAACTGTCTTACGTGATCCTTTGAAATGACATGGACCCTCCTGTATCTGTCCCAGGGATAGAACATGTGAGCTGTATGGAATTATAGGAACAAGGAGGTATGAATACAATTTGGTGGTTGCTAAGGGTTTGGAGAAGAAAGATTGTGCATAGAAAGCTTAGTAGGTTAAGGGATTCCTTTTGGAGTGAAAGCAAATGTTAGGAGGTGTGACTGCATTTATGTGTGCGTGAGTGTGTGTGTGCATGTGTGTATGTGTAAGTGTGCATGTGCATGCATGAACATGTGTGTGCATGTCCGTGTGTGCATGTATGTGTGTGTATGTGTGTGTGTGTGTGTGTGTGTGCATGTGCACACACAAGAACAACTTACAAGTGTCAGTTCTTTCCTCTCACTTGTATCCTACAGTTCAAACTCAGACCATCAAGCTTGGCAACAAGTCACCTTACCTCCTGAGATGTCTCTCCAGCCCTTGACTTATCATTTAATGTCGTATAATTTTTAGAAATCAGATGGCATAGCCCAAGAGGTAAACCAACTCTTACGGAGTTTCTTTCTTTTCTTTTTTTTTTTTAATATATTTTTGCTTATCTTTGAAATCTTCATACATGTATAGCCATGTATTTTGATCATAGGTACCCAGAATTCCCTCCCCCTTTTAACTTCCCCTGATGCCCCATTCACACTGTCCTCCCAATTAGCTGTCCTCCTATTCTTGTAACTAGCAATCACCTGAGTCCAATCAGTGATACCCATACATTCGTGAGTGTGAGGCCATTCATGCAGGACCAGAGTCCGTGTCCCCAAAGGAGAGTGACTCTCTCTCCATCAGCAGTCATCAACTGCTATATTTTTTAATTCATAATTAATCATGGCGGAAATAAGTCATAGGAAACGTGATATATACTTGCAGAGCTCGTAAGTGACATAGTTGACCCTGCTTGAGTCTAAGAGCCGTACAGTCTGCAGTTCACCTAGATGTTCTGCCCCTCGCCTAGGGTAGACCAACATCATTGTGGAAGTCTGGGCTCCCTGGCCACCTGCGCTGAATAGTCTTCTGTCAAATTGACACACAAACTAGAGTTGTCTGAAAGGGTAGAAACTCAGTTGAGAAAATGTCTCCATAATATCCAACTGTAGGACATTTTCTCAAATAGTGGTTGGTGGTGAAGGGCCCAGCCCATTGTAGGTAGTCCCATTTCTCAGGTGATGGTCCTGGGTTCTATAAAAAAAAAATAAAGCAGGCTGAGCAAGCCATGAGGAAGAAGCCGGTAAGCAGCACCCCTCTGGGGTCTCTGCATCAGCTCCTGCCTCCGAGTTCCTGCCCTGCTTGACTTCCTGTCCTGACTTCCTTTGATAGAAAGATAAGCCAGATAAACCCTTCCCTCCCCAACTTGCTTTGCTCCTGGTGTTTCATCATAGCAATGGTAGCCCTAACTAAAAACACCAGCTCAGCCAAATCTGAGCCTGCTTCTTCCTACCATCAGATATTGCTGCTGTTACAGCTTGCAACGATGGTATTATTGTTTATCGAATTAATATGGATATCACTGGGAAATCGAAAATCGAAAAAAAAATTGGTTATCTCTGTGCAATGCAGCTCTTTCAGATTGAACTTCTTTCCTGGCTTGATTGATTTGACTTTGGCTTCTTGATCAACCATTCAATCCCCTTGGAAAGGGGTTAACTTGGCCCTTGTTGGCAATCACGTGCTCCTGCAGTGTAGACATGAGAGTAACGTAGATATGGTAAGGAAAGGAAAATGGTTGGATAAACGAGAAGCATGAATAATTTACACAGAAATAATTCACGCAGCTAACCATATCACGCATTCTCTGCTTCGTTCATGAGTGATCCATATGCGAAGTCCACAAAAGCTAGTGTATATTTCTAGAAACCTTTTCCAAAATGAGCAAGAAATACTAAATGCCTCATTATCGCCCTCAGAGTGCCTAATGATACATTATTTTCTTTTATGAAACTTCAAGGTTTCCAAATACATTGCTGTAAATCTAAACTGTCAACATTCCCCTGGTAAGAAAAAGCATTGTGTCCTATAGAAATAAGATGTGAGATTTACAATCCAGGGTCATGTATTTTCATCTCTCCCCGAATTCTACGGCACAATCCATATTTTCTTGAATAGAAAATATGCTATGAGGACCCATAAAACATTTACGGACATTTAGAAAAGCCAGAATGGGACTTTCAGAATTGCAGCCCGAGACAAGAAAGCTGAAAAGACACCGAGGCAGCCATGATTAATAAGATGGACATTTTCAAAACAGTCTTTGGAGAGGCGAAGAGGTTGTATAGATTAGTCCAAAGTCCCAATACCGATGTCTCAATTTATCTGATCATTCTTTCCACAGCAGAGGACACACTCAAAGACATTTCATAGCTCAACCACTGGACCCAAACTCTCACATTCCCAACCCAGCTAAAATCTCTTTAGCTTTTTAAGAATTAAGTCATTCTGTGGCCGAAGTGGAAACTGAAGTGTGGTGTGTGTGTGTGTGTGTGTGTGTGTGTGTGTGTGGTGTGTAGTGTGTGTGTGTGTGTGTATGTGTGTGTGTGCATGCACACATGTGTGTCTGTGTATGAGTATGTGTGTGTATGTGTGTGTGTGTGCATGTGAGTGTGTGTTTAACAATTATAACCAAAGAAAAAGTGGCCAAAAAGGAGTGAGGGGGTCATGAGTAAGTTTAGAGGAAGTGATGCAACTATATTTAATGTAAAACAAAAAATTTAAGGTTAATGTAAAAGGTTTTTAAATGCTACTTCCCTCCTAGAGATGCTATGAAAGTTGAAGGAGAGATTCACTACAGGGTGAGGCATGTGGGCGTGGGTGGCGTGTGGGCGTGGGTGGCACGTGGGCGTGGGTGGCATCTGAGCATGGGTGGCGCACGGATGTGGGCCGCATACAGGCATGAGCAGAACGTGGGTGTGGGTGGCATCTGGGCGTGGGTGGCGCACGGGTGTGGGCTGCAACGGGCATGAGCAGAACATGGGTGTGGGTGGCATCTGGGCATGGGTGGCATATGGGGGTATGTGGCACATGTGGGTAGGTGGCATTACCTTGTGAAAAGAAAATGATATAAAATAGACCATAGTTAACATCGCCCAAGGCTACAGGGTACCGGCTTTGACTCTACCCATGCTCAAAGGGTCTCCGATATGTGTGACAATGATACAGTGTCCTTTGCTGCAGACTTTTAGTTTGTCCATGTTGTTTAACCAGTATGATCTCCTGCTGTCCAGAAGAAGCACTCATGTTATATTATGTAAACAGGATACACTTGCAAGGTAATTTGCTTAAGTATGAGGAGGTATAAAAGGAGTAGCCGGGGATATGAATGGAAAGATGCTCCTGTCTGAGAGCTAGTCAGATGACTCGGTAGGTAACGCCCTTAACACACAAATGTAAACATCAGAGTTTGATCCCAGGGACCCCGTAAAGGCAAAGGAAAGAACCAAGCACAAGTTGTCCTCTGACCTCCACACACTATGCTGCGGTGTGAACACTCACACATCACACTCACGGTTCCAACAGTGACAAAGTCATCTCGAAATTCTCTTATTTGAAAGAAGAGGTTCTCAGGTTAAATTTTAAAATAAACTACTATTCAGTGCTCGGTATGAATAAAGTTTCCGTGTAAACTAAAGGAGACTAAAGGGTAACAATTTAACTAAATTCACTTGCGAAATATTAATCAAAGGTAAGTTGGTATCCGTGCTCTTCTGAGAGGAAATGAGCTTTCAGGGAGAAATGCTGTTCCTCAGAGACTCTGCTGTAACAGAACCAGGCAAGAGGCAGATAGGATGATCCTGAGCTGAGTTGCATCTAACAATACATAGAAAAACCAACATAAAATGTAGAACTGATGGCAGAAATGGAAAATCCCAGGGTCACATCTGGAAATTCAGTTGCCTTGTTTAATTTTTTTTTGCGACAGGGTATTGTATCCCAGACTGAAAACAGAACCTACCGTGTCACTTAGGGTGTCCTCGGATTCATGGATAATTCTCCTGCCTCGGCTTCCTAGCTGAGACTACACGCATGAGCCCACCACACTTACAGTGGCAGTTTTAGCATCTCTCTGTGGCTGATAGGAAAAGCCACGTATATATGAGCAGAGATCATGGAGAGTTCAGTGGCATATCCCAGTGTGCACTGGTGTACTTGGATGCTGCAGGATATAAGGGTATACATCCTCTTTAGGTAATCCTGGGATAATTTCAAAATATGATGTTCTGATCTTAAAATCTGTCTAAACAGTTGAAAAGCAAAAAAAAAAAAAAAAGTCCTGCAGAATGTATTTTCTAAAGCACTGTGCACATAAGCACATAATCCAGGAGCTAGCAACAGTGGGAGCCAGAGGTACCTGCATGCGCAGAATCTAAGCGGTACGCTTTGAAACATGCCATGGGTGGAAATAAGAAGTAATGGCGGAAATATTTTGAGCAGAATGCGATGAAAATGTGGCGCCATGCACAAAGCTTGCCGGGTGAAGCTAAAGCAGGGAAAAGCCAGAAAGTAGCAGATTTACCTTCAAAAGCGGATGGAAAGAGATAGTGAGGAGAAAGTCAATCAGGAGACAAGAGAACCCAGCCAAACCACAGCTTAGCTGTCTGAGAGATGCCTAACTCGCAAAGCCCCTGGGAAGGAGGACGGAGTACAGGCAGTCGGAAATGAATGGGGTGTAAAAGGAAACTTGACTAGTTATAAAAAGTGCAAGGGGCCCCTGTGAGGATATTCCTGAAAATCAATTTGAAAGTTGAAACTGACAAATCCTCTGAACGGTATAGAAACCCGGTGCACTGGAGAACAAAGAGAGGTGTCTGTATCTCCTGACCTCAAGTGCTGCGAGCCAAGACCAAGCCAAAGCCAGTTGACTGCATGGAGGATTCTCCCGAACTTTCAAAGACACAGCACCAGCTCTCATGCATTCCGAAAGGAGTCTTTCAGCTCCCTTCCCAAAGCCAGTGTCACCTTGTCACGGTGGGGCTCACCTGAGCGCTGACAGACATGTTGAAAAGCAATGCCATGCATAAGGACCTTCAGGAGGATGAGCAAGGTAGACCAGTGAGCACGGAAGCCTGCGTTCACCAAACCGCAGCAATGGAAAAAAGAGGAATGGCAGTCTCGGAGTGGGAAAACCCATGTCATGCACGTGCCTGCCTGAGACCTTTGCTCATAGCAACAAACGATGTCTGTAGAGCTGATGGAAGGGCAGCCAAGCAGTTCAACAGTGGGGAAGGGATTCTAACAACCCCTGTGAAGAAGAGCAGCTCGAGATGACCTCTGAGTGTTAAGACCTCCAGCATCATTAATTCACAAGGAGATATATAGGAGGGAGACATGAAGGTGATTCTGAGACACTAACACACAGACACACACACGTGCACACATATAAACGTGCACACACACACACCAAAAGGATGTCTGAAAAACAACGATACCATGTGTTAGCTAGCATATACATCATCCAGAAAACTTGTACACTCCGAAGGTGAGCATCCTATAACTTAGCATCAAGAGATGTCTGGATGCAATCTTGCTGATGCAACCAGACCTGTTGTCATGCTCAAGACCAAATGTTGGCCTATACAGACAAGACAGAGGGCAAAAGAAGCCAATAGGAAACAGGAAGCTCACCCGTGGCCAGTTGCAGGACTCTAGAAATCCCTGGACGCCAGCATGATGTGGGACCTTAGAGAGAGTGAAGACTGAGAAGGACTGAGAGATGTTTCTGGAATGATGATGATATCACGTATGTCATTGCCATGGGGATGGCATAGATTTGATCTGTAAAATGTTAGTAAGCTGATTCTTAGAGTTTGCAACTTACTATAAGAATGATTAGAGCATGCCTTCATTAAAAAAGCCTTCATTAAAAAACTTAAAGTGAGTGACAGAAAACAACAGGCGGCGCCTCCTTTTGGTGAATCAGCAAACTCGGGGAAGAGCTGAGACTGCAGTCTTCAGTGCTTAGCCTGACACACAAAGCCTTCAGGGCCAGCCTGATCCACCTTCCAGCCTGCGCTGCTTAAACCATCCTAAGGCTTGCTTGAGTTCATTAGAGACATCCTGAGCACAGGCCACCTCTTGGCTCTAGAATGAGCCAGTTGGGGCAGATCTGAGGTTCTGTCACAGACACCTGCATCTTGCAAGATAATGAAGAAGAAGAGCTTTTCTGTGACATTGCAATTGCTGTCTAGACATGTCCATTTGTAGTATGTCAACTGTACCCTACAGGCTCATGTGTTGGAGCGCTTTGTCCCCAGATGGTGGTGCTGTTTAAGCAGGAGGTAAAACCTTTAGGAGGTGAAGCCTGGCTAGAGGAAGGGGCTCACTAAGGGTTAGACCTTAAGCCTTGATCTTGCCCAGATCTTTCTGTTTCCCACTGGCTACAACACAAGCAAACTATTCAATTTCCTACTGCCACAGGGCCATCCTCCGCCATGCTGTCCCTGCCAAGATGGACTGTATCCCTGTAAACCAGGAACCACAATAAACCCTTCTTTCCTGAGTTGCTTCTTGTCAAGTACTTGGTGATGAGAAACATAATTAATATAATATCCGTGGGGTTGGAGACATTAAAACTGGAAGGAGACACGTCTTACATATCTAACTTTTTTCTCTTTCTTTTTTTCTTTTTTTAACAAAGTGTATCTTAAATTGTCATGGCTCACAGGCAATTTTATTAAAAAAAAAAAAAAACAGGAAAACTTTCAGATCCATGAAATTTTTTTTTTAATCTTAAAAATTCAAATCCAGCTTGATAATTTTGTCAGTCTAATGCTTTCTGGGTTTTGAGGTAATGACCATTTATAAAACGAAATACCAGAACTTTCTAAGAATTTTTTTTTTCTGTCTTTGCTATGGACTGTGGAAAACCTGGCATTTTCTTTTCCTTTTTTCACATTAAGTTATTTATTCACTTTAAATACAGTTGAAGTCCCCCCACCTCTGCCAGATGTCTTCTCACACAGCTCCTCCCCCATACCCCTTCCTTTTCTCCTCTAAGAAGTGGAGGCCACCCCTGGGTACCAACACCTCCTGGCACATTAAGTCACTGCAGGACTAGGCATATCCTCTCCCACTGAGGCCAGACAAAGCAGCCCAGTTATATGAAGGGGATCCACAGGCAGGCAACAGAGTCAGTGACAGCCCCTGCTCCAGTTGTTGGGAGACCCCCATGAAGACTAAGCTGTACATCTGATATATATATGCGGGGAGGGCAGGCTGGATTTTTCTTTATGCATCAGATAAAGAAATTATGGAGGCAGAACACTAGCCTCGGTCTCAACATGGGGTTGCTCTCCAGCACCATAAAAAATGAACAAACAAAACACAGCAATGTTAAAGCAAAGAGGTTGGAGTATCAGAGCTCAATCCAAGTATGAGTTCCCTCCATGCCACCGGTTAATTCTAGAATGATGTTTATTCTTCTCTGGTGGCCGTATCTCTGTCTCAACATGTGGCTATCTACTGGTCCATTTATCTTCTCCGGCACATTTGTGTGCTTGTGACCTCCCTGATTACAGGGTGTGGCTTATTCTGACAAGGCTCTGATCCAGATTCCAGTCACGTGATGAAGGAGACAGGGCTGATCACCTCCCCAGAGCTCCGCTGACCGCACGGGGAGGAGAACAGCAGCCGCCGTATTCCCATAATCACGCTCTCCCGGCAGACATATCTCCTGCCAAAATGGAACTGGGCATGCAGGAAAGAAGAAATAGCCTCACACAGCACATTACAGAGTGGAAAGCTTTTTAAGTCAGCATCTGGGATGGTCCGAAAAACAAATGTGCAGTCTGAGGAAAAGAATTACTGCTGACACCCGCCGACCTCCCGGAAACCGTGCGGCGATGAGATTATCTCTCTTCCAGGACTCCGGCAGCCTTCACAAGGACATTTTCTTGCTTTGCTTTGCTTTGCTTTATTTCATTCCTACCTGATGGGACCTCCGGTTCTGTGCTAATACATTTTCATTCAAAGATAGATGCACGTGGTACTGTGTCTGCCCTGGTTTGGGGTTTCCTGGAAAGCAGAGCTCAAAACAAGGCCCTAGAGGGCTGGTGGTTTGGGTTTTTTTGTTGGTTTGTTGTTGTTGTTGTTGTTGTTGTTGCTGCTGTTGTTTTGTTTGTTTGTTTGTTTGGTCTGGGAGCTAGCCCCATGAGCAGAAGGTTGAGAAAGCTATGAGACAGGAAAGAAACAAACACCAGCAGAAAATGTGAATTATTGAGGTTTATTCCTACACACAGTGGCGTTCATTTCTACAGTTCTTCCAGAACCTCAGAGAACCTTCTGGAAAGCCTCCTAGAATTGTCTAGTTCCCCCACTGCTACCCCACTCCATGCGATGAGTTACCTGCCCGGTGTGTTAACTGTCTCATGTGTAGGAAAACTTCTTCCCTATGTCAGAGAAGGTTCTGGATAAAGTGATCTGCAGCCACGTAGGCCCCTCTGTAAAAACTTGAGAGAGTCAGGGGAGTCTGGGCTCACAGGGAGCGGTATGTCACAGCTGCTGTTGAGATTGATGAGCAACAGGCAGGAAATTTTCTGCCACAGCCTAGGTTTCCTGTGGGAGGTCCACCTTCTTGGATGCCATCACTCAGACCATGCTGAGTGTTTGACCACCAGTGTGGTTTGAGCCATGCTATTCTATAGTGCGTCAGTCAGTGCGAGGGAGGTTTACTGAGCTCGCCCTCTGTAGCTTATCTGGCTTCTCCGCAAAGCTAAAGACAAGGACAAGCATCCATTCTGGAGGAATGAGACTATGACTTAGCCCAGCCTTGGGATGGCATCGTCCTCAGGCATCAGACTTGCACCCTTCCCAGTCCAAAGGAGCAGCAGTCCTCAACCTTCCTGATGCTGTGACCCTTACATACAGTTCCTCATGTTGTGGTGACCACCCCCCCCAACCATACAATTATTTTCATTGCTACTTCGTAACGGCAATTTTGCTACTGTTATGAGTCCTATGGAAGCTATGTGCAGACTCCAGATCCTGGGGACTAGCACTTAGCATTACACTAACAGGAAAAGACAAAACCTCAACAATTAAATATTTAAAATGAGTGAAGAGAACAGAAGATGTGTCATCCACGATGTGGCAGCTGTGAATGGTTACAATGTTTCATTGGGACTAGAAGGTCATTATAGTGTTTGAGCTAAGGGTGGGACTGAGATGCCACTTCTAACATGGAGCTGGCTATCTGGGGCAAAAATGCCTTCTACAGAGTCTGAGTGGATTGAGATTGTGGCCTAAAAACTGAGATAGTGAGTGTGTGGGAAGGGGAGGTGCAATTTTACGGGATTCCATACCAGGACTTCTAAGAGTTTAGACCCAAATGGAACTGAGTAGCTCTCTTGGATGGTGAGTCTCTCTTGGCTGTGATCTTGTAAGATCAAATCTGGTCAGGGAAGAATAATTCAAGAATTCTACCTTTGTGAGTGTCTGACTAAATTTCATGTCTTCAGAGAAGCCTGTTTGTGGCCATGTATGCCATGGGTAACCCTGTATCACAACACATTTTATGTATAGCCATGTTTCATCTGTTCTCAGAATGTCTCAGTTTTTAATTAAGAAGACATTCCTTTTTTCTTTGCCTTTTGCCCACTTCTCGTTTCCATTGGCTTCTCTGAAGAGTCCTTCACGCTTAGCTGAGAGCCTGGCACATACTCAGAATCCCATAAAGAGGAATTGAATTAATAAGTCCAGTTCTAATTGAATAGCTGTTAGACCATTAATGTCCAATGACTTTTGTGATGTCTTATGGCAGGGTTCCAGGGATCAATAGGAGGAGTATCAGATGATAGGGGTTCAATATTCTGTCTGTGTAGTGGGAAGCAAGGGGGTGACCCTCAGAACACCTAAGATGACCGTGCTGGCTACACATGGCAAGCAGACTTGAGCTACCACACGAGTGGGAAGTGGAGTTTTGTTCAGCTGTGTAGTAAACGCTCTCATACATGGAGATTTAACAACCCCTTAGTCATATTTTCCTGGGTCAAAGGCTCTCCCGAGTTGCACATCATGTCTTGTACTTGGCTGTTTTCATCTGCGAACTGAGTATACAAGGAAGTTTCGCTCATACATTTGGCACCTGGGTGCTTATTCATGTTCGCTCTCTGTATGCTATCTTGAGCTGCTGCATAGCAAGTCAGATGTCTCTCATAGAAATTGGCTTCCAAAGGGGACAGCCAATGCTACCTCTAAAAGCTGGAGCTCTATTCAGACTGGGACCCAGAAGCTTCTACCAGAAGAGAAATAAGTCGGTTATCTCTTAGTGGGAAGATTAGTTAAAACTTCAGAACTCATATATTTGAATACTTGGCCCCCTGTTGGTAGCACTGTTTGGAGGGATTAGGAGCTGTGGCTTTTGTTGGAGGAGGACGGTCCCTGGGTTGGGCTTTGATGTTTCAAAAGATTACTGCTATTTCCAGTTTCTTCTCTCTGCCTCAGGCTCAGATGTAAGGTCTCAGCTACTGCTTCAGTGACATGCCTGCTTGCCTGCTGCCATGTTCCTAGCCATGATCGTCACAGACTGACCCCTTAGAAACCATAAGCAAGCCCCCAGTTCAATGCTGTCTTTTATAAGTTTCCTTGGTCATCGTGTCTCTTCACAGGAATAGAAAAGTAACTAAGATACCATCTCCTCTACCCCAGCCCACCCCACAAGACAGCAGTTAGGAGACTGTTCTTATAGATCCAACCTATAGTTTATAGTAGAGAAGGTACAGAGAAATGGAAGTAGGTTGCTGTATAATTAGGGGAGAGCTTAGCTATTGAGTATAATTGTCTTACAGCCATTAGAGAAGAGAGAACTTCTTTGTCTCTACAGGTTTCTCATTACTTTATGGAGGAAAAAAATTACAAATTCTCTGACTTAGACATTACCAAGTTATTTTCCTACAGTCCTAAAGGTCATATGTGCAAAATGAGTCCCATATATCTAAAACTAAGGTGTCTGAGGGCTGGTTCCTTTCTTGGGGACATAAGACAACCTATCCCTTGCTTCTTTCTGGCTTCTAAAAACTGTTTAGAGACTCTTCATCTCCAAAGCCAGATGTGAAGCATCTTCGCTGGGGAGAGGGTGGGGCGTAAGCCAAAGGGACAAAATCAAAATCTGATCAAGCTAAGCATGAGGAAATTTGTGAGAGATGGCATAAAAAGTCAGTCATATGACTCATGTAGGGTCTGGAATCCAGGGTTATAAATAAACACAACAGATTCATCAATACAAAGTTGCAAGATGATTTCTGAGGTCATTTATGAAGTTGTCTTATCCCGCCATTGTCCGACAGAAACCAAAGTTTCCATATATGCATATTTAAATTTTCTGGGACTCAAAAAAACGAAAGGCCATGTTAGTCACATCCCTGTTAACCTCTATGTCTCATGCAATTGCCTTCTGTCACGTGATCTGTAAATACCGATTTTCAACTACTTTTTCATATTAAATTATAGCTCCCATGGGTTAGTCCGTTTTATCTTTGGAACTGGCTGGGTTTCCATCACTCCATGGCTACACATGGTCCATGGTGACAAAAGATCATGATGCCCTAGAGAGAGATGCCCAAGGTTCACACAAAGGCAACCCAGCATGCAGAGGCAGGGGGCAGCGGCAGCTTGAAAGGAGAAGGAAACCCAGGAAGGAATATGCAGATCTGGGGGAGTAGAGAACACAGCCATGGCATTGAATGTGAAGACAGGTAGGATGGAATGAGGGAATCTCCCACAAAAGACACAGAAAAAAAATGAATGAAGTATAGGTAATGATTCTTCAAATTTTCAGTGTCTTCTACCTCCCCCCCCCATTCCCTTTTCAGGGTAAAGAGAAGGTTACAGAAGGTTCATAGACAGCTTTGTCCACTCACCATCTGTTGAACCGTACCATGCCACCACGAAATAACTGCCAACTGCCCGGGGTTATAAAATCAGAACCCAAGCTGCCTTCAGCGGGGAAGAATGTCAACTTGGTTGCAATCCTAGCATAAAACAACCACCTCCCCCTACACCTCGCTCGTGTAAAACTCGTCTTCTCTAAAACGGCTTACATAGCAATGCTATAACATAAAATACTCACGATTATATTGTGACCTCATATCTAGAAGTCCTAGGGTAGTGCCAGCTTAAAGATCCTTCTAAAACTACACATGAGGTTTGGATGCGGCACACATATGCAAAGGGCTTTGACTTTTTCTAGGCTTCATATTGATATTTTTTTCCTCAACCAATGGGTAGGCGGCTAATTGTCCCTATGTTTGTGGGGCTAAGGGGCCTTCCTGGCTTAAGAGAGCTTCAATTTTAGAGCACTGTTAATCTCCAGACCCAATATTTAGGACTTTGGGTGCTAATATCAGAAAAAAGTCCTGAAACACAGCCAAGTTGGAAAGCCTTCTCACCAAGGACTTCCCAGGATTAGTATCCCTCAAAGAAGGGCCTCCTAGGGCCATTGAGTCACCAAGAGAGATTATCAATAAATATTACCAGTCTATTAATTTGCAACAAGAGGAGAGCTGGAAATCCCCAAGACCATGCAATCAGTTTCTCCTCCCTAGATGAGGCCAGTCTAATCATTTAAAAAAGAAAACTGATGACCCCACGCAGAGGCAGGAGACCTGAATGATCAGCAGGTCCCTCTCCCTGCTCCACGCCCAGCATGAAGTCTGTCTGTTCATTTACAAAGAGAAATTACTATCAGAGAGACGGGTCCATCAGAGACCATGTGGTCAGCACATTTTGTGCTTCGGCTCTGTCTTCTGTACAAAGTGGCATCCAGTGAGACGTCTTCAGCCTCTGTGGGCAGCCTGTGAGGGATGGAGGGTCCAAAGGCAGCCCACCCTTCTTTCCAGTGACTGAAGAACATCTTCACCTGCAAATTCTGGCAGAATTGTCTTGGTAGGTCCTCCTGCCTTCAGGATGGGTCTTGCCAACATAGCCGTGCCAATTAGCATCCTGCTATCCAGGTTCTGACCTGTGAGGCCTGGCCATTATTATTATTTTTTTTTTTAGGATTTTATTTATGTATGTGCATCAGATCCCATTGCTGTGGTTGTGAGGCACCAGGTGGATGCTGGGATTTGAACTCAGGACCTCTGGAAGAGCAGTCAGGGCTCTTAACCACTGAGCCATCTTTCCAGCCCAAGACTCGGCCATTCTTACATGTGTTAACATCTTCAAATACGAGACAGGTTTCTCTTCCCTGGGTGCCAGCTCGTCATTATTACGCACAACTTTCTTCTCTTATTTTGAGCACCTCCTACCCACTTCCTACCAGATCTTACAGAGGCAGAATGGGGATTTCCCATCCTTCAGGAATCTCTATTAATTCTGTGGAGACATCAGACAGAACAGTGGTTAGGGGTACGGGGCTCAGAATTGAGGAAAAATCATCTTTGGTCTCCTACTACTGAGTACGTAGGTAGGTTATTATGTCCCTTTGAGCCTCAGTTTCCCAGTCTGTAAAACGGAAACCTTTCAAATCCGGTAGATACAAGTAGGAAATGATAGGTCGCGTGTAAAGAAATTAACCCAATTTGGGATTAATTGGGTACTGCGTGGATGAGAGCGGGTAGCCGTAACCGTGGAAATCATTTTTTTCTGTTACAATTTTGAAATATTACGATTTTACAACCTAGACAAACAAAGATTAATGACACAAGAACCTGACTGAAATTGAACACTGGAGATAACAGACATATAACCCATACCCTGTGTTATATCTAGTGCTGTTGATATATTATATTCCAGAGAAAGACGACGGTAGTCTATGTAGACCCTCCTCCTTCCTGGCCACTTCTCCTGTCTGTGCTGTTCATCACTGTCCTCCCTCGGGTTCTGGATAAAGTCCCAAGTCTCAGATGTCCACCTTCCTCTATCCTGTCCCCTTTTCCTCTTACCAGAATCTTCAAAGAGAACCTTGGCTGTACACCCCCATGGTTACCATGGTTACCACCAGAGTAGCCATTACTCACTGACTCTTCCTGGCTACCCTGTAAAGGGTATCACGTATCTTTATGGAAGATACAGCTAAGACATAGCAAAATGAAAGCCTCTGCCCCATTGAAGACCTAAAGGTATTGAGGAAAAGGTGCCCATGGTCAGAGTCAGGGGTTGAATTATAATTGCTGGCACTTTCCCAAGGTATAAGAGTATTTTCTATGTGACAATGTTCTAGGCAGCATAAATACTGTCTAACTGAGGATCTAACCCCATAAGAAGGCTTCCTCACTTCTGGTGGGAATGTAAACATGTATAGTCACCATGGAAACCACTATGGAGGTTCCCTCTAGAAAACTGAAATTATAACAACCACAGGACCTGCCATCCCACTCATGGCTATATGCCTCCAGTATTCTGAGTTGACATACAAGGACACCCGTGTCACAGCTGCAATGCTGTGCACAATAGCCAGGAAAGATGAAGCCAGCCTAGGTGTCAATCAACACACAGATGGATGGAGAGAGGCGGATACAGAACACACACTGGGATTTTATGGGTCCATGATGAGGAATGAAGTTGGGACATTTTCAGGAAAATGGATGGGACCAGAATTAGTGGGCTAAGTGAAGTAAGCCAGATACAAGTGTGACAAATTGTGTGCGTGCAAAATAAACCTTACAGTCGTAGGCTGTGATGACCTTCATCCATAGCCTACAGGCGAGACTACCCAGCTCAAGCATGTCACACTTCTAAGAGGGACATCTCAGAATCTTATGTAGAGTGTTAGAGCCTCAGACAGAGCTTCCTAGGTCTGAGTCATGAGAGGTTCTCTACCCAGTAATATTGTGACACCCTGGCAAATGTTACCTGAGCAAGCCAACAATGGAAGATAGTTCCACGGGAGAACTCGCACATCCTAGCTTTCCCAAAGACTCAGTCTTCTGACATGATTTATCAGTGAGCCACTGCTACCACCCACAGAGACTGGCGCTGTGGTCTTCATCTTAGATGCTATTCTTAAGACATTTATCTGTCTGTAGGAAGAGCCAGGCAGGCCATTACAGGAAACTTTGGGCTGTGTTAGATCCGTACATGGGAGCTCACAGAGAGCACAGTCTGTGTCCTCCTTGATTACTGCTTTTCCCTGCCTCCGCCCTCCATACCACTTGGTCTTTCATCTCTGCCCAGCTTCTAAAGTTCCCAAAGGGAACATGGTCCTTTGGTCCTTTCCATCATGACACATGATTGCCACCCACTGGTAAGGCTGTTTTCACTGCAGAGCCTCTAAGACTTGAGTTGGGCCCACAGCAGCCTTCCCACACCCCCAAGCCTGGCAGCTTAGTGTCTGGGTATCAAAGGCTAAAGAGCATTCACTGCCTTGGAAAGGGTTGTAAGGAGTCTCAATTCCTTCTGATAAGGCCACTGGCATTTATCAAGCTTCTGTCATGGAACCTACTTCATACATGAGGCCCTCCACTATTACTGTAGAACTGAAGATGAATTTTGAACGTCCATATGATAAATACAGTTTACAACTATGATGAGGTCATGTAGTCATCACTGGGCCCGAGTTCGATCCTCAGAATCCATGTAAGAAGACTGACATCCTAGCACATGGCTGCAATCCCAGTGTTGGGAAGGTGAAGATTCCCTAGGGCTTATGGCCTACCCAGCCAAGGCCAGTTGATAAGCTCCAAGTTCAGGGAGAGACCCTGTCTCAAACATTAAAGGAGATGGGCTCTGAGGAAGAATGACACCTAAAGCACTCTCTCAGTTTCTCTGTCTCTGTCTCTTCTCTGTTTCTCTGTTTCTCTGTTTCTCTGCTTCTCTCTCTCTCTCTCTCTCTCTCTCTCTCTCTCTCTCTCTCTCTCTCTCTTTCTCTCTTTCACACACACACACACACACACACGCATGCATGCACTCACACACACACATACACACACACACATTCACACCTCACCACACTTTCCTTGTTGCATGCTTTGCAAATATAGCCCCATAGGAGGGAAAGCATTGTCCTCATCATGATTTTGAAGGAAAGACCAGAGGCATGAAGATAGTAAGGTAAAAACACTGAGTTTAGTGAGATTTCCTCCTGGGAAATCTGCCTCTAGAATCTCATCCTCTTGACCATGATTTGTCTCAGAAAGACTGCCCCCACTTCTTTTCAGCACCCCTTGTCCTGTCTCTTCCTGACATGGGGCCATTTCACCCTTATCAGCTCTCCCCAAATGTTCACTGTAGCCACTGGGTCCACCAATAACCCTGGTCACCATACAGTAGATGGTCCACACAGCTCCTGCACTGCAGAGCTGACACACTGGGTCTATCTCTCAAGCAGGCAAGCCTCAAGCAATTATCTCTTAGAGGAAAACAAAGCGTTTGCACTAACTGTTGATCCAGAATGTCTCTCTTGAGTTCCAGGAGGCACCAGTCTGAAATCAATGCACTTGGTTTCAGACCAGATAAGGAAATGAAAGAAATGAAGAGAGGGAAGAGTGGACCCGTCCCACTGGGAAAATCCTCCAAACATTTTTAGGCCAATTTCAATTTCTTTTTCCCAAGAATCTTGATGAAAAAAACCTTGTATTTACCTAAAATATCACATTGGCTGTTCTGGAAGCCTCTTGCTCCTTGGAGTGTTTATTAAGAAATGCCGTTCTTGACACAACAAATTTCAGCTTTCTTGGCTTCTGAAAAGCTGTAAAATCATTAATTATCTCTTAAAATGTATTATTAGAAATGCAAGCTCTTCCTGTCTCTGTGTCTGAATATCTTGGCATGAGCCGCTGTAAACTTAACATGAGCAGTCATGGGATAGCTATGATGACCTTTGAGGCCCCTTCTAGCCATCAACCACAACGAATTCATGAACTTGGAGTAAAGATTACCAACAGATGGCCTGAAATCTCCCTTTGTTTCCCCTCTGTTCTTGAGGAGTAAGTTAACAGATATTGATTTTTATTTCTCAACCTGCAGAGAAATGAGTGTTTCACTGTTGACATTTTTATGATCTGTAGTTTCCGGTCTATTTAATAGCCTCCGTGTGATATTATAAAAAGGCTCCTGATCATAAAAACCTGTTATATAAGAGAAAATTCTTTCAGCCTAGCAAAGCTAGCTGAAAGAATCCACTTCCTCAGAGAGGAAAGTCTTGGTGGTCACACCAGGAAGAGAAACATTACTTGGATTGGACAGAGATGAGATTCTCCCTGTACACCAGGCGATGATTGACTTACGATTGCTCTCGAAAAAAAATGACCAAATTGCTTATTTTTATCTGGGAAAGGTTGAGCCAGGGACCCTTGGAAATGTAAACCTGAAAACCTGATTCCGCAAAGGTGTTGTCTTGGGCAACAGTAGTTTGAGTCAAACTGATTTAAGCTAGGCTGCTGTGATAAACCGCTCCCTAAATGTGTACTAACTTTAACAACGGGGGATTTATTTCTTATTCACGATGCATTATCAATGTAGGATAAAGGGAATTATGTTCCAACCAGTCTGCCACACTAGGCTATGGCAACAATATCTGTTGTTTGTTTTGAGATAGAGTCTCACTGTGGATCTCAGGCTGGTCTTGAACATGGAGCAATCCTCTTGCCTCAGTCTCCCTACTTCTGACATTACAAGCGTCTATTATCGTGAGGTGATGCGCCAACATTGTGTCCTAAAAGGACATCATTCAGGATCTTTTTTACCCTCCCAATAAATGTCTTCCAAGGAGTGATAATATTTCTTACTGTCATCCTTTGGTCCTAAAGGTGACACAGCCCTATCCCATCACAAAGAAGACAGGAAAGTATGACTCTGGGCATGCCCAGAAGAACAGGCCCAGGATTATGCATGACTCTGGGCATGCCCAGAAGAACAGGCCCAGGATTATGCCTAAGTATGAGAAACCCTAACCATAGCAGCCAGGATTGACTGAGTACTTGGTATAACCAAGCAATACGTCAAGGCCCTACCAACTTTGTTACATCCAACCCACACCCAGTCCCAATGCTGTACAGGGTATGCTTCCCTGGGGTGGTCTGCTCAGGAAAGGAAACTCAACATGAAGACAGAAGGCTAAATAAATAGCCAAGGCTACCTCTGCCTGTGGACAGCGTCACTGAACCATTAAGCTGCTGTTCTCTATGGGCTCCAGGCAGCTGTGGCCAAAGCACAGACCATCTGCACGAGGAGGCCGAGAAGAGCAGCTGCTACCTTCACTGGGACAATAATGCTCCCGCATCAGAGAGAGAGAAAGAGAGAGAGAGAGAGAGAGAGAGAGAGAGAGAGAGAGAGAGAGAGGACTCGAACTGAAGGGAGCCGCAGATTCTTTCCCCACACCACTGGGAAACTGTCAGCCCAGGAAACTGGTTTTCCGGTGCAAACATGCTAGGCTTGTTAACCATTGTCCCAGGTCCTGATCAAGGAAAAAGTAATGTCACACGAGACGTGAAAAAAATGTTTGAGCCAACGTTTAAAATATGCAGCACTGGGATGAAGAGATGGCTCAGAGGATGAAACATGTACTGCTCTTGCAGAGGACCCCAGCTCCTTGCCCAGTATCCATGTCAAGTGGCTGCCAGCTGCCAATAACCCTAGCTCCAGGAGATCTAACACATCTGGCCTCTGCCAACACCTGGACTCAGACAATTACCTACTCCCCTCTCCAACAATTACACATATACATAATTAAACATAGAAATAAATCTTTTTGAATATCCAGCATGTATAGGGGCACATATAATCAATTTGAGAAGATGTATATATTTGCATGAGATAATTCTGAACTGGCATATACATTTGAGACTTACTGCAATGGTTTGTATATGCTTGGTCCAGGGAGTGGCGCTATTAGGGGAGTGGCCTTGTTGGAGTGGGTGTGGCCTTGTTGGAGTAGGTGTGTCATTGTGGGCCTGGGCTTTAAGGCCTTCATCCTTACTGCCAGTCTTTTAACATCCTTCAGATAATATAGAACTCCTGCACTCTCAGCTCCTCCTGCATCATGCCTGCCTGGATGCTGCCATACTCCCACCGTGATGATAATGGACTCAACCTGTAAGCCAGCCCCAATTAAGTGTTGTCCTTTATAAGAGTTGCCTTGGTTATGGTGTCTGTTCACAGCAGTGCAAACCCTGACTAAGATACATATACATATAAATACATATAATTTATGTATAAATTATAAATTACTTAATAGTCATCCGACAAATTCATCATCTGCATCTGTCTGCCTACCTACCTGAACCAGTAGAAATATAACTTAGGGTGTATGTTCAATGTAAAAATAAATTATGTTGGTGTTTAAAACCCTAAATATAAAGAAGTGAAATCAACCAAATAATATATTTCATCCAACCCAATATTAACCCAGTGCAGGCAAATATGTTCCCTTCGCTACACACCCAGCTCAGGGAATTAGAAATTTATTTTGTTTTTGTGCCTAGCTTTTGGAATTCTCCATGGACTTAAAATACATTGCAATTGGCACAGTCCACTGTCTTTGGAAATTTTTGAAGTGTATTCGTTGTTCGTAAAGAGTCCTCAAATGCAGAGTACATCAAAGCTCTTTGAAATAATTGAATGAGACCCATGATGATAGACAAACTGACGTGGTGTTTCTGTACTACTCTAGACATAATGCGTATGCCTGAAATGTGCATGTTTTAGTATTTTTTAAAAAGCAGCGTGTGGGTGTTTGCCTGCACACACATGTACAGGGCCCACAGAGCTAGCCAGGGACTGGAGTTACGGATGACGGTGAGCCACTATGTGAGTGTGGGTACAGAACCCAAAGGTGGGAAGCAGTCCTAAATGCTGAGCCTTCTCTCCAGCCCCTGGCATGTGCCTTTTAATATGAGCAGCCTCTGCTTGCAAACTCTGAACACAATTCCATTTTCCTTGGAGGGATGCCTTCTCCAGGAAAGCCACGGAACCACCTGTTCTCCCTGCAGCCAGCTGGAAGAGTTTCCTGTGGGGAGAAGAGATATGTGTGTGTCTGTGTAATGGGACAGCAAACACCTGGATCTTGGTTATGCATTCTCTGTGCCAGCTGTGTGACAGGCCAGTTCAAGTCCCTGCCAGGAGACAAAAGACGTCTCCTCGTCTTCATGCACTGACAGAATGCAGGTCCTTTGCCTCACCTAATTTCCTGTGAGTCTGTATTCCAACGAGACCTTGTAGATGGAAGTGGAGTTGTCAAAAGGCAATTGGCCTACATTTCTCAATATTTCCTGGGCTCGAAATGTCTTTTCCATCCATTTTCCTGAAAGACACACTCATTGGTCTCAGCGCTTGAATGTTCTAAGAGCTCAATTTGGGTCTGGTGAGCTGGCACCTCATTACGAACAGTCCATACACCACAACTGATGTCCTCAGGTAGACCCGACAAAGCTTGACTAACAGGCAGAGGAACCCCTGCAGCCTGGGGTTCAAGTCTCACTTGTCTTGTTGTACAAGTCAGAATCAACTTGCGGTGGGTCCAGGACCCGGATCCTCTTGATGTGTGTCCAGGCAGGGTGTCTAAATGACTGTATCTCTTCCCTTTGGCATTAAAATAGGCAGGGCTGGAGGCTTGACCTTCTCTGTGTATTTAATTAGGTGCTATTTAATTACCCACCAGAAAGGTTGGCTAGGCAGTCACCCAGATAGTGAGGAACCCTCCCCAGGTCCTCCATCCTAAAGTGACCTGATGGCATCCCAGCTCCATTGACAAAAGCTGTTTTCAGAGTCCTGTCATACAGGTTGCATTCATGTCGAGAGATTATATTGATCCCGTACAAATAAAAAGGAGAAAATGATAGTGTGTTCAGTTATAAATGAATCTCATGTAGATTTTCTCCCTATTAAAGCTCCCCACAATAATTTAAATATGATAATACAATTTATATTAAGTGGTGTGTGTACAGTATACAAAGTAATACAAAGTATACAAAGTAATAGTGTATGACACGAAACACATACACACAAGCAAACACACAATCAGCATCTGTAATCGCTGTGTGTCTTTTCCTAGGGAAATCTGAACACTGCTTCATGCTGGGTATGGTACAAATTAGCTCTGGAAACATAAAATATGTGCTAGAAACCAGATCAGTTACAGACCCTTGATACTGAATCTTCCCATGGACAGAGCTGTTGTAGAAACCAAGCCCCTGACTGCAAAGAAAACTACATTGTACCTGTTGGTGGCAGGGCCACCAAACCATGGGAGAGGAAAGATGATCTGTGTGAAGGAATATCTGTGATGAAGCAGGAAGCTGACAAGAGGCAGAGACATGATTCTGATCCTGGCCTACTCATTCCAGACATCCTGCCCAGTGAACATAAAACTAGGAAGAGAGAATAGCACGCAGGAATTCTGACAAGACCAAGTGGTCCATATGGACATCAAACTCAGCATGACGGCACGACCAGACTTTCCTCCTCCTCTGGCACACAGGGCTTTTGAGTACTGTTTGATAATATTCCAAAAAGAAAATGAGAAGCCACCTCTCCCAAATGTTCTGCCTCAGTCCTGGAAATGACTGAAGCGTTTACCCTGACTCCGGGAAGTGTTACAGATGGGAGCCTGGTGCCATGCCTTGTTCATTTAGAGTTGTCAGGATAGGGATGTCTCAACAGGCCTGGAGTGTCCATAACTAGGCACAGACCTGTTTGCAGCCTCAGAGAACACACCTGGCCATTCCAGAAAGTAATTTCTGGCTGGATGTGGTGCTGCCTGTCTATAATCCCTGCTCTCAGGGTTCTGAGGCAAGAGAATCATGACTTAGACGTCAACCTGAGCTGACTAGTGACATGCTGTCTCAGAAAATAAAAAGCGAAAGTTTCTCAATAGTTCTGCTTCATATATATATATATATATATATATATATATATATATATATATATATTGGTTTTTCGAGACAGGGTTTCTCTGTGTAGCCCTGGCTGTCCTGGAACTCACTCTGTAGACCAGGCTGGCCTCGAACTCAGAAATCTGCCTGTCTCTGCCTCCCAAGTGCTGGGATTAAAGGCGTGCGCCACCACTGCCCGGCTCTTCCTATATTTTTTAAAAAATATTACCAGTCACAGAGTTATATTTGTACTGAGAATGTGCCCAGGTCCTACCCAGATTTTATGATTAACATTTTAAAAATCTTGCTTTGTTATTAATTTTAACATAAGTTGTTTGACTTTTGTCATTGATTTATAAGAGCTCTTTACATATCGTGGGGACAATCCATTGGGCAAGCTTTGCAAATATTTCATCCCAGGCTATGACTGACCTGTGCATTTTCTTAGTGGTAGTTTATAGGGGACAGAACTTTTAAATATTAATGCCTTCTAATTTTAATATTCTATATCTATACTTTTGTCTCTTTGGATCTAGTTTAAGAAATTCATGCTTCTTATACATCCAAAATAGAAAAGTCTTTTCATGTTTCCCTCAGAACTGTAATTTTAAAGGACCACTGAGCTGACTCAGCAGTGCTGCCAAGCCTGATGATCTGGGACCCACAGGGTCTAAGGAGAGAAGTGACTTCTGAAAGGTGTCCTGTTTTCTCCATGCATGCACCATGGCACATAAATACACACACACACACACACACACACACACTCAACTCCATTAATGTAAGAATAACTGTACAATTTTCATAATTACATTTAGAGTTAATTTTGTGTTCATTTAGACATATTTACTGTATGAATTTTCTGAGAAAAGCACTGAGGTTCATCTTATTCCTCTTATCTATCTAGTCATCCCAGAGTAAGTTATTTAAAATAAGAAAAGACCATTGTCTCCTTCATTGACTTAGCTTGATATCTTCTGGGAGAGTCAATTGGCCAAATGCCAAGGCTATTTCGAGGCTGTGTATTCTGTCCCATGGAATACACTGTCCAACAGTTCCTGTGCTTTTCTGATGACTGATAAGCCTTCAAGCAAGAACTTTCAACTTTGTTCTTTCTCAAGATTCATTTGGCTGTGTGTGTGTGTGTGTGTGTGTGTGTGTGTGCAGGTGTACTCGAATGCAAGTGGAGGCCAGAGGTAAAGTTCGAATATAATTTTTCAAGCCCCATCCTGTTTATTCTTTGTGACAAAATCCGTCACAGGCCTGGAGCTCACTTAGTAGGCAGGGCTGCTGGCTATCGAGCCACAGGGATCTATCTTCTGCCTGCCTCCACTTCTTCTTCAGTGCTGAGATTGCACGTACCAATCACTTTATACATAGAAACAAGTGATTAAACCAAGACTCGTGCACATGTGTGGCTAATACCATGCTGTCTTCTCACCCCCAGGAATTTCTTTTACATTTTCGCATGAGTTGTACCATTAGCTTGCCGGCCTCTTCAGAAAGCCTGGTGGTATTGTGATCTGTATTGTGTGAGTCCATGGGAAATTTTGGAGAAAACGAACATGTTTAACACTGAGGTCATAAGCATAGTAGACCACGCTATCACTGTATGTTGTCTTTAATTTCCATCAATGTTATTCTCATTTTTAATGTAACAATCTTGAATGTCTTTTGTAGTATTCATTTCTGAAGAATCTCAGACTTTAGACACTACGCTACTTAAATTGTTTCTTGAAGTTTAATTTAAAAATATGTACTGTTAGCATCTAGAAGCCACTGAATTTGCTTCTGCAAGATTTATTTCATCTTTAATTTCTGTGTCTCTGTGTGGGTATGTACACTTGAGTATAGGAGCCTGACGAGGCCAGAGTAGGGCATAGACTCCCCTACAGCTAAAGTTACTAACAGTTCTGACAGGCAGCAAATGAGTCCTAGAAACGGAACTCAGGTCCTCTGCAAGAGCAGTGTATGAGCTAAAACATTTCCCCATCCCTGAAGTGACTCTCAGACTTCCGACTTTGCTTATGTGACCCAGAGCCATAGTGTAGATGACCTGAGGACTTTCAACTTGTGTACCAACATAGAATCACGGTAGCTCTACCTCTCTCCTATAATCCTGGCAGGAACTCTGCAGCCTACAGCACAAAGCTGAATGGATACAGTGAGTGAGCACCCTTGCCGTTTTCCCTGAGTTCAGAGTGAAAATTTTTACTCTCTCGCTAATGGTATTTCAGAGATAGTCGTCATCGTGATGGAATCCCTTCTGTTCTCTGATGTCAGTGTTCATTTTCTCATAAGTCAGAGCAAAATTTTGCAAATTTTCTCAGACTTTATCCAAGTGATTATAGATTTTAGTTTTTTACTATTTCATTTTGTGTATGTGTCTGTGTGTGGGTTGGTGTCTGTGTGTGGGTTGGCGTATATGTGTGCAGTACCTTAGGAGGCCAGAAGAGGGCGACAGATTCCCCAGCTGTTAGTGTTACTTGGATGGTAGAGCTCTTGACACCCCGGGATGCTAAGAACCTAAGACAAGTCCTCTGGAAGACCAGTAAGTGTTCTTTACCACTGAACTATCTATCCAGCCCTAATACATGCTTTTTAAATGTTTGATTTTGTTTAAGTAGCAGAGTCTGTTGATGACATTTTGAGAGGTAACCCAGGCCCATATTCCTAAAAGAAAACCTATTTTGCTAGATTTTACATACTGATAGAAGCATCTTGCTGATATTTTATTGTAGTTTTTTTTTGTGTGTGTTGATTAAGACATTGTTCCATAATTTCTCTGTCACAATGTTTTGTCAGGTTTTGGCGTCAGAGTTACCATCCCTCCTAAAACAAACAGGAATAATCCTTCCTCCTCTGCTCAGTGAGAATTGAGAGCCTGCTTTCATCTGTCCCTCATACGACTGAAGGATTTGATTTCTGAACCGCCCTTTGACCTGTGAACCACCAGCTGCTGTCATTTGTAGGAAGATTTATAAAGTTTTGTTTTAACAAATGCAGCCTCTTTAGACATTGGGTTATTACAGGTTTCATACAATGGCTGTTTGTTAAATTTTTAAGGAAACTTTTGACTTTACATTTATTCCGTGTATCGACGCATATCATTTGTAATCTGACCGCACTCTTTTGATACAGGACCCATGAAGACAGGTCCCGCCTCATTTCTGATGCTGCTCATCTCATTGGTCTAGCTGGGAGTTCACCCATCTCGACTTCTTTTATTGGCATTTTCCACAGAAACAGCACTTACCTTTGTTTTCTCTACGGTTCTCCAGCCCCCAGATTTCTTTTAATTATCATTATTTTACCTCATTCTGCTTATTACGGCTGACTCTTCTCTTTCAGGCTTTATAAGATAAAGTCCCAAGCCACTGTTCCTCTTTTGCAGAATAATCCACTTAAGGATATAATGTCAGCTGGACCTAGTGGCAAATGCCTTTAATCCCAGCATTTAGAGACAGAGGCAGACAGTTTGTCCTGACTTCAGGGCCAGTCTGCTTTATATAGGGAGTTCCAGGCTAGCCAAGGCTATACTGTGAGACTATTTCTCATGTAAACACATAAATAAATGAGGGTATAAATGTCTTTTTGTGTTTTCCTGTTGTTTTATTTTTCTTTTGATGTCATGAAAACCTTGGATTATATCCCAGACATTGTAAATGAAATATTATAGAAAAAGCTAGATTTTGTTTTGTTCCTCAAAGAACAAAGAACAGTTTGCTTGTTTTTAATTTATTGATTTGTCTGTTTATTTTTGGTTTGGCTAAACCCAGACATGTACACGCCATGCTTGAGGTGAACAACACCTCTGTCCAGTGAGATGGATCAACAGATAAAGACAAGCCCGGCAACCAGAGGTTGGTCCCTAGAACCCATGTGGTCGTAGAAAGATAGACTAAAGATGCATTCTGACCTCTACATGTGCACTATGGAGCATGTGCCCTCACACGTGAACGTAAACACATAAAAAGTGAATGGATGAATGGATGGATGGATGAACAAGTAGATGAATGAATGGATGGATGGATGAATGAAAGGATGAATGAATGGATGATGAATGGATGAATAGATGGATGGATAAATGAATGAAAGGATGAATGAATGGATGATGAATGGATGGATGAATGAAAGGATGAATGAATGGATGATGAATGGATGGATGAATGAATGAATGAATGAATGAAAGCCTGTAGAGACTGCCTGTGCAGATGAGCTTCAGTGGTCCATAGCAGCAGACGGAAGTACATGATTGGCAGACAGAAGTCAACGTACCCTCTCCTCAGACTCACCTATCTGAATTTGCCCACTTTCCTCCTGATAGCTAGTGTGTCCTCTGCTAAATAAGCCATCAAGACTAAGGAATTTGGGCCAGGTTTAGTCGCTTGCCTGGCACTGGCTGATCTTGTTGTCAGGCCAAGAGCCCTAAGGATGGAAACACACTCATCTCACCCACACATCACTTTCTCCTTCCAAGATTCTACCCCTCCCTCTTGTCCCACTTCTTTGTAGCCCCGTGAGCGTCACTTATTAAGTTACAAGAGCAAGAATTTACATCCTATGTGTGATAGTGGAATTGCCAAATGCTACTACAGAATAGTAGCAGCAGTAGCAGCAAAAATGTAACTTTGTGTGATCAAGTAGAAGCATGACTCTCACCAAATGGAGGTGAATAATCAACATATTTCAACATACCTGCCACGAATCTGGCATACAGTACAATCAAAGAACATACTGGTTTTTAGCCAGGTATGGTATGGCATACCTCTAATTCCAGCATTTGGGAGGCAGATTCAGGAGGAATCTCTGTGAGTTTGAGGCCACCCTGATCTACGTGATGAGTTCCAAGCCAGCTGGGGCTACAGAGCAAGACCCTGTCTAAAAACAGAACAAAGAAACAAACAAACAAGCAAACAACAACAAAAGAGAGAAAAATATGCTAGCTTTCTCTCCGGGATGTCTTTGTTTTCACCGTTACCCCTGCACACTCATTCCTAAGCAGGCAACACATGTATAAGATTGGCTAGCATTGGCGTGCATGGAAACTTATATAAATAAATTACATCAATAATGCATCACGAGGATTTCTTTGTCTTCGTTCGATTGCTTTGGGGAAACACGGCCGTAATGGATACATACTATTCTACGAGACACATCACCATCTATTTAGATGATTCATGGCTTATAAAAACAAAAGAAACCCACATAGCTTTGCTGTATACATTTCTATATGAGAAAAATCATGCCCCGTGGCCTTATTTTCAATGAGGCTCAGTGCTTACTGGTTAATGCCAAACAGATAAAGTTAAGTAGCACATTTTGGAGTCTAAGATGCTCATTAAAAGCACTTTCAGATTCGGACTAATAAAAATGACATATCTGCCTCGTCCCTGCTTAAGGAAATTGAAGTGCTTCATCATCTTTATCTCATTAAAGATCCCACCGCAGTGCTGTGGCATGGGCGAAGGTCAAGGAGGCTCTGCCTTTTGCAGAACGGAGGATCAAGTGTCAGGATGATGAAGTGCCCTTGGTAGGATTACCCATGGTGGGGAAAGAGCCCTCCATCCTTGTGCCCCAGGTGTCTTTACTCTGGAGATAATTCAAGGCAGCCACAGCTCTCGGATTAAGGAATTTCCAACTGCATGGTCCTAACATTCAAAGGCTAGGAACTAAAAAATAATTTAAGCACACACCCCAATTTACATAACCCCTATACGACAAGAATTGGCGGACACGTTAACTTTCCTACCCCTCAACTCTCATATGAAATATTCACCTCCTGATTAAATGAATGAAGGGGGTGATTTCGAGTCTGGCTTCTCCTATTGTATCTCTTGTGTCATCCTGCAAGCCATAGGTCTTTCTGAATACTTCAAGTGCACAGGGACCATTGCAATCCTGTGACAAGACTGTGAGATATAGCCTATCATTGACCCCATCTTTAAATGAGGAAACTAAGATTCAGGTAATTTAAATAGCCAGCCCAGAGTCCACATATACCAGCTGTGAGTCCTGGGTTAAAATGAATGGGAAGTATATCTCTGTGTTACATGAAACTAACCATTGACGCATGTTCCTCAGAACATAGGCCCATCAATGGCGGTAAGTGTACTCTAATCCAAGAAGAAGCTTACCATACAAATTCTATATGAGTCTTTGCAGAACATTAGGAGCTTGTATTGCTGTCTTCATAAGCAAACTGTGACCTTTGGAGATAGTGTCCTTAAGGTATTTAAGCAGTCAGGAGAACTTGCCACTCTTGCAAAACACCAGAGTTTTGGTCCCCAGTGCCAGCACCCATGCTACACAGCTAATAACTGCCTGTAACTCCAACTCAGACACCCTGTCTGGCCTCATAGCTAAACACACAAACATATACATATAATTAAGAAAATAAATCTTAAAAGAAGTCTCAAGCGGTCATTTTAATTAGTGTTTACTGAGCACCTGCCCTGTATCAACTACAGTAAAGACCTTGAAGAAAGACCCGTGGTGAGACAAACAAACCCGTATCCTATGAACCAAAGCAGAGTCTCAAGGGCAGCTCAGGTCTGTGTGAGGCATGTGGACTCGTGAATGCATAGCAGGTGTGCTTACAGGCTTCAGACCTACACAGGATCAGGCCAATCCCCCCCAAATCTGAATATAGTCTCCTGTGAACTGCAAGATAGCTATAGCTGTCCAGGGGAGGAAAGGTTTAGGAATCCAGCATAACTTGGGAATTAGACCAATGGATGAAAGCCATGGAGCTGCTGTTTCATCTTAGCATGAGTGTGTATAATAAGCAAGGCTAGAGTTAAGAGCTGTGTGGGAAAGACCAGAACGCATCCCTAAACTACAAAGTCAATAGTCATTAGAAAAGTGTTCAGTATTTTAACAGTAACAATGTGAAGGAAAGCCAAGCAAAAGGGAGAAAAAAAATGTTTCTGTCTACTGCCAGATGGGTGCTTTGAATGGTGCCTTCCCTTTCAACAATTTTGTGATACGATTTTTTTTTTTTAAATAGGGAAGTGACTAATAAGTTTGGGAGCAATTAACTTGATTCTTAATAAGGACGATTCAGAACCGTAGCAGGAGCTGAGATTCTTGCAGGCTCTCTAAATATCACCACTAAATATATAGTAATTGGATATTTATATGAGTTCAGACTCTCTCGTGACAAAAGCGTGAATCATAACACGTTGAGATGCAGCGCTGTTTTAAACACACTCTCTTACTAGGGTCTCAAAATAGCCTCAGAGAGAAGCCCAGCGGGGTTTTGATGGGTAGTTGCTGAATGTCTCCACTTCAACAAGTTGCCGGGACAGTTTACACTGTGACATGCCACAAGGATGTAGAAGAATGTAATGGAATTAGAGAGAGGGGACAGTAAGGAGACAGGCTGAACCTCTGACTGTCACCTGTACACTGGGAGCAGTACCATCCTCTGTGTTGTAGAGGTGGACACTGAGGTCCAGAGAGATTACCAGCTGGTCCAGCCGAGGCAGCCGGTAGCCAGGCTGAGACGATGTCAGACCTGCCAAAATTCTGTCCCCTCTATTACTGTGTGCTACTTTCCCACAATATGAAAAATGAAATTGGTATTAGAAAAGATGTCAGCTTGTAGCGAAACGCCATAGAGCTACAGCTGGAGATTTCTATGAGCTTTGATCTGTGAACAGATACGGCCTCCTCCCCCTATGCTTACAGATTCCAGCATCATGGGGATTCACTATTTGTTTAACATACCTGAGATTCACACCCCTAAAAGCATTGAAGGGGTGGCTGCTGTGTCACCTGTGCCTCTGTAGGGACCCCGGACCCTCAGAGATCCTGTACACTACTAAGAGGAGCAAGTAAGTGATCAAGAAAGGGAAGAGAAAGAGAAACAGAAGGATGTGGGCACAATGAAGAGAGGCAGAACTGGACATTCAAGGTTAGTTGTCAGCTACTTGTCGGCAGGTCCAGACTAGAGGAGAGAGGTCCCAGCCCAGCCAGGTCTCTCTCTGGGGCTGAGCAGGATGGTGAGTGTCAGTGGCCCAAAGAAACACACCAGGCTGGGAGTCTTGTCAAAGCAGGAACTCAATTTTAATGTAACAACCTCTTATTTATATAAACTTGGAGCATAGGGAGGAGGAGTTTTGGTGGGGTGAGATGATGTAAGGGGTGAGAAAGGGTGACAGAGGGTACAGGATGACTGACAGGGCCAATTACAAAGCTCTACATCAGCAACAGCTGAGCAGAGGCAGGCCCAAACAGGTCCTGTTGAATCACTCCAGTACGGAAGTGACTAAGACGGGTCTCAAACTCGAGCCAGGATTAGGCTGTCTCACAAGGCCGCAGAAACTTGAGCCAGGCTCGGGTTTGTCCACAAGGCCCAAACCAGAGCTGGGTCCAACAGTTAGTGAAGATCAGCCTTATGTAAGTAGCTAGCAATGCCACCTAGGGCCATGATGAGGTCCTGGCCTGTGCTGCCACTAGGGGCCACATATGGATTCATAGCCCTAAGTCAGCAGGGGTTACTATCCCTGGGGACATGTTGATATCTGAGGGCTGTGTAGAACTGGCCCCAGGCCTTACCTGGGCATCGTGGGAGAGCTAGCCCCTGGGACAGGAGAGCAGGAGAGCTGACTTTACCTCTAGCCAACTGCAATACTCCACATTTCTGGGGTTGTAAGTGCCTCTCTCCCCCACCTCGCACCCCTTCCCCCCACCATGAGGTTCTAGAGTTGATAGAGCAGCAGAAGCCGGAGGCCTCGTACCAGACCAACAAGTAAGTCATTGCTTAAACATTTGCAAGCAAAGAAGAATGGACCAAAGGGTACACTGTGGGACACACGGTGATATTCTATAGCTTCCGCAATGAGATCTTTTTGTCTCTGTTTTCTTTTGGGGGGGTTGCAAGGGTAGACGGCAGGTGTGAAGGGAGAAGAGGATGAGCAAGATTGGGGTGCATGATGGGAAATGCACAAAGAATCAATAAAAACGTTTTTAAAAAAAAGAAAAAAAAAAGCTTTTGCCCACAAAACAAAGCAACATGTCTGAGACTGGTCACATGACCCAGGGGACTACGTATCACGAAAGGCATTAAGCTATTACAATATTCCTCTGCCTCTCCCAGATTATGTTTTAGAAAGCTGAGTTGTCAATATTCAGTCATCAAGAAGGATGATGGCAGGCAAATCTCAGGATCTCATCAATAACAATCTCATCATTCACCTCTGCAGCGCTTTAGGGACCAGAATTTACAGTGAGTGTGGCGTGCTGCCAGGGGACCCGCCGTAATCTTTACCATACTCCTGTGGCAATGTTGACTTCTAGAAGAAGCTTTCTAACTTTGTAATGTGATAAAAAAAATATCAATTTTAGGCGTAAGTCTGGTTGCCAGAGGTGGGATTATTTCATACCTGATGAATTGCTTATCTGTGGTTTTGAACTAATGATAATATTAACAAAAATGTCAGAGCCAGCTGATTGGCTGAAGAGAATTATGTGGCTGGGAGACACCTTCTTGGCAAGGACGAGCCAAGGTAAGAGTCTATGGCTTTGAACCTATTTGTTTGGGTGTTACAATCAGGAGATTGACCCTGCATCTTCTTGCCTTTATTATTACTGTGTGTGTGTGTGTGTGTGTGTGTGTGTGTGTGTGTGTATGTATGTTGTGTGTGTGTGTGTATGTATGTTGTGTGTGTGTGTGGTGTGGTGTGTGGTTTGTGTGGTGTGTGTGTGTATGTGTGTGTGTGGTATGTATGGTGTGTGGTGTGTGTAGTATGTGTGTGTATGTGTGTGTGGCATGTATGGTGTGTGTGTGTGGTGTGTGGTGTGTGTGTGTGTAGTATGTGTAGTATGTGTGTGTATGTGTGTGTGGTATATATGGCGTGTGTGTGTTGTGTGTGTGTGTGGTGTGTGGTGTGTGTGTGTGTGGTGTGTGGTGCGTGTGAGAGAGAGTGCGTGTGTGTGTATGGTGTGGTGTGTGTGTGTGTTTTTGATGTGTGTGTGTGTATGTGTGTGGGGGCGTGGGGTGTGCGTGTGTGTACCTGTACACACATGCATGCAAAAGTCCTCTCTGGGACTGGAAGCTCCCTGTGTGGCAGAAATGCTTTGTGAATTTCCCTTTCTGAACATGTTCATGAAGAACCCATATCTGCCTTCACATGACACCAGCTTTTTTAATTCCAACAACAAGAGAAGAAAATGTGCTTGTGTATTCAGCAAACACCAGGCATGCTCCAGGCATGCTCCAGGCATGCTCCAGGCATGCTCCAGGCTGGGTACATCTGGCTGCAATTAACCAACACACCTGGACATGAACAGCTTCCATGGGAAGAGGTTGGTTTCTTTGCTCACCAGGAATTCCTAGGGTAGGTGAATGGCAGGGACAGATTGTCACTGAGCCGTGCCATGTGCACGTTGAATTGTTGTTACCTTTCACCCAGCCTTTTTAAATTCTGTAGTTAGTCCTCACACTTGTCTTCATGTTTGTAACACAGCAAAAGGATACCCATCCATCATGTCAGTAAGCCTGGGAGGAGGGGAAGATAAGCCTGCCATGGCTTTACTTCCTCTTTACAATGAAGGAAGTCTTACCAGGAGAATTCTGCTACTTACTGCATAGATCAGGGACTTGTCTCACACTTTATCCTAGCTGCAAGAGAAGCAGAAAGGGGAACAGAAATTTATTTTGCCAGTCTGTTGGTGCCTCAATTAAAATTGGATTTGTACAGCAAGAAAATGGAGAAATAATAACTTAGACAATCATGTTTGTGTCAATAGCAACCCAGCTTTCGTACCTATGCCAGGTTGCCTGGCTGCTCTCATGGAAAAGGCAGCACCACACTGAGATCTTTGCATGTGCCTCAGGGTGCGTACATGGTGGCCAAAGTAGAACCAAAAGACCAGCAAATTGTCAAGCACCAGCCTACTTACTGCCGTGTTTAAGGAAAAATCAAGAGAAAAGTTTTCTCTGACATGCTCTTGAGGCTACAAGACAGTTGAGATGTTAGTTCCCAAGGCAACCTGAAAAAGGCAGTCCTTGAGGGTCTGTCATTGATGAGCTCTGTGATCCTGGACAATCTAGTCTAGGATTTGACTTCCTGTTCTACAAGAAGAGGTCTTACCATCGAACAACAATGAAGACAGCACATCTTCACTAAATGTGGGTTAAACTGTTCTTTATGGTTCTGGCACTGAGCGTAGAGCCAAGCTGAAATCCTCTCCTTTTCCAGGTCTGCCCTAGGCTTCCAGTTCCTTAACGTCTCAGTGGGATTAGCTCCTGACTTCTAAAGCAACATGTGATGACATTGTTCTTTTCACTGTGGCTTTTGGGCTGTTCTTTGGAATCAGAGTTTCTGTCAGCCTTCCTAATAGCCATTTGCTCTAAGAAATAAGTACAGACCACTGTCTGGAATCCAATTCATAACATTGCGGCTAGGAATATCACAGACAAAATAAAACAGGCAGTGGGCAAAATGACACACTGTAAAATCTGTTGCGGAAGAAAAATTGACTGAGAGATCAAATATTGCCGGCATCGTGGTACATCACTGTGATAGCCTGTGAAAAATTAAACGTAGCAAAAAGAACAAGAATGAAATGAGATGACGGTAGTCCAGACCAACCAGAGGAAATTTACTGTTAGCTAGACACTCATGCAAGAACTCATTGATCTTGTCAAAAGGATAAAAAAAAAAAATGCCAAAATTGAAGTAGGTAGACTGAGTCCTCGCCCAACTCTTTACAGACCCACGAGTCAGAAACACCATTGATAAGACTTTAATTTGACCCAAACAATCAATGAATCAAATCATTGGTATAAAAATTTTATATAGCACAATGAGTCCTGATGGAAGTCATTCCAGTGAAGTAATATTGGCCTTTCTCATTTGAAATTCTTTTACTATGCTGTATAGAAAACTGATCAATGGCTTAATTTCCCTTAATAGAGTTTGCTTTGAGAAATATTACTGGACAAAAATTGTTGAAATAACTCTGATTCACTTGTAATCGCTTTGAAATATGTATGAAAAGGTGGCTGAGTCTGCATAACGGGGCCGCACCATCCCCCTGCATGCCACCCACGCACACCCACGCCACTCACGAACCCTCCTTATTAACATTTTCACTGCTCCCTGGACTTTAAACCTCAGGACATTTGTTTTTAGATGCTAACGTCCATTCACCATTGAATCAAAAGTGGGTGTTAGTCCCAAGTGAGTGTCACGTGTATGTTGTGAGTTCAGTGACCAGATGGACTTGGGAAGTTGGTCCAGAGTATCGGTTCCCAACCTGTGAGCCTTGACTCCTTTGTGGGTCAAACGACCTTTTTACGGGGGTCACGTATGAGATGTTTACATTATGATTTATAACAGTAGCAAAATTATCGTTATGAAATAGCAATAGATTAATTTTATGGTTGGGGGTCACCATAACATGAAGAACTGTCTTAAAGGGTCACAGCATTAGGGAGGGTGAGAACAATTGGTTGAGAGAAAAGCAAGAAGAGTAAATAGACTGGCTAACATCCTTACAAACACTTGCTTTGGGGAAAATTTCCTGGGCTGGTGAGATGGCTCAGTGGGTAAAGGGGCTTGCAACGAAGTTTGAGGACCTAAGTTCGATACCCAGAAATCACTTGGTAGGAAGAGGAAACTGAGTTCATGATGTACATGCACACAAGCACACAAGCACACACACACACAATTAGTAAGTAAATACTTGTAATAAAAATGCCTGAGCAGACTTTCTGTCTGAGAAGGCTTCTTGTAGTCGTCGCTTGCATCGTTGCTATGAGAAAATACCTGACTAAAGATTTTGAGAAAGAGGAGTTCATCTCAGCTCACTGGTTGATGGCTCAGTCCATCATGGTGGGAAGGCCTAGTGACAGCAATGTGAGGTAACTGATCTTGGCTTTGACCACTTTATTCAGTCCAGGATCTCAGCCCATGGGATGGCACTGGATAAATTTAGCGTGGTTCTTCCTACCTCAAACAATGTAGATTATACCTCACTGAGACGTATCCTTCTAGGTAATTCCAGATCCTGCTAAGTCGACAATGGGTTCAAACATCATGGTGCTGGTGAGTGGCAGCCCCCAGTCCCTCCGGCTCCCACATTCGAGCATTGAATCTGCTATCTGGGCTCAGCCATAATCCATAGACGAACTTGCCTTGGGCTCACAATGGCAGTACCCGTTAGGCATCCACGTCCTTATCTTGTGTTGACATCTTTTGGGTTTGACTCTGACGTGTTATTTCCTCGTCCCAAGGGTGTCTGGTTGGCCCCGTGCTATCTATTAGGCTTCTACCTCACAGAGCTGTGACTTGAAATGTCAGGGTTGTCACGACAACAATGGAGCCAAAAATCAAGCTGTTGACATTCCTGGAGCACAATTTGCAAGACCTTTTTCTTGTAACATTTTCCTGTTTCCAGGTGACACCTGCTCACGAAACCATGCCCCAAGTCCCAGAGTTTTTGCAGAATATGTCTCGGTCTGATCTCAGCAGGTATGGGGTTCTGAAAGCCATGTTTGACAGAAACCCTGAGCAAATGGTTCCTCCTGCCAGTCTGAGCCCCACTCCATACTATAGAACAATGGTGTCACTACTGACACTCCATTGGAGCTGGTGAGGGAAGGAAGTAGAGAAATGCTTGGCAGAGTCAGAGGTCCTTCAGCAAGGTGTGATTGTCTACACAGCTCAACATGTCTAAGTCTGGTGCACGTTGTGTTCCTAGGATATTTTGAAATTTCACGAATTAGAAAATACTTCATCTGGGACTGAAGAGGTGTCTCAGCTGTTAAAAACCCTAGCATCTCTACCAGAGGACTAGGATTCGGTTCGTAGCACACACACTGGGCTCCTCACCAACATCTGTAACTCCAACCTCAAGGGATGTGACTCACCCTTCTAGATTCTGTGGGCACTCCATTCATAAACGCCGTACACAGACACGTGCACACATAAATAAATCATTCTTCTAAAAAAGAAAAGACAATACTTCATGCAAATCAAGGAACTCTGCCAAGTTTCTTGCCAAAATTCTGAAGCTTCCGGCTAATGATTGCAAATATAGGCAGATGCTTAGAATAAAGGTTTCCAGTGATCCCAGATATGACCTGTCAACTGTTTTCAGCAGTAAACATTTATGGGGATACAGCCTTGCCCGTTCAATGACTACATTAACGGCTTCTCTATTTTAAAGGTGGAGCCGGGGAGTTGCAACAGAGCTATCATGGCCTACAAAGCCCAACTGTGATCATTTTGTACTTTATGGATAAAGGTTGACAAGCCCTGGCTTGGTTTGTTGATTGCTTTCTATGTCTGTAGATTTAAATCAACATATCACCTGGGCCTGTGAAGGGCTGCCATCCCATACTAAAGATGTGTAGACTGAGGATCACAGCTTGGGAATGACGAGGCCAGGGGTTAAGCAGAGCTCAGTAATGCCACAACCCACATTGAGTCCTTAGTGCAAAGCATTTAAGTGCTTAACACATTTTATTTTGCGAGGCAATTTTCTGTTGCGCGATTGCAGAGTAATTACATTTTTTTTATTTAAAAAGGCCAATCGCTTTTATTTGTCACTATTAAAGACCTATTATGTATCTTTGACCCACGAGCAATCAGCAGTGAACAGACCACTTCCTGTGTCAGAGAACCATGCTGCTGTCTGTCCGAGGATCCCTTATGGACACAGGAACTTTCTTTGTCATAATCAGTCCGGCCATCTCTGTGGTTTGCCAAGTGTGACCATGTAAGTGCCATGTCCCATCCCGACAGCATTGAGCCACATGGCTTGGTCTCTACCCAGGAGGTGAGAGGGGGATGTGATTTAACATACAATGGAAGATTGCCATCCAGGGACTCAAGATTTCTTAAGCTGGATCTAGACAACACCGATCATGAGAAGCTACAATGGTGTATTTGCCCTGAGCTTCTGTCTGATGACTCCGCTCTCAGGGTTAGGGTGGGAGACTGAGTCTACCTAAACAGAGTTCAATTTCAGAAGTAAACAGAGAGAGAAATACCAGAAGTTAAGGTGGTATTGATGGCATTGTAAAAATGCACATCCTAATTCATGTCTCTAGGGTCCTCTCCACTTCCAAACTCACTAGCTCACACTGTGTCACCCTTTCTTTGCCTTAGTTTCTGGCTCCTCCTTGCTACCAACACATCCTACCATTTCTCTTTGTTCAGACCACCACAGCCAGTATGATGGACATGCTTAGACGGTCCCTCTCTGATCTGGTTCAAACAAGGGGCAACAGAAGCAGCATTCCCTTAGCCCAGACATTCCGTTCTCAATAATTCTGTCAGATCCACCCCGGGTCTTCCCAGACTGTCTGCTCAGACTGCACAAGCTGGTGATTAAAACTTAGAACAATAATTAGACCCTTTATTTCCAAAGCAAATTTAATTTCCAGACCAGACTTCAACATTCATTACAATACAGACTAATAAAAACAGAGCTAGGACCATATGCTTTTTTTTTTTCAGAGCTTTCGTGTTATAAAATCTGTAACAGCATTAAGATAATTTTTTTGGGGGGGGGGAACAGAATTATTGCAATTCCCTCAGCGAAGCCTTCAGTGAATAGTCCTTTTGAGTTCTCCTCCCAGCACGATACCTGTGTGTAAATATGTAGATATTCAAGAGGGCACTGTAATTTTCCACATATTATCTGATGAGCATTTTCTGTGTGGCCGCATGATTTTTGTGTTTATTGGTTTTTTAAAACCGAACCATATTTTTTCTTCCAGCTGGCAAGCCATTATGATATCTGTCAAAATGTGCAGACTGGGGCTGGGGAGATGGCTCAGTAGTTAATAGCACTGGCTGCTCTTTTCGAAGACCCAGGTTCAATCCCCAGCACCCACATGGTGGCTAGCAACTGTCTATAACTCCAGTTCTAGGGGATAGCTCAGCAGGCACCAGGGATATGCATATATGTACACAAACGTATATGCAGGCAAAATGATCATAAGCATAAAATTATATGTGTATATATGCATATATACATTTAAAAATATATAGATAGGTAGATATTGATCTGTATCTGCATTAGTATATATGCATATATGTATATATGTGTGTGTGTGTACACACACACATACACATACACAAACACATACATATACATATGTTTTTTTCAGACAGTGTCTAACTGTGTAGCTCTGCCTATCCTGGAACTCACTATTTAGACCAGGATGGACTGGAACTCAAAGGCATCTGCCTGCCTTTTCCTCCTGTGTGCTGGGATTAAAGGTATGTGCCACCATTGTCCAGCTCCTAAAAATATTCTTAATGTGTACATACCCTGTGGCACATTCCATAGATTTCTTTCTTTCTCTTTCCCTTCCCTATGCCTTCTCTCCTCACTCCTCCCTTCCCTTCACCCCTCACCCCTACCTTTGCCTCAGCTTTCTTTTCTCTGCTCCCTTGTGGGCCACTGCTTTCCTACCTACTCTCTCTTCCTATTTTTCCTGTCTTCTTCTATAGTAAGGAAGGAGTTTTCCATGAACACGTGTCATTCTACATGTGTGTTCTTACTATGCGTTTCAGTGTGTCCTCGGTCAGTCCTAGGTGGAACATGCTTCCCCTCAGGCCGGAACTCCTGATGGCCAAATCATCATGATACTGCAGTCCTCTAGAGAGGTCTCAGGTAACCTCCTAAGTGAACTTGGTGCCAGCCAGGTCATTCCAGCTTAGTCCCACTGCCACTAGCTCATGGGGCCATTGGCCTGAGTGACCAATAGACGCAAACTCAGCCAAGCCAGGTGTCCAGGCTTAGTTCAGCTGCTGAGGCAGAGGCTGGTCCTGCAAGACCCTTTCCAGTTCCGATGATCCCCCTAAGAATATCATTTAGATCTGGCCAAACATGTTGGCCTTAAATAATAAATCCACTACTGTGTCGGCTTCTTAAGGGACAGATTTTTTTTTATTCAAATGGTTTGGTCTATATCTCTGCCTCTCAGTGCCTGGGACTTGTCGGGAGTTCAATAAATACTTATTTTTATGTTTTATGTTTTATGAATCATTTAAAAATGTAATGTCAGGGCTGGGGAGAGGCCTCAGAAGGTAAGAGCCCTTGGTGGGCATATGTTAAGGTCTGTATTTAAGTCTCCAGTACCCACATAAAAAGCTGTCTATAACCCCAGCACTGGGGGGGGGGGGTAGGGGGCAATAGAAAGTTTCCTGGGCTTGGTGGCTGCCAGCCTAGTGCCCAGGTTCAGTAAAAGGTACTGTCGCAGGGGAATAAGGTACAGAGTGATGAAGGAGAACACCTGAAGTCCATCTCTGGAATCCATGGGCACATGGGTGTATAAACCCTCATATATGCACATACATATATGTACACGCTCCCACACACGTGTGCACACACACAAACAGAGGCATGCACAGGCATGGGGCTTTTAAAAAAAATGTATTATCAGAGAGAAAAAAAAGACAAGACCTTTGCAGAAATTTAAAGACACCATCCTTCAGCCTTTTAAGAGTAAATGCATCCGCCACAGGTAAGCATCGGTGACAATAAGCTCGCAAAGGATTTCAGCTCAGCTGCAGGTTCTTGGAACTTGACTGTGGGTATTAGATGCTGCTGCCGCCAGGACTCCCAAGTTTGAAAGAACCTCTGGGTTCTGACCCATTTGAACCATCCTACAAATTAAAGGAAACATGAAAATGTAAGCGATCTACGGCCCTGGCCTTTTCCACTTAGAATTGGGCTTGCTACTTATTCCCACTGGACAGCAGCAGGGAAGTCAAAGGCTCACCCAGGCTGCCATACCTACTCAGTGGAGAACCAGGCTTTTCATCCCTAGCCCATCCAGGTCTATGTTCAACACCTCCCGTTACTGTTACATTGATTTTCCGAACCTTTGCCTCCTTAGTGTTTGATTGATGGTTGTTGTTACTGCAGATAATCTTGGGCTCTCTTGTAACGTGATCAAGACATTTTTGCAAGGCGAGGTCTCGGGTGATTAGGATAAGGATGGCACTAATGCCCATCTCAGCGTCATCTGGAAATTTCTAACTAGAGTTCATTAACTTGTCAGCCCTGGTTCCTTTTGAGCACATACTGATATAATAAAATGGTTTAAATCAATAGATGCCTTAAACAGACCTCATTTGTCATCCATTTTGTTGCTTTCTTTTTTCCTTTCTTCTTCTATCATGACTATTCTCTCTCTCTCTCTCTCTCTCTCTCTCTCTCTCTCTCTCTCTCTCTCTCTCTGCCACTTTAAAACTGAACGCTTTTCCTCTTACTGCCTGTGTGGTTCTTTATTCTCTGTATTCTCAAAGCTATTGGGAAGCCAGGGGCGTTCAGCCCTCCCTAAACATAGCTATTGTTACCTGAAACAGCAGGTACCTCTAACTCATTTAAGCAAGTGGATGTTTACCTAGAACAAAGGCACCATGAGACTGGAGGCCTTTGAGTTTAGCTTTCAAAAATCACGTTATGTTTTATTTATTTGTGTGTGTGCACATGTGTGTGTGTGTGTGTGTATGCACACACATATGTATATGTGAACATGTGTGCCTGAGGAGGCCAGAAGGTCATTGGATCCCTTGGAACTGGATATACAGGAAGGTGATTGTGAGCCACCCAATATTGGCACTAGGAACAGAAGAACTCAGATCCTCTACAATATGCATTCTTAATGGCCAAGCCATCTCTTCAGCCCCAAGTCAAATTTCCTTAAAACCTTTTTTCAGTATCTGTATAAGTAAATAGCTCAAAGTTTCATGGAAATGTTTCATTTATGAAAAATCAAGGAGAATGTGTTTTCTGAAGCTTCATAAAGCTGCTAAAATTACCCTGGGTTGGTAGGGAGGTCTTTTGTACATCAGTACGGGCATGCAAGAATGAGGGTGGCTGTGAGCACCTGGCTCTCCTATCCCTCTTTAAGCTCATTTGCTTTTTCTAGAAACTTTTGGAACCATGTGAGACTGACTTCTTCTATCCCCTCCCTACCCATCTCTTTATCCCTGTCTTCCCAACACCTTTACCATGATCAGAATAATGGACTCTCTAACATAACATATTTGTGTTTGTCTTGGGGAAGTGCCATATCTACTTCAGTATTACCAGGAAAACAGAAATCAGTCCCAAACCCCACTACTTTCCTGTAAGTCCTCATTCATGAATTTGGTAGAAGTTGTACCTCTGTCTTCCGAGGGCCTTGAGAAGGGATCCCTTATCAAAAAGGGTGGGGATGTCTGGGTCACTGTCTGTGGAAATCTGGTCATTCTGGCCTATGCTTGGTCCTGTCTAGCATTGCAATGGGCTTCCCATCGGGTCAAGGAGCTGAGAGTGTATATGCCATGTGGACTTATCCCTGGGAGTAGGCTGTCTCAGGAAAGTCCTCTGGCTTTTGCCTGCTTAATATCTTAGGACTGAACATATCAACCAAAAGTGGATACAACTCAATGATAATAATTGTCCCATCATCTGGTGTGACTATCACAATTTTACATGACCAGTATGACCACTCCCTATGCCCACATACCCAAGGCTACATCATCCATAGTGAAACTGCAGCATGATTTGGAATGACTCCTCCAATTGTAAGACCCAGGTCCAATATGAAGTTGGAGACTTCCCCCAAGGGATACTGCAGGAGATCTTTCCCTTGGTTACCAAAGAGCCTACATGATAAAGAACATAACTACATTTTAGGACAATTGACCCCTCCCCACTCTTTACAAATTGAGTGGTTGTCATCCTGCAGGCACTTTCTGTAATCCTTTTTTTTTAATGATATTTGAAGGCTGTAGAGATGGCTCAGCAGTAAAGAGCACCCCATGTTCTTGCAGAGGACCTGGGCTTAGTCCCCAGCACCCACATGGCTACTCACAACCATTCATAATTTCATTTCCAGAGGATCCAGCACCCTCTTCTGGTCTCCATGGGCACTGGGCACACAAGCAGTGCATATATTCAAACAAAATACTCAAGGACATGAGATCAATTTTGGAAACACACCCTGTTCCCCACCACTGTCCTCTTTCTCACTCCTCTAGTTGGTCCCCTTCGGTCCCCTGTTTTGGTTACGACTCGACTTCCCTGTCATATGTGATTTCATATGTCTATATGAAATCCAAGAGCCATCGATGAGAGAAAACATATAATGTTTTTCCTCCCAAGACTAGCAATTTGCTTAACATGCTTATCTCTGGTCATATCCATTTCCTTGCAGACACCTAACTCGTTTCATCTTTATGAGAAAACACATTTCACCGTGCAGGTACACCCCGATTTTCCTTATCTATTCCTCTGTGGATGGACAGCAAGGTTGGTTCTATGAGTTTACTCTTGTGAATTGTGCTAAAGTAAACGCTGATGGAATAGGTCTCTGTGACATACAAGCTTGAAATCTTTGGGAGTGAATATCCAGATGTAGTACAGCTGGAACATAGAATACATAGGTAGGCCATATCATATGTTCATTTTGAGGGATTTTTTTCAGGGTTTGGGAGTCTTTTAAACTCCCATCTTTGTTTCCATGGTGACTGGACTAGCCTACATCCCCAGCAACAAGTGTTAAGTTTCTTTTGTGTACATCCTAACCTTCCATTGCTTTCTTGCTGACAACTGTTCTAAATTGGGGTCAGTCAGTCTTCAGAGTGACATCTGCAGTCTACACTACACCCTTCTTTTTCATTGTTTGGAAAAATCTCCCATCTTCCTTTAAAACAAAGTTCACTGCCAACCTGAGAAGAACCTTTCTTCAGAACAGACGGACCAATGTCGGACAATCAGCTCCCCAGAAAGAGATGACGAAAAGTAGCTTGATAGAATCCACCCACTGACATAGTGTAAGTGAGCCCAGCTTAGTTCAAACTACCAGTGTGACCTCATGAAGTTGGGTGGAGACAGTATTTATCTTTTTTTTTTTGTCTCGAATCTTTCATCCTTCACACAAAACTTTCAGCTCAAATATCATATCCACTAACCTATCAACATGCGATAGAAGACTGATTTACCTAAGACACCAATTTTTTTAAAAAGTAAAGCAACATTAAAATAGATTAGGAGCTGTGTATAGGTGTCGTCTCCTGCTGCTAACACATGAAGACCATGGGAACTACTGTTCCTGCACTGATGGGTAGATCGTGCCTCCCCTGCTCTGCCCACTCTGGTGGGTGCTGCTCTGCCCTCCGTGAGCATTAGTGACTCTCAGTCAAAGCTGCAGCTACAGTACTTTGTCATATTCTTGTCTCAATGTATTCCTCCCCTAAGAGACAGACTTAAGGTCATATACCATGTTTGGGCAACACAACACTGGCTCAATCTTTAGCATGTGCGCTAAAGATTGAGCCAGTGCTTTAGCATTGTGATGCTCAGTGCGGGTTTATTGACTTGTTAGTTGACCTGGCAGGCACATCCTGGCTAACCAAATGAGAGCAGTGACTTCTGAGGGAGGTATTGATTAAGGGTTTATAGAGCAGGGTGCCACGAGTATGAGCGAACACTCATACTGTGGGGTAGCCAGCATAAGCTCCAGATTGTTCCTCTTCTTAAGGGCAACAGACCCATGTGGTAAATAGATAAAGCATGATGAAAGGCTCGATACAAGGTAGACAGAGAAGAAGGTGACGACGCTGCCATCCATGAATCTTTATAAGCTTCCTGGAAGCCAGAGTAACTGAGCTATACTGTAAAGGTTGAACATGAGTTAAGAAAGGTGTAGGCAGAGGTCGTAAGACAGCAAGTACGTGATCACCTTGAACTTCATAGCTCCTGAACTTTATTATGTAAAAAATCAGAAGAAATGTATGATGTAGACCTTGCTTCTTAAGGCATCCGCCTGCACTGGTCATTAGAGCAGACCAGGATGAGGGATGGAATTAGGTCTTACCCAGCTTGTCCGAGTCACTTAGCACTCACAGGAATTTGCCAGCCAACCATCGTATCTCTATGTACCCACATTTCAACCTAGACCACATAGGGATACATCTCAAGGAGAAGGACCTATTAGAGTTCTCTAGCCAGGGCACTCCTCCTTTGGTAGTCCTCCTCTTCTTGAAGACGTTACCCAATGGCTACTGCACCTTGAGGTGGAAAGCTTCCCCTGTGCACCGGAACCAAAGGACTTGTACCCAAAAATGAAAGTGCAATTACAGAAAAAATTATCCCTGGGCTATGAGTGCATTTCATGGGTATTTTATTGCTACCACGACTCATGATTTCAATTTTCGGGACCGAGAGGCTCTGCTGAAGACTAATTTAAATTCTCACCGAGAGAGCCTGCACTTTATGGACATGTGTCGGTACAGATTGAGTCCATTTGGATTTAATTCTTTTGGACCGACCACAGAACAGATTAAGAGAGGTTAAATGAAAAAGCCGATGCAAATAGCACCAGCCAGTCATTTAGCGTTACTTATTACTTATTTGCCTGTTCCTTTGTTTGAATGTGTATGTGTGTGGTGCACATGCACGCATATAGCATGTGTGCAACTGTGTGTGTGTGCATATAAAACTGCTCTTGGCAGTTTTCCTCAATTATGTTCCTCTTCATTCGCTTGAGGCAGGGTCTCTTAATTGAACTCAGAGCCAGCCAGCTCACTCTGGGGAATTTCCTCTATCTCTGTCTTAAACACTGGACTTACAGGCAGGCCCCCAGGCTCCCACTGACCATGTACATGATTTCAGAGACCTGAAGCAGCATGCACTTGACTTAAGGAGCCACCTTGCCCAGACCCACTGTGATTGTCAATGAACACCAGGAGTAGACGGAAACAGTTGTTCAGTTTACACTTGGACACGATGCTTTCTACGTCAAAGCTGTCCACAGCTAAAACTTGGCTTCGTCAAAAAGGCAGGGATGTTGACAAACTACTTTCCAAGACTTATTAAAAACAGTCCTTGGACCATGTTTGAAAATAGAGGGAGAAAATTTTTTAAAAAAAAATCCTAATCCTGTCCTTTGATAATGTCAAGATTGAATGCACCTCTGGAGAAATATCGATAGGGACTCAAGTCAATACTAGTCCCTGTTTGTCACTGTTTCTCTGTGTGCTTAGGACAAGTCCCTTCACCTTGCTGAAATGCAGTGCTCCCCAGCATACACTGTTACTACCACAGAGGTAGAGGTCTGACTTTTCTGTATCAAACCAAACAGCTGAAAGTACAGGCAGGCATACACCCAAGACCTGTCAAAGTCTGTGTGCTAAGAGTGTGGTACTTGGCAATCCAAACACTTCCAGCAGCCTCAAATCTGTTATGGTGCCAACCTTGCCCTGTGAGACTTCCCCTTTCCACCCTGCGCTTCTCACTTTTCTCTAGAGGAACAAACTGAGGGAGTGACTACATATTAAAGGGGGTTCGTGAGATTGGCTTCTGTGACAGGGTGTGGGTAGTCAAACAATGAGAGCCTCACACCAGAGACTGAGAACCCCCGTGGAGCTCAGTGCACAAACCTGACTATCTTAGCAGTCTTGATACAGTTCTGAACACCTGATCAAGACGATTCCTCACAGGAATGCCCGGCAGCTTGCCTGTTAGCAGATTTTAAATCTAATCAAGTTGACAACCCCAATTAGCATCACACATCCCATCAAACAAGCATGAGAGCTCAAGATTGGGGGGGAGGGTCATGGCCGTGCATAACACTGTTCTGTTGTTTTTCAAGTGATACTTTGCAAGCTGAAGTCAAAAGTTACCATAGACACAGTTGAGGTCTACAGACAGGTGGGTTCTGTCACAATTGCAGCAGAGTTACAGGGCAAGGCTCTAAGGGTGAACAAAGGGGTTCAATTTACAACCCACCCATTGCCAGGGGAACCTGGATTCCTGGGTCACAATAACTTCCACTCCAACTTCCATAACTGTCTTGATTATGATAACCCAAGAGGGCATCTGAAGGGAAGTGGTGGGAGTCCATGGGGTTTATATGGGAAAGGAATTTATGTAAGATCAGTACTGTAGGGTAAGGAACAAAGACAGGCAAAGGTAAAACCTGCTTAGGCCTAGGAGTGTGGCTCAGTGGGTGAACACTTGCCCTGAATTGCAAAGCCCTGGGTTTAAGGCCCAGCAATGCAAAAAACACAACCAACCAACAGCAGCAGCAACAGCAACCACAATAACAACAACAACAGCAACAATAACAACAAAACATTGCTCAGTGAAGAAGGTTCAGTAGCATTTAATGTACAGCAGGCAACTCCAACAGAAAGGGACGTTAGAAAGTCAGTGAGAGCTCAAGTTTTTAGGAGACCTCCAATGTCCAGGTAAGAAGACATAGCGGGTCACACTGTGAGCTGCAAAGAAACAGTGTGCCACTGGTTACTTTCTTCCAGTTACAGGTATCCAGCTAGCACCCACTCTCAGCTGTGTTAAGGATAACTTTGAACAATGATAATTGCATAATGGTTGGTCTGGAAGACTATCTGGTTGGCTTGATGAGATGGATAAGCAGGGAAGCCAAGGTAAGATGCTCATGGGACAGGAGAGAGGAGAAGTGAAGCTGATCCCAAGCATCAATGGCACCACAATAGCAAGTAATCACTGAGACCGAGTTCAAGAACATGTCTGCATATGAGTCTTCGGGTCACCTTCAATACCGGGAGATGTTTGCACGATTCTGAGTTGAGCGTTCTTTGTCCTCGGTTGACTGTTTAAGAGTCTGCAGCTCCAGTGTCTCCTGACGTGTGCTGTTCATAACGAGACATCTGCCATCATTCTTATCTTTGTTTCCTTGTCCAAAATTTTTCCTTCCAGCCGTAGAGATTCTTGCAATTGCATTCTTATTACTGACTATAAGCAGTCTGGTTGTGATAAGAAACCACCTGAGGGTTGAATCAAGAGAGCACAGACACGGGTGGTGTGAGCGTGGGAAAAGTGAAACAAACGAGAACTTAACACGGTATTATTGAAACTGGAAGCTGCTTCTTGTAGCCAGTGATAGAAACTGGAAGCTGCTTCTTGTAGCCAGTGATACCTATCTGTCTTACTCAGGGTTTTACCGCTGTGAACAGACGCCATAACCAAGGCAACTCTTATTAAAGGACAACATCTAGTTGGGGCTGGCTTACAGGTTCAGAGGTTCAGTCCATTATCATCAAGGCAAGAACATGGCAGCATCCAGGCAGGCATGGTGCAGGAGGAGCCGAGAGTTCTACATCTTCACCTGAAGGCTGCTAGAAGACTGGCTCCCAGGTAGCTAGGACAAGGGTCTTAAAGGTCACGCCCACAAGGCCACACCTACTCCAACAAGACCACACCTACTCCAACAAGGCCACACCTCCCAACAGTGCCAGTCCCTGGGCCAAGCATATACAAACCATCACACTATCTTTGCAGGTGCTGAAGGAATCCCATTTAGAGACTGTGTGCCCAGAAAGAAAAGTAACACCTACCATTTGAAAGTGCTCTACAAGCGTGTGAGTGTGAGTGTGTACTATGACACATGGACATTAAATGTAAGAGCCAAGTTTTTAAGACATGTTGTCCTAACGTATTTGGCAATACTTATTTGGAAATATGGCAAATAAACTACAAAGCTTAAGTGCTTGACAAAGTGGGCATTCTCTCCGTGGTAACTGTTACATATTTGTACATATGTTCCATATGTACAAGAACCCTGTGGTGTGGGAAGTATTATAATCACAATCCCCTCTCACCATGTATTAAAACTGGGACAGAGGGTGTTCAAATAATTACACATCGTGTTTTAAGTCCATAGAAGAGGTCAAAGTTGACCAAAGACCATCAGACGAATAGTCATCTTCCCAGCTGGGCGGTGGCAGCACACACCTTTAATCCCAGCACTTGGGAGACAGGAGTATGAGATCATTGAGTTCAAGGCCAGCCTGGTCTAAAGGGAGAGTTCTAGGACAGTATAGGCCAAACAGAAAAACTGTCTCAAAAAAGACAAAAGAGAGAGTAGAGGAGGGGAGGGGGATAGTCACCTTCTCAGCCAGTTCTAAACTCACTGAGAGTGGCAACCAAGTATAAGAACAAGCTATTGCTAGAGCAAGGAGGTCCCACTATTGCCAAAGGTCTGTGTTAAGGTGGAAAGAGACCGCTCTTAGGGTGATCACTGATTGTCCCATCTCTCAGCCTCTTATTTAGAGATCGTGGCTATTACAAACACATAAAATGTGCACAATCTTACAAGACATCCAGGGAGACACTTCAGAGACCTATGTGTCTCCTCTTCCGGTATCATTCAGTATATCCAACAGAGGACAGACACTTCTGTGGGTACAAGTAGAAGGATAGGGTAAAGTGATAGAGAAACTCAGTCCTTAGGAGAGAAAGAGAAGGAGACAGAGGGAGTCAGAGACAGAGAGAGAAGGTACAAAATGCTCAGTGTTATCCTTCTGCCCTAGCGATTGCTCTGATAATGACAGGCATTACTTAATGAGAAACTTCTAGAAGCTAAAGGTTTTATTTTCATTTTACTTTTTTAATTTTTAATTTTTATTTTTATTTATTTATTTATTTATTTATTTATCTATTTATTTATTCATTTATTGGCCTTGGAAAATAACCCAGTCTGGACACTCTTCAAAACCTTTATTTATTTTCTCTTTGAGGCATGATGTGAGACTTGGGGGAGCGTGCCTCTGCTTCTTCATCTGCATTTAAACCTAATAGAGTGAATATGTAAAGTACTCATCGCTGTGCCTAGTGGGGCAGGGGCTCGAGAGGCGTGACATGGTGGCACTGTTATCTACCTATGACTCCTCTAGGTGAGGGCTTCAAGTTTATCCATTGCCCAAAGTGTCCTGCAGAGGGAAGTGAGCATCCAGCCAAGCATCCCATCATCCCGCCTCCGTCTCTGTTTCCCCTAACAGTCAGTAAACACAGTGTAGCATCTCAGCGGATGTTGCTGCTCCTCCCAGGCTCATCCTGCCTTCTCAGCTTCATTGATTCATCAGATTCATATGTTGTCTGAGCTCAGAACAGGTGCCGGGACTGCTCTGGTTTACCGGGGTCAGGGTGTTAAGTGTGAAAGAGGAAAGCAAATCCCTGCCGTATGGCTCTTAGACATTGACGGGGAGCAGAGAGCGGCAGACGAAATCATAGCAGTGAGCAGACCGTGAGGCGTTTGAGAGTAACAAATCGAGTGTGGGCGGGAAGTGCAAAGCATTGGGATGCCGATGGACTTAGTACGTTAGATCTAGGGAAGATCCCTTTGCATGGCCAAGGTGAGCCTACCTTGGTCAGAGGAGAGGAAATGAAAGCTCAGAGAAGGGCTCAAACTCAGAAACAGCCATTGCCCTAGGGGCCCAGTACCCAGGGACATAAAACTACAGAACCAGAGGGTGAATTTTTAGCCCTTGCCTCCGTCCACCAGGGGGCGCTGTGCTGCGTGCACCCTTCGCCGCAAATAAATGGCAGCCTGACACCGCCTCAGATGCAATTTTGTATTTCACACACCATTTAACTAATGGAAGCCACATAATAGGCACTCAGCGAATCGCGGTTGATTACATTCTCTCTCGTTTTTCATCTCCTAATATGATTAAGATCCTTTGTATTTCAACTCATGGTAAAGGATGGAAATTAGGTGATTATTATCCACAAATCCAGGCATTATCGAACACCCACTATATGCCAGGCACTACGCTGGGTGGTGGGGGGTGGGGACTTGCATCTGTGGGACTTACATTCTGGTGGGAGAGGAGAAATAAGCGATGATAGGCGTCGTGCATTAGTACATGGGGAAGAGAGAAAGAGAACACGGGAGGTTAGGGATAAGTGCCGGATAGAGTGGCCCATCAGGACTCACAAAGTAGGATTCCTCTAAGTGTAGATATGGATGAAGAAAAACATAGTAACAGTGGTTGAAAGAGTGAGGCCCACCCCCCACCTCCATGGTGGTCTACATGCTAATCCTTTAATCCCAGAATATGTTGCCTTCCAGGACAAAAGAAATTAGATTACAGGGTCATGGAGACATCTCAGTCAGGAAAGCTTTTGTATGGAGACAAGAACACCCGACTTTATACCTCAATGCTGGGAAGACAGAGGCATAGATCTCTGAGCTCTTCCGTCAGCCAGCCTAGCCAAATCAGTGAGTTCTGTACCAATGGGTGACCCTGTCTTAAAGGAGGGGGGGGAGAGAGAGAAGAAACCTGACCCGCCCCCATGTATGTACACAATTGAGTGTATGCACGTACATATACAAATGTGATTAAATGTGATTGCCATCTTGAGTATCCAGCATTGTCCTGAGGCTCAAGGTAGCTTCAGCTTCCTCAAAAGAGAGAATAGGATAAGCAACAGGCAGACAAAAGTACCTGCTAGGTTTGGAGGTGGAGGGACGGGCTGTTAGTTCAAGCCTGTACCTAGGTACTGTGCCATGGTTCTCAACCTGGGGGTCCCGACCCCTTTGCCAGTCAACAGACATTTTCACAAGAATCACATGTGACCATTGGAAAACACAGATATTTAGATTACAGTTTGTAACAATGGCAAAATTACAGTATGAAGTACCAATGGGAATAATTGTATGGTGGGGGGGGCGTCAGCACAACATGAGGTCGCAACATTAGGAAAGTTGAGAACCACTACTCTAGTGTCTAGGAAATCTCCTCTATAGATTCCATAAGAACCCATCCCTGCATCCAGACTGCATCTATCCCTCAGAAGCATAGCCCAAGAGATCTGTACCATCTTAGCCTCTGTATTTGCTACAGTCCATTATAGCAGCAATAAAAAAAAACAAGAAAGATATCCAGGAAAGAGCATTCTGGATGGGACAAACAGCCAGTGCAAAGGCCTTGAGGTGGGGATGTTTCTGACCTACCCCAAGATGTCTGTGCAGTTGGACTGACACAGAGTGTGTTCAGGGACCTCAAGGTGACACGGACATGGGGCACCTTATCTAGCATATCACTGGACAATGAAAACATATCTGTTTTACTCCAATGCTAGCAGGTCCCACAAGAAGAGTGAAGTCACCCAGCTCCTGTTTTAATAGGACTCCAGCTGCTGGGAGAGGGCTGGTAAAATCACAGGGACAGGATCACACATCAGTCCAGATAAACATCTCTAGTCTCAGCATTGTGAAGCAGATTCCTACAGATCTCCATAACGTCAGGGTGAAACAACTCTATCTAGTGAGCTCCAAGACAGCCAAGGATAGAGAGACTGAATCAAAGACAAAACAGGGGAGGAATATTGAGCTGGAGAGATGGCTCAGTGGTTAACATTGGCTGCTCTCGAAGAGAATCCAGGTTCAGTTTCCAGCACCCACGTGGTGGCTCCTGACCACTGGTACTGCAGTTCCAGGAGATCCGACGCCCTCTTCTGGCTTCTGTGAACACTGTATACACATTACAAATACAGACGTGGAGGCAAAATATTTAGACACATAAAATAAAAAGAACTTTAAAAAAAATGATATTGGCTAAGACCAGAGTGGTGGCCGTGAACAAGGAGGGGCAGCTAAATTCAAAAGATGCTTTGTAGACTGAATCCAAAGAACCAGATCACAGATAGATGTGACTGTTTCCTTGGAAAAGATTGATTAAAATTCATTCAGTAATGAAAATCTTCACGGAGAAAGTAAGCCACGCAGGTATCATCAGGAAGTAGAGCAAATTACTATCCAGACATCGGATACAATGACCTAAGTTCAAGTCCCACCTCCTCCACTCTCCAAGGCCTTTGTGCCTGGACTACATGTTTAAAATCCCCCAGCCTCAGTCTTCTCATCTGGAGCATGGGAGTTCAGTGGGCTGTCCCAAACATTGTGTGAGTGTAGACCAGAGGCATCTGGAAGGTTCACGCCTTATGCAGAGCAAACTCAAAACACTGCCTCTGCGCTCTAGAAGTCACCGGTTTGCAGATATTTCTGAAAGTCCTTGGCGCAGTCAAGAGCGCACTGTGGAACGGAAGCAAAACAAATGAAACGGAACCCTCGTTTCCTGTGGGGCGAGTTCAAAGAGCAACCGCCATGCAGACGTAGCTCGCCAGGTCCCAGAGAAGATTTTCAGAGCTCAGCCATCAAATAGTGTCTACATTTGCCAACCATGACTTCCAAAGAGGCGCGGGCCCTTGTGCCTTTTAGGGAAGAATGAATTACACAGCAATTGAATATTTATTACGCATACCTCTTCCTTAAGCAGTTGTTTTACCATCGCGACATCAAAACCACCCGGCCCAGAGAAGACTCAGATGTGGGAGAATATCAAATGTGTTTTTTTCTTTCTTTCTTTCTTTCTTATTATTTTTTCCTGTCCCTTTTCATGGTAGATCTGACGCACCTTTGAATCTTCAAAGGACGCGATAATCAATGACGTGCGTGGGGAGACGGGAGACAGGCGACAGCGTGCCCGTCATTGTGGAGATGAATTTATTAATGTAAACGGCGTCGTGTGGGAGAGAGATGGGGATGAATTAAAATGTGAGGACCTGTGATCCAACAAGAAACATAGAACAAAGGGAGGAGAGGGAAATGGGGCAGGGAGATAAAAGACACTTTGCCGATTCCAGGTGCCTCTGAACAGAGCAACATAAAAGAGGTTATCGCAGAAGCTGGCTACTGCAACCCTGGCGTCTTAATTAAAGCATCTTCAAGAAAGGAGGTAGCAGGGATGTTCCAGGGGTGTTGGTTAGACGATGGTGACATTAAAAAAAAAATGCAGGTATTCAGAAGAGGGGATTATTCAGTGTAAATATTGGAAATAAGTCTCTGAGAAACTCAGTCCCGGGCTTCAGTCATGGAGACTATTTAAAAATTGTTCGGGTAAGGGGAGCAGTTGACTTTGGCAGCTGGTGTGGAAAATAGCTTTCTTACAAAACAAACAAACAAACAAACACAAAAAGACTGTGTGCGTGTGTGTGTGTGTGTGTGTGTGTGTGCACGTGCATGCACTAGCATCTTACCATATGACTACAGGTGCCCACTGAGGCCAGAAACGGGGATCAGAGCCCCTGAAGCTAGAGTTACAGGTGGTGGCTGCCATAAGGCTGCAAGGGACTGACCCCATGCCTTCTGCAAGAACAGCTGGTTTTCTTAACCCCTGAGCCATCTCTCCAGCCCTGGAAATAGCTTTCTAATTGTGCAGTTTGCAGTCATTAGCCTCAAGAAAGAGACCCCAAAACTGACAAATAGACAACAAATAAGAGAACAAGGATCTTGAAATAAGACCAAAGAGAGAGAGTGGGTCTGGACCAAAAGGACTACCTTACCTTCCACAAGTTCCTGTTGGGCAGGGAAGATGCCTCAGTGGGTAAAGACACTTACTTCAGGGAGTAAATTTGAACCCTGGGACCTACAGAGTAGAACAAGAACTGGTGTGGAGGTTGCCCTCTGGCCTCCACATACATATATACATGTACACATACACATATACGTGTGTGTATGTGTGTGTATTGGGCATGAACACCCACAAACTTGTTTATATATAAAATATAAAATACATATTATGATGTCTGAGAAAGAGGCACACCACCGGAGGAGTGCAAAGGACAGAACCACCTGCTTATCCATTTGCTAAAGCTATACACTGTCTCCAAATCCTCCCCAGAATAGCTCAGCACCAGCGCTATTGTCTAACTGTCTCCGTTGGCTGGCACCTGTGATGTCATGCTTCATTGCCTGCCGGGGAGCGGCACTGTCCACATTGGCAGCCAGCATGGTCTCCTGCCAGCTAATGAGGTGATTGGGCTGCCAGGGAGAAGGGAGCTGGCATCCCTTCCACTCCAGTGACGAATGTATCAGGTGATGAGTAAAAGGTAGGACCATCTCTTCCCTGAGGTCACCCTGAGCCTTTAGAATAAAAGGAGGTGGTGCAGGCTTGCCGTGAGAGCGATTACCAATACATACCGTCTACTAAATGTCTGCACCGACCAGAAGTGATCAGAAAGTCTCCCCCAAAAGAACTAGAACTGGAGACAAGGAAGGGAAGTGTGGGTCAGTGAACTAGAGCAGAATGTTCTCCATTCTGGTGAGGATGTGTGGAGCCTGGGGTACCTGTGGGTAGCTCTGTGTGACTCTCATGGCGGGAACCCACAACCAAGACTCTGCACATACCCACTTGAAGTGCAAGGGATTGTCCTTCTGCGGGTGGGTGTAATAATCGATCTTAAATATCAACTTGTTAGAAAGCGGAATCACGCAAGAAAGGAGTCTCAACGGGAAAATTGTCCCGGTCAGTAGGCCTGTGGGCGTGTCTGAGGAGGATTGCCTTGGTTGGTAATTGGAACGAAAAGATCCACCCTGAAAATGGGCGGTACTGTTTACCGGCTGAGCCCTGCGCTGCCCGAGAGCGATGGAAGCCAACTGAACATAAGCAGCCCGCAAGCATGCGACAGTAATATACTCATTTCCCTCTGCTCTTCACTCTGGGTGTGACATGGCCAGCTTCTTCAGTTCCTGCCTTGACTTCCCTTCAATGATGGACTGGAACGTGGATCCATAAACCAAATAAACCGGGTCTCCCTATATTGCTTTTGGTCAGCGTATTTGCCGTACCCTGAGAAATCAAGAGAGAGGGGTCTCTATGAGACGGGCTTTTATAAAGGCCATTTATCGGGTTTGAACTCTTCCATATGCATTAAACAGCATTACTGCAGCTTATGTTCTTACACCTAGAACACGGACTCAGAGTAATTCAGCCGTGGAGGCAAGGGGCTCTGTGTGTGTATTAGGAAAACAAGCCCATTTGTAAAACGCTGCCAGATCCCTCCAGGTGCTCAGAAGTAGCTATTTAGCATGAATATTTCATCAATGCCAGAGTAGATTGAAGAAAATTCTTTCCATTATGTCCCCATCACCGTCGCACGTGGTTGAACGGACTCCTGACTAAAGAATCTAAATACGCTTAAAACATTTTTCACCTCCGGTGGAACGAGTGGAGCCTGATTGGGTTGTTATTTTCCTGCCTCATGAAATATTTCAGAGGCAATTGTGTCTTGAATGTGTTGTTTGGCAAATTTTTATCCGAAGCCAAAGACTCTGGGTTATTTTGTTTTTAACTGGCGGCACCAATGTAAGGAAGTCGATACTTTAGAAGAAATGTCCAGGGCCTGTCTCTGTGGTTCTTGCATTTTAATTTTTAAGACCAACTTTTAGAACATGGTGCTGGGCTTGGCCTAGCAAGTGAGGGAACAGAGACTTTGCGTGGGTGGACTTCAGCGTTCACACCTCCACCCTAGATCCAACAGGCAGCCAAGTTGCTGTCAGGCGCCATCTTTCTTGAGGCTTCCCCCAGTGATGAGAGGTCTGGTGTGCTGGAGAGGCCTGACATCTCCTTACTCTCATCATTTTTGGAGTTTCCCAGGCACCTCCTCTCTCTGTTTCCCGTTCCCCCATCCCATTCCCCACCTATGTTTACCTTTGGCCTCTGTGCCTTCTGTGTGGCCCCCCAGGCCTGGAACCACCCGCCTTCCTTACATCCCTTTTTCTGAACAAAGAATCTTGAACCGATGCAGGAGACAAGAGTGGAGAGCAGAAGGTTAGACGGAGTTGTCCGTGAAGAAGAGGGCAGAGTCCAGGAGGGACAGCACCTGCTAAGGTCAGCAACAGCATCAAGAACCACACCTCCTGGTCCTCTCCTGCCTCGGGGAGCTGGGGACTTTATCCATGATTATTTGAATGTTTGTACAATGTTAAAAGGGGGCAGGCAGGTGGTGCTCTTAAAAGATCTTTCTGAGCAGAAACTTCTAGAGTCTCTTAAATCCTAAACACCCACGGAAAACTTACAACTTCTTTGCACCATTGACTATATTTTGGCCATAGCAGCTTCCTTCCAACCCTAAACATACATACCTAAGCCAAATGACCTGGGACCCTAGGAATGTCCCTCTTCAGTGCCCCACATTTGGGTACCAGGTGAAAATTTCAGCCACACGTATAAGAGTGTTTATGTATGCATTCATTTATTTTTTTAATACTGCGGTATGTTTTTCCTCATTACACTAAAAAGAAAGGGACACAGGAAATTGAAGTAAATATGTCCTTCTATAACTGAGATCCGATAAATGGTTAATTTGCCGAATAATGGTCTAAGAACGCCTGGACAAGATTAAAGGAGCCAATGTGGAGGCCAGGAAGAGCTTTTTCTAGACCAGGTTTCTCAGGAAAGGGATTTCATCGGGGTCCCCTAGATCCTACCGTCTATCATCCTTTGATGATATAACCCATAGCGATATCTTGCGTGCCCAGTTGGTTGTGACTGTCACTTCTGAGGGATTACTAAACAGATATTTAAATGATTTCAGCAAGACATGGACCTGTCTAGAGTCACTGGGAATTTTCACTTTCTGTTCTCTTGCTTAAATTGTGGGCTACTGATTGTATGTAGAAAGGTTTCGTTAAGGTTGTTACCAAATGAGTGGTTGACATACTTTGACCATGATCCTCTTGCACGTAGCCATCTCTGACTACCCCCTTCACCCAGTTTCAGATTGGTTATTATATTGCCAACGTTTCTGATGAGTGGCTTTCCTCATCCGAAGTGCTGTTTCTGACGTCACCGGCTATCATTTCTGGAAAGTGCAAGCACTTGGAGGCTGGTTCCAAGGGATGGTGGCTTCTCATTTATTGCTGTTGTGTGCCAACAGCCCTTGAAAACTATGAATGTCACAGTTTCTGATGGTTGCCTGGCTGCACGCCATCCCAGGACCCCGACAGCCATAATCTTCCTACCCCACCTTTAAAGAAAATTCTGTGTCCTCTTGGCACAAGATAATTTCCCAGACAAACGGGGAGACAGAGGTGCCTTCGCCTCAGCACAGATCCCACCAGAGGCTTTTCCAGCCACAAGCCCCGAGGGTCTTTGCTGACACATAGGTGTGCACATGAATGGCAAAGGTGGGCTCAGAGTAATGAGCCTAGAAACAGGAAAACCAGGGCCAATGGAAAGAGGAAGGCTGCCCTGCCCTGCTGCTCTCTCCTGGTGCCTATAAGGTGCCTGCAGAGTCAGCACGCATGCGTATGGCGCAACTCCTCATGCAATCTGCCTCAGAGACTGTTTCCTAAGGCCCAGAGTCCCCTGCTTCTTTGCTCTGGCATTTTTACATTTAGGCTGACACTACTGAGCCTGTCACCCTACATCTAGGGAGCTGGGAGAGGTGGGAGGTGGGCTGCTACTGCATCTTTAATGGCTGCTGTCCTGGGAAGAGAGGGACATCGGGAGTGGGCACAGGACTCAGGGGCACCCAGAACAACAGCATCGCCCTCAGCAGGCTTGCAGACACAAGTGAGCCCTTTATCACAAACAATGGAAAGTTTGTTGCTGAGGACACAGGGTGCTTTTTCATTGCATTGGACACATTTACACACACGCTGCCGTAATGAACGGAGGCCTCTGTGGCTGTATTACAGCTCTGAATCACCAAGCCCTTACATATGCATGGCGCCTTAAATCTTCACCCAGCACCGTGGTACCCATTCACTCATGGGCGGCTCTTGAAGTTGTTAGTTTTCGTAACTGTAAATGAGATTTGCATGTATCGCGTATTTTACGTATGTTCTGTTCTTTTGCCATGACTCAATAAAGCAGCAGAGTCTTTGGAAATGCTGTGCTTCAGTTTTGTATAATAGAATCCATCCTCTCTTCCACTGTCTCCTGGTTTTCCTCTTCCTTTCTGCTGGGTCGTTTGTTTCTTTCCATTTGAGTTGGATTAGGGTTATTGTGCAGTGTTTGGTTCAGTTGGCTGAGTTCCTTGCTGATTGGTTTTATCCTCTTTGCACTTTCCACTGTCACTCATAAACACACACACATACACACACACGTGCACACACACACATCACACACATATAC